>NC_045445.1:78263900-78331235 GCF_002776525.5 Piliocolobus tephrosceles
TGTGCAAGTATCTTTTTTGTATAATGACTTCTTTTTGTCTGGGTAGATACCTGATAATGGGTTTGCTGGATCAAACAGTAGATCTACTTTTAGTTCTTTAAGGAATTTCCACACTGTTTTCCATAGTGGTTGTACTAGTTTACATTCCCATCAACAACATAAAAAGTGTTCCCATTTCACCACATCCATGTCAACATCTTTTTTTTTTTTTTTAATTTTGTGATTATGACAATTCTTCCAGGAGTGAGGTGGTATCGCTTCGTGGTTTGATTTGCATTTCCCTGATAATTAGTTATGTTGAGAATTTTTCCATATGCTTGTTGGCCATTTGTATATCTTCTTTTGAGAATTGTCTATTAATGTTCTTAGCCCATTTTTTGATGGGATTATTTGTCTTATTCTCAATGATTTGTTTGAGTTCTTTGTAGATTCTGAACATTAGTCCTTTGTTGGATGTATAGATTGTGAAAATTTTCTACCACTCTGTGGATTGTCTGTTAACTCTCCTGCTGCTGCTGCTGATGATGATGATGATTATTATTATTATTATTATTATTATTATTATTATTGCTGTGCAGGAGCTTTTTAGTTTAATTAAATCCCATCTACTTATCTGTGGTTTGGTTGCATTTGCTTTTGGGTTATTGGTCATGAAGTCTTTGCCTAAGCCACTATGTATAAGGGGTTTTCTGATGTTGTCTTCTATAATCTCTATGATTTAAGGTCTTACATTTAAGTCTTTGATTCATCTTCAGTTGATTTTTGTATAAAGTGAGAGATGAGGATCAGGTTTCATTCTTCTACATGTGGCTTGCCAAGTATCCCAGGATCATTTGTTAAATAGGGTGCCCTTTCCCCACTTTATGTTTTTGTTAGCTTTATTGAAGATCAGTTGTCTGTTAAGTGTTTGGCTTTATTTCTGGGTTCTCTATTCTGTTCCACTGGCCTATGTACCTGTTTTTATACCGGTACCATGCTGTTTGCTGACTATAGCCTTATAGTATAGTTTGAAGTTGGGTAATGTGATGCCTCCAGATTTGTTCTTTTTGCTTAGTCTTGCTTTGACTATGCAGGCTCTTTTTCTGGTTCCATATTAATTTTAGGATTGTTTTTGTAGTGCTGTGAAGAATGATAGTGGTATTTTTATGGGAATTACATTGAATTTGTAGATTGCTTTTGGCAGTATGGTCATTTTCACAAGATTGATTCTATCCATCCATGAGCATGGGATGTGTTTCCATTAGTTTTTGTCATCTATGATATCTTTCAGCAGTGTTTTGTAGTTTTCCTTGTAGAAGTCTTTCACCTCCTTGGTTAGATATATTCCTAAGTTTGTTTGTTTGTTTTTTTGTTTGTTTCTTTCATTTGGGTTTTTTTCTGCAGCTATTATGAAAGGGCTTGAGTTCTTGATTTGATTCTCAGCTTGGTTGCTCTTGGTGTATAGCAGAGATAGTGATCATGTGCATTAATTTGAAACTTTGCTGAATTTATTTTTTGCTGTTGTTGTTTTGTTTTTGTTTTTGTTTTGTTGTTGTTGTTGTTGCAGTGGCAAGATTTATTAAAGCAAAAATAAAGTGAAAGCAAAGGTAAAGCTTCCATGCAGTGGAAGGGGACCTGGAAGTGATGATGTTTCTGGCTTGGGTGTCTTATGCTTATATCCCCTTATGACTCCTCCCCTTTTCTTTTTTCTACTTTATAGGATTAGCTTATTTTCTATCCATTTGTGGGTTGGTAAGCCTGACTGGTTAAAAACATCAGGTTGCAGCTAGAGTTTAAACTCCCTATGTGATTGGTTGATGCTTCAATCCCTAACTTGCAGCTGTGACTCATTTTAGCTTAGGGGTAAATCCCCTTTGATTGGTTGAAGTTTCAATCCCTTACTTTGCTGAATTTATTTACCAGTTCTAGGAGCTTTTTGGATGAGTATTTAAGGTTGTCTAGGTATATGGTCACATCATTAGCAAACAGTGACAGTTTGACTTCCTCTTTACCAATTTGGATGCTCCTTCTTTCTTTCTCTTGTCTGATTGCTCTAGCTAGGACTTCCAGTACTATGTTGAATAAAAGCTCATACATTTTTATCTGGTAACTACTCCATTTTAGGAATGCATCTTAATGAAGTCTGCACATCTGTTTATCATCAATATATTATAAGAATAGAAAATTTTAAAACTACATATCGAGTAATAGAGAAATGGTGAAATAAATTGCTGCTTCATCATGATAAAATATTATGCGACTGTTATAAATAATTATTTTGGCTGGGTACAGTAGTTCATATCTGTAATCCCAGCACTTTGCAAGGCCATGACAGGAGGATCATTTGAGCCTAGAAATTTGAGACCAGCCTAGGCAACATAGTAAGACCCTGTCTCTACAAAAATTAGAAAAAAATAGCTGCACATGTTGGCACAGACGTGTGGTCCCTGCAACTCAAGAGGCTGAGGCAAGAAGATTACTTCAACCTGGGAGGTAGAGGCTGCAGTGAGCTGCGATTGCACCAATGCACTCCAGCCTGGGCAACAGAATGAGACCCTGTCTCAAAAACATAATAATAATAATGGCTATTATGATGATGAAGAAGAAAAATTACTAGGGTTATTTGAAAAACTCGTATGAGTGCAGTTTAAATTTAAAAGTTTATTTATTATGTTTATTGAGATACAATTCACATACCATATAATTCAACCACTTAAACTGTACAGTTCAGTGGTTTTTAGTATATTCACAGAGTTTTACAACCATCACCATACCACAATCAATTTTAGAACATTTTCATTACCCCAAAAAGAAACCCCATACACATTAGCAGTCACTCCCCATTTCTTTCACTCCCATTCCTAGGCAATTGCTAATCTACTTTCTGTCTCTATAGATTTGTCTATTCTGGAATTTCATATAAATTGAATCATACAATATATGGTCTTTGACGAGAAAATATTTGCAAATCAAATATCTGATAAGATATTTGTGTGGAGAATATATAAAGAACTCTTACAATTCGATAATAAAAACAATGCATGTTTCTATATTGACAAAGGATCTGAATAGACATTTTTCCAAAGAAGATACACAAATGATTAATAAACACATGAAAAGATGCTCAACATCATTAGCCATTAGGAAAATGCAAATCAAAGCCACGAGATACCATTAGCATCCACTAGGATGGCTATAATCCAAAAGACAGATAACATGTGTTGGCAAGGATGTGGAGAAATAAGAAACCTGATACATTGCTGTTGGGAATGTGAAAGGTGCAGTCACTTTGGAAAACAGTTTGGCAATCCCTCAAAATGTTAACATAATTACCATATGACACATCAATTCTACTCCTATGTATGTAACCAAGGAAAATGAAAACATATATCCACCCAAAAACTTGTACTTAAATGTTCATACCATTATTCATAATAGCCAAAAGTGGAAGCAACCCAAATGTCCATGTATTGATGAATAGATAAAATGTAGTATATCCATATAATGAAATACTATTTGGCAACAAAAAAGATGCATGTTACAACATGGATGAACCTTGAAAACATTAAAATTGAACTCATGGAGATAGAAAGTAGGAAGATGGTTACCAGAGGCTGGGAAAGGTAGTAGGGGGCTGGGAGGGAGGTGGGGACGGTGAATGGGTACAAACAAAAGTTAGAAAGAATGAATAAGGCCTACTATCTGATAGCACAACAGAGTGACTGAAGTCAGTAATAACTTCATTATACATTTTTAAATAACTCAAAGGAGTTATAATTGGATTATTTGTAACTCAAAGGATAAATGTTTGAGGAGATGGCCACTCCATTTTCTATGATGCATTTATTTCACATTGTATGCCTGTATCAAAACATTCTCATGTACCCCATATATACACCTACTATGTACCCAAAAAACTAAAAATTAAAAAAAACTAAAAATAAAATCAGAAAACTAAAAATAAATAAATAAATCATTCTGTAAAGCTATAGTAGTCAAGACAGTGTGGCGTTCACTGTTATTCACCACAGTACTAGAAGGCCTAGCTGGAAGAGTCAGACAAGAAAAAGAAATAAAGGGCATCCAAACTAGAAAGGAATAAGTCAAATTATCATTACTTGCAGATGATATGATCTTACATTTGGAAAAACCTAAAGACTCCACCAAAAAACAATTACATAAACACATTCAGTAAAGTTGCAGGATACAAAATCAACATATAAAAACCAGTAGCATTTTTATATGGCAACAATGAACAATCTGAAAAAGAAAATAAGAAAGTAATTCTATTTACAATAGCTACAAATAAAATTAATACCTAGGAATTAACCAAAGAAGTGATAGATCTCTACAATGAAAACTATAAAACACTGATGCAAGAAAATGAAAAGTAAACACAAACTATGGAAAGATATTCCATGTTCATGGATTGGAAGAATCAATATTGTTAAAACGTCCATATTACCCAAAGCAATCTGCATATTTAATGCAATCCCTATCAAAATACAAATGACATTCTTCACAGAAATAGAAAAAGAATCTTAAAATATATATATAACCACAAAAAAGAATAGCCAAAGCTATTTTGAGCAAAGAGAACAAAACTGGAGGAATCACATTACCTGACTTCAGATTACACTACAGAGCTGTAGTAACCAAAATAGTATGGTACTGTAATGGAACAGAATAGAGAACCTAGAAAAAAATCCATACATCTACAGTGAACTCATTTTTGACAAATATTTCACAAACATGCATTGAGAAAACTGGGTATCCATGTGCAGAAGAATGAAACTAGACCCCTATTTTCACCATATGCAAATATCAGATAAAAATCGATTAAAGACAAGTCTAAGACCTCAAACTATGATACTACTACAAGAAAACACTGGGGAAACTCCAGGACATTGGACTGGGCAAAAATTTGTTAAGTAATGTCCTACAAGCACAGGCAACCAAAGCAAAAATAGACAAATGGGATTATATCAAGCTACAAAACTTCTGCACAGCAAAGAAAACAATCAAGAAAGTGAAGAGACATCCCACAGAATGGGAGAAAGTATTTGCAAACTACCCATCCAACAACATATTAATAAGCAGAATATATAAGGAGCTCAAACAAATAGGAAAAAATCTCATAATCCAATTAAAAATGAGCAAAAGATCTGAATAGGCGTTTCTAAAAAGAGGACATATGAAGGGCAAACAGATATAGGAAAAGGTGCTCAACATCATTGATAATCAGAGAAATACAAATCAAAACTACGAGGAGATATCTCACCCCAGTTAATGTGGCTTTTATCTAAAAGTCAGGCAATGACAAATGCTGGCAAGGATAAAAAAGGAAAAAAGTGGGAAAGGACATAAACAGACACTTGTCCAAAGAAGACATACAAACGGCCAACAAACATATGAAAAAATGCTTAACATTTTTAATCATCAGAGAAATGCAAATCAAAACCACAGTGAGATGCCGTCACACACCAGTCAGAATAGCTACTATTAAAAAGTCAAAAAATAACAGATATTGGCGAAGTTTCAGAGAAAAGCAAACCTTCCTACACTGTTGATGGGAATGTAAATAATACAGCCACTATGGAATACAGTTTGGAGGTTCCTCAGAAAACTAAAAGTAGAGCTACCATATGATCCAGCAATTCTACTCCTAGATATATACCCAAAGGAAAGGAAATCAATATATTGAAGAGATACCTGCATTCCCATGTTTATTGCAGCATGATTCACAGTAGCCAAGATTTGGAAGCAACCTAAGTGTCCATCAACAGATGAGTGGATAAAAAAAATGTGGTACATATATACAAAGGAATACTACTGAGCCATAAAACAGAATGAGATCCTGTCATTTGCAACATGGATGGAACTGAAGGTCATGTTAAGTGAAATAAGCCAGGCATAGAAAGACAAACGTCACATGTTCCCACTTATTTGTGAGAGCTAAAAATTTAAACAATTGAACTCATGGAGTTAGAGAGTAGAATGATGATTACCAGAGGCTGGGAAGGGTAGTGGAGGGGTGAGTGCTGGAGGGGAATTGGGGATTGTTAATGGCTACAAAAAAAACCAGAAAGAATGAATAACACCTAATATTTGCTAGGGCAATAGGGTAACTATAGTCAAAAATAATTTAATTGTACATTTTAAAATAACTATAAAAGTATAACTGGATTGTTGGTAACACAAAGGATAAATGCTTGAGATGATGGATACCTCATATACCAAAATGTGATGATTATGCATTGCATGCATGTATCAAAGTATCTCATGTAATACATAAATATACATACCTACTATGTACCCATAAAATTAAAAATAAATTTAATAAGATACATTATCCAATTTTCCATAATTATAAGGTTGTGAATAATATCACTAAACATAAATCTTTCTCCTCATTTATAATCATTTCCATAGGATAGAATACTGGAAGCAAAATTACTGGTATGAATTTTTTAAAGGGTCAATGGATAAGGCCAAATCGTTTTCCAGAAAGCTTAAACAAATAGCTACTTGAGGGCCTACTATATGCCAGATATTGTTTCAGGCAGATTATACCATTTTACAGATGAGCAAACTAAGATCCATTGACATTATTTTTCTAGAGTTATGGAGATAAGAGGCAAAGCTAGAATTCAGATTCATAATTGCCCAATTTCAATGCTCTTGTTATTTCCATGTGGATTTCAAAAATAGTATTTTTGAAGTATCAAATTATATATTTACTAAAGAAAATGTGGAAAATGCAAGTAGAAAGTAGAGAAATGAAAATAAATTACCCATGAATCCACCACTTTCAATACTTCAGTGTATTTCCTCAGTCTCTTATTACAAATATAATTTTGGGGGTTAAAAATATAGCGTTGTAGGCCAGGCTTGGTGGCTCACGCCTGTAATCCCAACACTTTGGGAGGCAGAGGCGGGTGGATCACGAGGTCAGGAGATCCAGACGATCCTGGCTCACACGGTGAAACCCCGTCTCTACTAAAAATACAAAAAATTAGGCGGGCATGGTGGCGGGCGCCTGTGGTCCTAGCTACTCAGGAGGCTGAGGCAGGAGAATGGTGCTAACCTGGGAAGCGGAGCTTGCAGTGAGCTGAGATCGCACCACTGCACTCCAGCCTCGGTGACAGAGCAAGACTCCGTCTCAAAATAAATAAATAAATATATATTTAGCATTGTATATATAATTTTATATACTGCCTTTTTCACTTAACATTTTTCAGTGCTGATCTATACTCTTCATAAATGTAATTTTAATGGTTGCATATTATTGTCAAGTGGGTGTTACCACATGAATATTTACAGTTGTTCAGCTCATCTGTGAATTTCTTCTCTTCATTCCCAGGACTCACCATCTCTGCCTCCCATGAGGCTTACAGAGTTCAATGTTGGAAATCATTGTAATCTTCAAAATAAGTCACCGTGTTGGATTCAAAGCTTCAAAATTTGAAAGAATTCCATCAAATACTTGCTGTGTAAATGTTTCTGGACTTCATATTATTTAATTTACTGACTGAAATCCAATTTGGAATTTGGTAGCAGTTAATCCAAGCCAATGTTTTTGTTTCTTCATTTCCCTTCCCCCAATCCATGAAAGCCTAAATGTAAAATATATCTTTTCATTCATCTTATCAGGTAAAAGGAAATTCAGAAAATTTCCTTAGGGTCTTTAATTCCCCCACAAAGATTATTAATCACATATATAGGGCCTTTTTGGTGTTGAAGGGAATCGGACTACATTTGCTGTTTGTGTGCATGTGTGTTTGTGAACATGTACAGCATATCTATACAAAATTCTGCTATGGTGTGAAAATCAAGGCTAAAAGCCTGAAGCCTTTGTTTAATTATGCTTTTCCTCTAAATAGCAACTTACATATTTGCTAGACTTTGAACCATCACTATATCAAGTATCTAAAATTTGGGGGGGTGATTCAGTACACTGTGACCAAGGTCCTCAAATTGGAACTTGAACAACAATGTGAAACCTGTTCTGTCACAAATGTTCCTGAAAGCACCACAGCTACTCAAGAAGATCAAAATCAGGACATAAACTTTATTCAACATAATAATCAGTGTTTTAAAGACTTTTTTGTCAGGGTGTGGTAAAATTCTCCAATTACTTTTATTCATTTATCTGCTACCTAGTTTTATTTTAGCCTCTATGAATTATTTTTATGATGAAAGAAAATCCATAAGCCTAAGTTATGGCCCATAGGTTTTGTTAAGGATTTTCAGAGTGACTTTTCAGGTTTAATTTCACTGCCTTTCATAAGGGTAAAGTTTCACAGCTGACATTAGCCTGAGGATTAGCACTAAAGAGCTGTGTTTTCATAGCAGGGGCTATTATACAGACAGTGATAACCAAATAGTAATATGCCAATTCTTTCTTCTTTTTTTAGCTTCAGTAGTAGCTAAGCCATTAATACAGTTTGCATCAATTTACTCATTTATTTATAATCAGCCTTTCTTTTAGTCCCAGTGCCTGAATCAACGAGTGAGAATACTAGTACTGCTTCTTTGCAATAATAATATCTTAAGAGTATTGATGTCTTTCATTTTTTTCATTCAGCAGTCTAGTGCCCAGCTGCTGACAATAAAAGCTCCAACTCTTATAGAGATCAGTGGAAGTTAGAAGCACCTTACGGGTATCAAGGAATTGAGCTTCTAGAGGGATGATTTGGCTTACTAATTTATCATCCCTGAAATATTTTCGAGTAAAAAAGAGTTGCCTGCCACAATTTAGTGTTGGGGTTCCAGTGGAGCTGAGAAAGTGAACAATCCAGCTACTTAAAGCAACAACAAAACCTGTTCATCTGGACCCCTAGGTAATTTTGACCAAGGTGAGACTTTTGTCATAAATTAAATAGATTGTGGTCAGCATTACATTTGAGAGAATACTAGACATGACTACACTTATTAGGACTGTTTCTTAAACTCAGAAGCTAAAAAGCAGCCTAAATGACTGTGCACACACTGGGTTTCATGATGAAGTCTTCTTATATATTCAGATGGAAAAAAAAATTTCCCCTTACACTCTTTCTCAAAATACTCTCTTGTTTGAGTTTTTCTTGAAAGCTTATTTGGCCATCCCCATGGTTTTATGACAGACAAGCCTTGTCTTCTATTCATATAGATATGCACCTTTACTACATGTATGGCCTTTACTTACTACACAGTGAGTAGGCCTCAAGGTAATCTTCCTCTTTCGCATCAATCATCTTCTGCCAAGCATTCAGGCAGAGCAGCTGTTAACTATGATTCAAAGTCAGAAAAACATCAAGAACTTCTTTGATGCATAGGGTGTATCAGCACTCAGCTCCCACAGAAGTCAAGTCACAAAATATAGTGTCAGTTAACTATAAGGAAGTTCTGGAGAGGTAAAGCTCAGGAAAGCTATAATGCAAAGCTGATTGTTTAATGTCTTACAGATTTACACTGTCTTTAAAAGGCCAAATAAGGCTGGGCGCGGTGGCTTACGCCTGTAATCCCAACACTTTGGGAGGCCAAGGCAGCCAGATCACCTGAGGTCGGGAGTTCAAGACCAGCCTGACCAACATGGAGAAACCCCATCTCTACTGAAAATACAATAATTAGCCAGGAGTGGTGGTGCATGCCTGTAATCCCAGCTACTCGGGAGGCTGAGGCAGTAGAATTGCTTGAACCTGGGAGGCAGAGGTTGTGGTGAGCTGAGATTGTGCCATTGCACTTCAGCCTGGGCAATAAGAGTGAAACTCTGTCTGGAAAAAAAAAAAAAAGCCAAATAAATCAGTGTTTTATCAGGGGGCTCAGAGATAAAAAGAAACCCTATTCCTATTGTAGCATTTTGGTCTCATTGGTTTATAGACTCTGATAATATCTCCATCCATGGATCATTTGAGTGTTGACTAATGTACATAGGTACCCAACTGGTTGATTATTAATCAAGAATACAGAGTTCTGTTTAATAATTAGCACACCCTGATCTGGCTTCTTTGCTTTGTTTTCCTTGGATCCCTGTCCAGTAACCTCTGTGGAATCTCATTCCCTAATCGTTGATACTCATTTTCTCCGTTTGCAAAATGAAGATACTCATTGTTAGGATCCTACTGCTGAAGGGTGCTATGTAACTTTCTAGTGCTCCTACATGTCTTTAATTATAGGACTGGAATGAAAAGTTTAACCATACAGTATTTCTAAGCAAAATAGTGTACTCCATTCTTTTATCCGTGCTCTCATTGCTGATTTGTTCTTGCAGAACTTAGAGTACTTTGTTAATGTTCTTCCATTCACTCCAATAGGATCCTCACAAAGAGACAGAATAAAAGAAAATGTTCCCCATGGTACAGCTGGAAATATTAAGGGGAAAAGAGTTTAAGTGGTCCCCAATGGAACATAGCTGTCTTATGCAGGGCTCACAGTTACCATGTACAGTACACTGTTAAAGTAACTTGGCTTCCCAGGATTGGAATTATCATGGAGCAGTTAGAATTTTGAGAGTATTTACAACAGGATCACATTTTGAAAGAGTCACATTTTGTCAAAAATCTGAAAAGTATGCAATTTGTACAACTCTTACTTTCTATGAGATAAGAATGTAATATATGCCTCTTTCCCCTATTGGCCCCATGTGACACATATTTTTCACACTATGTGGCATCAACCAGTGCCATTACCTCCTGTGGCAACATAGAGCCCAATCTCAAGGCAGACATTGCCAAGATAAAGAATGCGCTCCATGTTTATGCCAAATTGCACAAAGTATAGACATTGAGGTTAATGGAGATTTAAGCACAATCCTAGCAAGTAAGTTTTAAGAATACTGAATATTATACATTATTGTAACATGAACCTAAAATTTAGCAGGGCCCAAATTCATAGGAATGTAACAGTCATTGAAAACCTATTCTTTTCACCTCTCATCACACATATCTACATACATGTATGCACATGTACACACACACACATTTTCTCCAAAGCAGGCTGCCTGGTCAGCAGGAGTAAATACTTTAATTTAAAGGAATGATTCTCTGTTTTCTCCTTTTAGAAAAAGAGTCTAAGAATCACAGCATATGAAGAACATTCAATTTATACATTCCAGAATCTCTGCTCTCAGAGTAGCTAAGAGAATCGGTACAAAAGACATTCTATGCAGAAGCACAGAGGGCATCTAACAAGATAGTCAGGCCCTTGGAAAAGATCCATATTCTTAGAAAATTAATGAATTCCATCTTGTTAGGAATTGGTTGATGAGGTATTGTACATCTGCATTTCTTTAACCATAGCTGTAATGTACCATATTAAATTGTAGACTTTTGCATGTGGGTATTGTATAATATAATAATGAATGGGTGGCTCCTAGTAGCATGCAACCCATGACTGTTTATGTCCCCCAAAGGGCTAGGTCTGTGTCCTGCACAGTATTCAAAACGATTAAATGTGTTATTTGTGGGAGGATGGTACACAGCCATCAGCAGAATGAGTTAAAACCAACAATGAATTCAATATATCAGGAAATAGATTCTTAGTAGGGAATGGCATTAAAGAGAAAAAAAACAATTAGATAAGATGCATTCAATGAATAATTACTTTCACTCTGCTGGCTTAATCAGTGAAGGAACACAGAAGGAAAGCTGGCAGTGGGTCTTGGTAATATATGAACTATATTGGAGTGCCAGAAAAGGAGACCTCAGTAGTTAAGCCCAAGTTGCCAATTTGCTACAATTATTTTTCCCACCAATCTGCTCAAAATGACTGTATATAGTATTCTTAAAACCATGTGTCTACCTTTTGCAAACCAAATTAACAATACTTTCCTAACACAACAGATGTCCACATATTTATGAGTTGTCTCACTTGCTAGAGGTAATGTAGTAAAAACATGTTTGGCCTAACCTGGGTGACTTGCAGACACCATGACCCAGGGAGGAGTGCAGAATGCTAAGAGATAAGAAAAGTTTGTTCTGATGAGGCACATGGAGACTCCTGTTCCAAGATATTTAATGGGCAGACCCCCATGGTTCTCATCCTTCCAGTATTTCCACAGATCTTATATGTGTAGAAGGCCTTAATGCCAGAAGATAATATATTTTCTCTTTCAAAAAAAAAAAAAAAAAAAAAAAAAAAACCATGTGTCTTGGTGAAGAAATATTGACAAACGCTGGCCAGCTTTATCTTCCTATATCCTTTATTAAAAGTATATGCATATAATTGTTGGGTTTTTTCCTAAATCGTGGCTTTGTTAAACAATGTTGGCAAACCCTAAAGTTTCAGACTACTCTGAGGAAGTTTCTATACATCTAATTTCATAGGGGTATAGTGCCATTTATTCACTCAGGTTGATTGGTATGTGTGGTATGTTGACTCCTCTGTAACATCTCACCTTCTGAGCAGCCCCTTCCATGCGTTCAGTATTTCTGTCTTTTTGTTTTTGTTTTTTTTTTTTTTTAGACAGAGTCTCCCTCTATCACCCAGGCTGGAGTGCAGTGGCGCGATCTCGGCTCACTGCAAGCTCCGCCTCCCAGGTTCACGCCATTCTCCTGCCTCAGCCCCCCAAGTAGCTGGTACTACAGGCACCCGCCACCACGCCTGGCTAATTTTTGTATTTTTAGTAGAGACAGGGTTTCACCATGTTATCCAGGATGGTCTCAATCTCCTGACTTCGTGATCCGCCCACCTCAATCTCCCAAAGTGCTGGGATTACAGGTATGAGCCACCACGCCTAGCCAGTATTTCTGTCTTATGTTCCGACATGAATATGAATTGGGAAATTATCTGCAATGGCTTTTAGATAGAAAGTTGACCAGTCTAGTGACAATCACATTCAGTCATCTCTATTCAGCCTCTCACATCTTTTGCCTTTCACTCTGCCATTGTGATGAAAAGAAAAAGAAAGAACTTTTCTTATGTGCCTAAGGGTGAAGTGAACTCTGGATTGCTTTTTCTTACACTGAAGTCTATGTGTACTATTCTCCAGATGCATGTCACCTGAAAAAAGACACATAGAGGGTAGCAACAGACACTGGGACCTATCAGAGGGTGAAGAGTGGGAGGAGGGAGAGGACCAGAAAAAGTAACTAATGGGTACTAGGCTTAATACCTGGGTGATGAAATAATCTGTACAACGAACTCCCATGACACAAGTTTACCTATATAACAAACCTGCACATGTACCTCTGAACTTAAAATAAAAGTTAAAATAAGCATAAACAAAACACACTAAAAAAGAAACACAGTAGCCCACTTACTCCCAAATAATACATTACCCTCAGAGAAATATTTGAGGAGACCCTCATTAAGGTAAACCCCAAATGAGGTTTCCCTCAATTGATGCACCATTTGCAGGAAAAGTCCTTTTTCAGACAGAATGGAGAACGCCCCCAATTAGCCAACCAGGAAGGCAGAAGTCATTGAAAATGCAGGACATTGGAAGCTAAAGTTTGGAACAGTCATTGCTGACCTTCTGACTAACTAATAATGGAGAACTTGAATCACTGAAAAGAGGCCGAACCCATAGAGGTCAGGCTTAACACAAAACCAGAAAAAATCTTTTA
Organism: Piliocolobus tephrosceles; assembly: GCF_002776525.5. Taxonomy (NCBI): domain Eukaryota; kingdom Metazoa; phylum Chordata; class Mammalia; order Primates; family Cercopithecidae; genus Piliocolobus; species Piliocolobus tephrosceles. The sequence goes on from NC_045445.1 coordinate 78,277,427, forward strand.
TTCCAGCTAAACTTATTTTTTTTTTAAAGTAATTACTTTGTCCTAGGTAAAGACCTCAAATATCTCTGTAGAAAATCCCATGTCATCTATTCCAGTGAATCAGTTACAAACAGCTCATATTACAAACAAAGTGTTACTGGAAAGGGGTCTGGAACCAGACCCCAAAAGAGGGTTCTTGGATCTCATGCAAGAAAGAATTTGAGGTGAATCCATAAAGTGAAAGCAAGTTTATTAGAGAAGTAAAGAAACAAAAGAATGACTACTCCGTATCCAGAGCAGCCCTGAGGGCTGCTGGCTGGCCACTTTTATGGTCATTTCCTTTTTATATGCTATAGGAGGGGTGGATTATCCATGAGTTTTCCAGAAAAGGGGTGGGCAATTCCAGGAACTGAGGATTCCTCCCATTTTTAGGCCATATACTGTAACTTTCTTACATTGCCATGGTATTTGTAAACTGTAATGATGCTGGTGGGAGTGTCTTTTATAGTGCTAAGGCATTATAATTAGCATATAGTAAGCAGTGAGGATAACCAGGTCATTTTCATTACCATCTTGGTTTTGGTGGGATTTGCCTGGCTTCCTTACCACATGCTATTTTATCAGCAAGGTCTTTGTGACCTATATCTTGTGCTGACCTCCTATTCATCCTGTGACTTAGAATTCCTAACCACCTGGGAATGCAGCCCAGTAGGTTTCAGACTCATTTTACCCAGCCCTTATTCAAGATGGAGTCACTCTGATTCAAATGCCTCTGACATATTTTTCCCCTCCTTTTTATAAGAGAACATTTAATCCTAAGGTTTGTAGAGGGACGAAGATCCATCTTCTGTAACTTGTTCTGGCTGAATAGGGGTGATGATATTCCTGCCTAACTATTAGGGTCTCCTGTAGTTGGGGTAGAGAGGAGCTCAGTCAGAAAGTGTCAGTATGGTGAGGGCCATTTATAACTCTGAAAAAAGGTGATATCTGGAATATTAAACAGTGTTCCATTTAAATGAAACATTTAGTAAGCTTATCCTGTATTCCTACAATAGGGTACAACAGCAATATATTCCATAACAGTAAAGAAAAATAAGTAATACTATCTCAAGTAAACTAAATAAGAAGGTTTTCCATGAACTGGGCAACTGTTGGAACCAAGCTGATATGGGGTTGCCAACTGATTCCAGTGTGCCCAGAATTAGAATATAGATCCTGATTTTTGACTACCGATCCCTCTTGTTTCTTCTGTGCAGCAGTCAGAGATTATGGATTGGTTCACAGGAACAAGCAGGGTTAGTCTAAATTGCAGGAAAAAAATAAACCTCAAAAACAACCAATGAGACTAGAATCTAATAACAGGTGTACCATAGTTCTTGAAACATAATTGTTCTCTCTCCAGTTTCCCATTTTTACTAAAGACAAATTATAATAGGACCAATTCATCTACAAAAATAAGCCTTAGTCTTATAATTGGCCTGAATATTTGTATAAAGTGCAGCAAGAATAATTTTTTTTCCACATAGGCATTTTAAATTGGCTTTGATGAAACTCTGTTTCATAAGGAATCTCACATACGAATTTTTTTAAGCTGAACCCAGCCATGGGTTCGTACCCTCAAATACCAATGAATTGAGTAAATTCCTCTCCTCTTGAGGTCCCAAGATAACTTGAACCTGCTAAGCCTATAAGAAAGTGACATTCTTTACTTACCACAGGTTAGAAACCCTCAACAGGGACTTTGCAGAAAAGCATGAGGCCAGTTTTCCCAAGGGGCTTTTATTGGATCTACAAGTTAAGTTTAATTCCTTAAAAAGAAGCATGCCATTCCAGTCAAAGCCTTGGTAAAACCAGATTCTCCAATTGTGTCCTGCTGCAAAACAAAACATTCCTATTGCACTTATGCAAATAACTATTTCCATAAATTAAGAATACTCACAAATAGTTTCCAAATTCTAGAGAAATTAAGTAGAGAGAAACAAATATGCTCCAAATTTTGTTCACCGGAGTGTATTTTATTCAACTGTTAAAAGCTGTAAAGAGCTCAGAAAAACTTTCCTTGACTCTGAAAAACAAAACAAACAATCAGCAACATTTTAAGCAAAAAGTTTAAAAATATTACTTCAGACTTTTAGTTTAGTCCATGCAGTTAACTCCTGTTCTACTTGATATTCATGAACATTTCAGCTCTCCATGAGAGTCTTGAAAGTTTTTTCAGGGTTACCATAACTTACGATAACCTGGGATTCTATTTTGTTATCTAGCCAAATTGATAACTTAAATTTTTTTAAGGCAAAAACCTTTACTCGTGAAGATGGAAGACTTAGCTTTCCAAACAACCTCTCTCTTTTCTTTCCCTTCTTTTTCCTGCAGTTTATTCAAAAGGCAAACAAAAATTTTTATTATCCTTTAATATTATATAAAAATCTTGTTCAAGAGAGAAATCCAAATTTCACCTTTTGCATTAGTGTACTATTAATGTAAACCCCAATTTTCAATAATACCTGATAGACAAATCTACCCAATTTTAATGTTTGACCATAAGGTTAAGATTTTCATTAACCTTTTATAATGCTTTACAAATTTTTGTTAAAAAAAGATCAATCCTCTAAGCAAAAGGTGTTATGCTTTTATTCCAACATTCAATTTGGAAGACCTAAACCATTCCCTTTTAATTTTAGCCAATATGTTCACACACAATTTCTTTCACAAAATTAATTTTTCACAAACCTTCCACAACTTGCTCAAACCTTCAGCTTTATCCTATCTAACTTAAAATAATCCTTTAACCCTTTAGGCAGAAAAATCCATATTCCCATGCCTTTTTATAATCTTTTACCAAAAACGTATTTCACTATCCTTACACACCGTGCATGTAAAATGTTTTATTTCCCAACAATTACTAAAGTCGTGTAAACTAAAGGCATAACAATTTTTATTTTTCTGATAAAATATTTAAGCTCTTTTTTAAAAAGCCAACTAGTCAATGCTCTTTCATATTACACACACATCACATATAAATACACAGACACACAGAAGATTCAATAGTTGTAAGGGTTTTCATTTTCCCATTTCTTAATTAGATTACTAGCTTCTGGGTGGAGCCCTTGGAGGAACAGGGCCAGGAAAGCATTACAGTTTCTACAGCCTAATAAGCAGGCACAGATGGAAGGCAAAAACAAATTCCAAAAATTAAGGGTCCCATTTTTATACTGGATACTGGATCCCCAAAAGAGAAGTGCTACAGAAAAAGACAGTGCAATGATTTTACCATGTATTTTTTTGCAAAGCAATCCAAAGCCAATTAGCCTATTCTTTGATTAGCCCATCCCCTATGGGAGGCTTATCTCTCAGTGGGCAGGGGAACATCTCCATACCTTCTGGGTGGCCAAGAGCATACTACTTTGATCCAAAGGTGCAAGAAGCTGAGTATCCCCCTGTAACTTTCATTAGTTATCTCCAAAACTATATTTCCTACCTAGTTATTACACACCAAAGTTCTGTCATAATGTAAAGTAACTTCTGATACCCCCAAAAGTAAAAAATGTCAGATAATGCAATGCAAAATAGAACAGAGCCTTAGATTTTGAGAGGGATCTATTTACTTTTAATTCCTGGGGTTTCATGATGAAAACAGAGGGTTTTCCCAAAATGGGGACTGTGGCACCGCCTCTGTTTTTCCCAAGGAGTCCCAGGCTATTAGAACTTGAATAAGGAGACTTTTAGATATAGCACTTTTAAAAAAAAGTTTTAAAAATTTCTTATTACCCAACTTTTGCCATGCCAAACAGTCAATATTTCCGGCTTTTGAATTGTACCAAAGGTAACCTCCCAGGTGCTCAGAGAAAGGAAAATTCAAAATGATCCGTGGAGGGGAAGAGAATCAACAAATGGTAAAGGTTACAGAGATATCAAATGAGAAAGGACTCATTCCCTAAGCCAGGATTGAACCCTGAACCCAGGCCACCATTGTGAAAAGACAAAGCCTTAGCTACTAAGCTACAAAGCTACAGGATTGGGCAGTTTCCATTGCCCTTCCCAGAAGGAGCCTAGAGCAGCCAATTTTGAGCTTACAATGGTTGTTAACTGCTCAAGATAATTTTTAGAGCTAGCTATGACATGCATCCCAAAATTTCTGTCTGCTGGATGGCAGAGACCAAGAGAAAGTACCACCATGTGGCTACAAGGTCAAGCTCCCAAAGACATAAAACAAAACTAAAGGGAAACTTCATCCAGTTTTTCCCCAACAGGGACCCGCGGCAAAGTTGGTAACCGACCAGTTTGCTGGGCTGTCTTGAACAGCAGGCTTATGGAGGCCTAAACCCATGTTCTATCCTAAGGTATTCCTCTTTATGACAGAGTGATACAGAAAGACAAATTTATAGCACAAAGTACACAAGATTCACTACAGCAGCCACTCCACTTAGTATCCAATGTCAAACTGGCAAAGCTCAAACTTGCCTCCGGATTGGCCCTGTCATCTTTAATCCAACAAACAACCAGGAGTTAACATACGGTCTTTGGGCAAGATGGTCACCCTGATTAACAGAAAATATAGGAAAGGGAAAGGTGAGAAAGAGAAAAAAGCATTGCCTGTGGCAGAGTGGGAAAGGTGAAGAGCTCAGGGAGGCCAGAGAAAGACCCACCCACTGCAGTGACATGGAATCAAAAGTTCAGGTGGCCACTTGTCAGTGGCAAAGGGATCTTTTCCAGCAGTCCCATCAGTTCTCAAGTTTCCCCTTTTGGGAAGATAAAAGCTTCCCATGTCCCAAGATCCTGTTCATGCCTAACCCTGTCACCCATAGCCATTAGCAAAGAGTGCAAGACAGATTAATCCAAAGAGAATAGTGGTTAACATTCCATAATGCCAAATCCATTTTTAGTTGAGAGGGACTTTCCTGAGCAGGATCTCTAACCCCCTAAATCTTAGGAAGGACTCTAATCTTCGTAAGTTTGGCCTTGAACACAAGTTAGTTTAAGCATGCTTGCCTTTTTCATAAGAGGGTCCTTTAACCCACTCCATCTTAGGAGAGAGTATAACTCCCCTAAGTTGGGCCTCTAACCCAATCACACCCTTTACCCAGGTAAAATGCACCCCACTTACCCAAAGTCACCAATTGGTGTTGCAGTTTATTTCCTTTGGGTCAGGGGTCTCCTCAGTATCATCCTTTCATGGTTACCAGGAAGATGTTACTGAAAAGGGGCCCCAAGCCAGACCCCAAGAGAGGGATCTTGGATCTCACACAAATAAAAATTCAAGGCGAATCCATAAAGTGAAAGCAAGTTTATTAGAGAAGTAAAGAAACAAAAGAATGACTACTCCATAGGCAGAGCAGACCCAAAAGCTGCTGACTGGCCACTTTTGTGGTCATTTCCTGATTACGTGCTCAACAAGGGGTGAATTATTCATGAGCTTTCCAGGAAAGGAGTGGGCAATTCCCAGGACTGAGGGTTCCTCCCCTTTTTAAACCATATAAGGTAACTTCCTTGTGTTGCCATGGCATTTGTAACCTGTCAAGGCACTGGTGGGAGTGTCTTTTAGCATGCTAATCATTATAATTAGCATATAATGAGAATGACCAGGTCCCTTTCATTGCCATCTTAGTTTTGGTGGAATTTGGCCAGCTTCTTTACCACATGTTGTTTTGGCAGTAAGATCTCTGTGACCTGTATCTTGCGCTGACGTCCTCCTCATCCTGTGACATAATGCCTGACCACCTGGGAATGCAACCCAGTAGGTCTCAGTCTCATTTTACCCAGCCCCTATTCAAGATGGAGTCGCTGTGGTTCACATGCCTCTGACAAAAGGACAACTGATATTTTTTCTAGATTTAAAAAAGGCATAAAAGAGGAAACTTCTGTACAAGAATCTTATTTAAGTAAAGGTTACTGAGGAAATTTAAGGCATAAATGTCTAAAAGGAAACTTTATAGATATAAATAAAAATATATGTATAATGTTTTATACAGGAATGTGCAAATATATTCACATGCATTTTCTTTATGTTATAAGCAATATTTTTCAAATCTAATGTTCTCACTATGTCCAGTGATATTGAACAATTAGTCAGTTTGTCTTTTAATATTACAATATTCATTTTTGCACGGTAGCAAAATATGTCAGTGTTTAGACTTCCAAATCTAGAGGAGTAAAACAATTGTGACAACAAAAAGTACATTTTCAGCAAACATTTTTAAAAGAAAGAATCTGAATGTTTATGGTTTTGAAAAAAATATTCTCATAAACTTGAACTGAAGTACTCATATCAATTTTGCACATTAGCACAGTCTGAGACCCAGATCCTGACAGTGTTGGCAAACTCTAAAATAAATCTGGATATAGCATATAAGAAGTTCAATGAAAATAAAACATAAATCACTACACAGGCAAAGCAAAAGTTTTGTTATTGGAACATTTAAGAATGTAGTAATAATTAGTCAAAAATTATAATTAGGTTATACTTACCAATCCACTGTCATGCTATACATAAATTAGCCTGGACAATTAGAAAGCACTTATTAGAATAATGTGGTTCAGACAGACTCAATACAAATGCAAATCTGAAGTTAACTCTGAATCACAAAAAGTCTGTGTGTGTGTGGCCAGCTACCACATTCTACATATTGAAGGTCCTGTAAAATATAAAAGATCAAAGGGGAATACTGGGGAAATGAGGCAAGATGAGATAGGAAACACTAACATTTTTAACCCACTTTCCACTTGATTGTCATTTCCCCTAAACTTTGAGGCCTTCTATTTTCTACTTACGTATTTTCAATCTATAAAAATTATAGTTTTGTTGAGGGTGAAATTAATTTACCTCTTCTATGTCTACCTTATTAGCTGAATAATAACCAAGAGACAACTTCAGACATGCATTTCTACCATTGCCTCACTGATTATCTTAACAGAACCACCTGGAGCACCTATTACTGAACATTATTTTGAAATACTTTCATTTGTCATGAACTTATAAGGTTTCTACTCTTTATTCACTTGTAAGTTTTGGACGACCTCAGTTCAGCCAAAGTAATCAGAAACAAGTTTGCATCTATGTGGCTATTTACAAGGGGTGTAGACACTACAGTCCCAGTTTCTAAATTGAAAACTGTATATAATATGGAGTCTCTCTTATGTTGCACAATCTAGATCTTAAGTCTACTTCTTCATAGTAATTGTCACTGCCATAAGCTATCATCTTTGTTAACACTGTTAACAAGAAAGAAAGGGAAGATAGTAGAAAGGGAGAGAAAGGGAGAGTGCCTGAACTCATTTGAGGTTGCCTAAAACATTATTTTGGTCATGCACCCCTTTCAGAATCTGAAAAAAGCTATGGACACTCTCCACATAAAAATACAAGCATACGCAGGCACACATACACACACGCACATGTACACACACAATTTTACAGTTTCAGAGTGTTTTAAAAGACTCTGAAATTACATAAGTTAGTTGAGAATTCCTACCTTAAATTGTGTCCCATCTTTATAGAATCATCAAATCAAATAAGTGCACTCGAATGTGACCCTGGGCTACACGGTGAAACTGGGCTACAAGTTACCAATTAATACAAAGTCTATTGCTGAGTTTATTTTATTTTCATAATTTGTTATTTCCACAATCTTCCACTCCATTACCTGAGGCTTTGGAGCAATTAGATGTGAGCAGCAGTATGGTCGTTGCTAAGGATATCAGAGAAATGGGCTATGTACACAACAGGTACTATATAAAATCCTCTCTTCAGACAAGGGGCCAAATGTTTTTCATCACATTAAAGGAGCCTTAAGATGATAGATGTTAGCATATTTAGCTCATGTCAGTGTTATTTTTAGTAACACTGACATTGGTTTTTAAATGTCAGAAATGGGTTTTCAAAGAAAATGTTATATTATAAGCATTATGCTCATTTTTACTCTGAAACCCTCTGTTATTTATTGGATCTTGGAAGGTGCATGCTGAAAGTTTTAATAGCTCTTTTAATTGTGTGTTAATTAATACTACGTGGCAGTGGCTCTCCAAAGTGGGGAACCTAAAGAACCACCCAAAAGCAGTATGGGAAACAACCTCTGGACCTTATACAGTGCCAGAAACAGTTCATTTTACCCTCCACCAGAGGGTGCAAACCTGGTAATACATGGACAATGGGCTAGAAAATTCACAAGGGTTTTATGTAGTGAGTAGTAGGGAAATTTTATGCCTAAGCTAAAGAGTGTTCTGGACCTACCCAGTAAAGCTTAGAAACAAACCTTATAAGGATCAAATTGTTCACAAGTAACTTCACTACATCTCAGAATGAAACTCAATATTAATGATAACAAACATATTTAGCACCCAACATGACAAATTTCATACTATCTGGCATACAATAAAAAATTGCCAGGCATTCGAAGGAGCAGTAAAATACAACCAATGAAGAAGAGAAAAGTAAATCAGTAAAACCAGACCCAGAAGTAATAGGGACAATGGAATTTGTAGAAAAAGTATTAAAACAGTTATTATATCAATTTTCGATATGTTCAAAAAGGTAGAAGAAAATATAAATATGTTAAGGAGAAAGATGAAGGATTAAAAAAAAATGACAGAGGTGAAGAAACATGCCAGATGGTATTAACAGATGATTAGACACTGCAGGAAAATAATTTAGTGCTTCATCACATAGCAAGTTTAGATAGTTTAGAAACTACCTAAAATGAAACAAAAAAAACAAATAGAACAGATAATCAGTGAACTCTGGCACATCCTCAAGCTGTTTAATGTAAGTGTAATTGTAGTCCTCAAGAAAAGGGGACAGAAAAATATTTTGAAGAAATAATGGCCAAAGGAGATTAGTTCTAGAATGGTGTTGTAAGGAATTCCACAGACACTCCCGCCAGCAAAAGCATCATAACTGGTAAAACAATATTTTTAAAATAAATATTTTAAGTCTCTGAAAATTGTCTTAAGAGCACATAGCAAAAGAAACAATGATTCAAGAAAATCTATCAAATCTCACTATGAACAGTAAGACTCTAGCACTTGAAACACAGCCTGCTCCCTCCATTTTCCCTCCACTCCACCAGCTCAGGCTGATCCAAGCTCTACTCCAAGTGGGTGCAGCCAAAAACACAGACTCCTTCTCCCTACTTCTTACTAGTGAAGACTTCAGTATCTGCCCTGGAGTGGCAGGCCACCAACATTTTTAATCCCTCTCTAGTTCCACATGACAGAAGCTCTATCCTAGGCAGGAGCGACTTAGAACTTTGAGATTCTTCATTCACCAGCCCACAACAATAGGGGAGAGTTCTACCCAAGGCAAGACAGGCTAAGAATACCAGTGCCCCAACAACTTTCATGACAACACTCAAAATATTTGGAATAGAAGGAAACTTCCTAAACATAAAGTACATTTATAAAAAACTCACAACTAACCTCATACATAATGAAAGACTGACAGTTTTTCCCGCAAGATTAGGCACAGGATTCCTGATTTCACCACTGCTTTTCAACACTATACTGGAAATTCTAGCCATAGAAATTAGACAAATAAGAAATAAAAGTCATCCAAATTATGAAGGAAGAAGTGATAGTATCACAGATAGTGCAGTGAAACTATTCACAGATGATGTGTTCCTATATAAAGAAAATTCAAAGGAATCCACAAGAAAGCACCTAGAGCCAGAAGTGTGGGCTCATGTCTGTAATGCCGGCACTTTGGGAGGCCAGTGCAGAAAGATCACTTGAGGCTAGTTCAAGACCAGCTTGGGAAACATAGCAAGACCCCATCTCCACAAAAAAAAAAAAAAAAAAAAAAAAAATTAATTAGCTGGGCATGCTGGTGTGTGGCTAAAGTCCCAGCTACTTGGGAGGCTTAGGCAGGAGCATCACATAAACACCCAGGAGTTCAAGGCTATGATCATACCACTGCACTCCAGCCTGGGTGACAGAGTAAGACTGTGTCTCAAAAAATAAAAATAAAACAGAAGGAAATAATAGCTAATAAATAAATTTAGCAAAGCTATAGAGTATAAGATACACAGGAAATTAAGAAAGCAATTTTATTTACAATAAAGAATACCTAGAAATAAATTTAACTAATGAAGTAAAAGACTTACACACTGAAAACTACAAAACCTTCTCAAAAGAAATTAAAGAAAACCTAAATAAACAGAGATATCTGGTGCTCATGGATGGAAATATTGAACAGTGTTAGGATGTCAATATTACCCAAAGTGATTTACAGATTCAACATGATTTCAATATTCCAATAGCATTTTTGCATTTATGAAAAAAGCTGATCTTCAAATTCATATGAAACTGCAAGAGGCCCTAAATAGCCAAAATAATCTTGAAGAAGCAGAACAAATTAAGATTCACATTTCTCAATATCAAACCCTACTACTAAACTACAGTGATTACAACAGTGTGCTACTGGCATAAGGACAGACACATAGACAATGCAACAGAAATAAGAAGCCTGAAATAAACACATATATCTAAGGCCAAATAATTTTTTACTAGGGTGCCATGTTCAACCAATGGGAAAAAAGTCTCTTCAATAGATAGTGCTGGTACAACTGGATCTCCACATACAAAAGAATGAACTTGAACCCCTGCTTTACACCATATAATAGGGAACTTCAAATAGTTCATGGAAAATGCATATTATAATAAAACTATCCACAGCATTCAAAATTTTTTTACATCAAAATAAACCCATGCTGTTATAACATGTCTGAACAGGATTTAAATTGAGGCACTCAGAATGATAAGTCCCTATCATAGCAACATGAAGTCTGCTAAATTTGAAGCAAGAACAAATATCAATATTATAGTGAAGCTTGAGTGAAAGAATAGTGAAATCACTGATGCTTTATGAAAAGATTACAGAAACAATGCCACCAAAAAAAAGATATTTGAAAATGAATAACTCATTTTAAGAAGGGACAATACAACATTGAAAATGAAGCCCATGGCAGCAGACCGTCCACATCAATTTGTGAAGAAAAAAATTCATCTTGTTCATGCTCTAGTTGGAGAGGAGCAGAAACAGTAGCCAACACAACAGACATCTCAATTGTTTCAGCATACACAATTCTGACTAAAAATTAAAGTTTAGCAAACTTTACACTTGATGAGTGCCATAACCATTGCACCCAGATCAGCTGCAGACAAGAGCAGAGCTTTCAATGGAAATTTTAAACAAGTGAGATCAACATCCTAAAGCATTGCTTCAAAGACTTGTAACAGGAGACAAAATGAGGCTTTACCAGAACTCTCTTGAAGACAAACACAATCAAAACAATGGCAACAAAGAGGCCGAAGTGGCCCAGTCAAAGCAAAAGTGGGCCAGTCAAGAGCAAAGATCATGGACACAGTTTCTTGGGTTGCTCAAGTCATTTTGCTTCTTGACTTTCTGGAGGATCAAAGCACAATAATACCTGTTTATTATTAGAGTATTTAGGGTTAGCCAAAGCTTTAGCATAAAAATGCCCAGGAAGTCATCACAAGAAAATCCTTCTTCACCACAACAATGCTCCCACTCATTCTTACCAAACAAGGGGAATGTTGGGAGAGTTTCAGTGGGAAATCATTAGGCATCCACCTTACAGTCCTGACTTGGCTCTTTCTGACTTCTTTTATTTCAGGATTTTTTTTTTTTTTTTTTTTTTTTTGGAAACGGAGTCTCGCTCTGTCACCCAAACTGGAGTGCAGTGGCCGAAACTCAGCTCATTGCAAGCTCCGCCTTTTGGATTCACACCATTCTCCTGCCTCAGCCTCCAGAGTAGCTGGGACTATAGGCGCCCGCCACCTCGCCCGGCTAGTTTTTTGTATTTTTTAGTAGAGAGGGGGTTTCACCAGGTTAGCCAGGATGGTCTCGATCTCCTGACCTTGTGATCCACCTGTCTCGGCCTCCCAAAGTGCTGGGATTACAGGCTTGAGCCACCGCGCCCGGCCTATTTCAGAATCTTAAAGAATCTGTAAGAGCATCAATTTTTCTTCAGTTAATAATGAAATAAAAGACTGCATTGACATGCTTAAACCTCCAGGACCCTCAGTTCTTTAGGAATGGACTAAATTATATCACAATTCCCGAGTCCTTTCAACTATCTGGAAAGCTTTCTGAAGAGGGACGGGTGCAAATAAAGCCAGACTGCAAAGACTAAAATAAATATCTAACTCTTCACTACCAAGACACAGGCAAAGAGCTGCAACTATTAAGACAATCGAGGAAAACATGACTACACTGAATGAACTAAATAACCAGGGAGCAATCCTGAAAAAATAGAGATATATGACCTTTCAGACAGAGACTTCAAAATACCTGTTTCGAGGAAACTCAAAGATATTCAAGGGAACACAAAGAAAGAAATCAGACTTCTATCAAATAAATTTAACAAAGAGATTGAAATAATTAAAATGAATCAAGTAGAAATCATGGATGTGAAAAATGCAATTGGAATACTGAAGAATGCATCAGAGTCTTTCAATAGCAAAACTGATAAAGCAGCAGAAAGAATTAATGAGCTTGAAGACAGGCTATCGGAAAATACAGTCAGGGCCAAGCATGGTGGCTCACATCTGTAATCCCAGCACTTTGGGAGGCCAAGGTGAGAGGATCACTTGAAGTCAGAAGTTTAAGACCAGCCTGGCCAACATGGTGAAGCCCCATCTCTACTAAAAAAAAAAAAAAAAAAAAAAAAAAATTAGCCAGGCATGGTAGCAGGCACCTGTAATCCTAGCTACTCAGGAGGCTGAGGCAGGAGAATCACTTGAACCCGGGAAGTGAAGGTTGCAGGGAGCCAAGATCACACCACTGCACTCCAGGCTGGGTGACAGAGTGAGACAGAAAGAGAGAAAGAGAGAGAAAAAGAAAGAAGAAAAAGAAAGGAAAGAAAGAAAGAAAGAAAGAAAGAAAGAAAGAAAGAAAGAAAGAAAGAAAGAAAGAAAGAAAGAAAGAGAAAGAAAGAAAGAGAGAGAGAGAGAGAGGGAGGGAGGGAGGGAGGGAGGAGGGAGGAAGGAAGGAGAGAAAGAGAGAAAGAGAGAAAGAAAGAAAAAGAAAAAGAAAGAAAAAGAAAAAGGGAAAAAAGAAAACAGTCAGAAATGACAAAAAAAAAAGGATAAAAAACAAGCTCACCTATGGGATGTAGAAAATAGTTTTAAAAGGCTAAATCTAAGAGTTATTGGCCTTAAAGAGGAAGGGGGGGGTGAAAGTTTATTCAAAGAAATAATAAAAGAGAACTTTCCTAACCTAGAGAAATATATAAATATTTAAGTATAAGAAGGTTATAGAAGACCAAACAGATTTACCTCAAAGGAAACTACCTCAAGGCATTTAATAACTCTCAAAGATCAGGGATAAAGAAAGGATACTAAAAGCAGCATGAGAAAAGAAACAAATAACATACAAATGAGGAGCAGACCTTACAGTGGAAACCTTACAGGCCAGAAGAGAGTGGCATGACATATTTAAAGTGCTAAAGCATAAAAAAAGCTTTTACCCAAGGACATATATCTGATGAAAATATCCTTTAAACATGACTGAGAAAAAAAGAGTTTCTCAGACAAACAAAAGCTTAGGAATTTCTTTTTATATTTATTTTTATTTGTTTTAATTATTCTATTTTATTTTTTCATAATTCTAAGTACATTCAGAAGCAAAGGGATTTCATTATCACCAGACGTGTCCTACCAAAAAATGCTAAAGGGAGTACTTCAATAAGAAAATAGAATATTTATGAGCAATAAGTAATTACCTGAAGGTGCAAAACTCACTGGTAATACTAAGTACACAGAAAAACACAAAATATTATAACACTGTAACTGTCGTGTGTAAACTCTTATCCTAAGAAGTAAGACTAAATTATGAACCAATCAAAAATAACACCTACAACAACTTTTCAAGACATATGCAGTAAAATAAAATATAAATAGAAACAACAAAAGCTTAAAAATTAGGAGGACAAAGTTAAGGCATAGAGATTTTATTAGACTTCTTTTTGCTTCTTTGTTTATTTATGCACAGTGTTAAATTGCTATCCACTTAAAATAATCCCTTGTAAGATGCCATTTGCAAGCCTCCTAATGACTTCAAACAAACAAACAAAAACAACAGATACAATAAAAAATTAAAAGAAAATAAATCATATCACCAGAGAAGATCAGCATCACTAAATAAAAGACAAGACAAGACAAGAAAACAACAAAAGAACCAGAAAAAAAATAACAAAATGGCAGGAGAAAATATTTACTTACCAATAATAACATTGAATGTAAATGGACTGAACTCTCCAATCAAAAGACAGAGATAGGGCTGGGCATGGTGGCTCACACCTGTAATCCTAACACTGGGAGGCTGAGGCAGGTGGATCACCTGCACTCAGGAGTTTGAGACCAGTCTAGCCAAACCAGTGAAACTCTGTCACCCCTAAAAATACAAAAATTAGCCGAATGTGGTGATGCATCTCTGTAGTCTCAAGTACTCAGGAGGCTGACTCAGGAGAATCACTAGAACCAGGGAGGCAGAGGTTGCAGTGAGCCAAGATTTCACCACTGCACTCCAGACTGAGTGACAGAGCACGAGACAGTCTCAAAAAACAAAAAAGGCAGAGAGAGGCTGAATGGATTAAAAAGACAGACACATTGATCTGTGATCTGTTGCCTGCAAGGAACATTCTTCACCTATAAAGACACACATAGACTGAAAATAAAGGGAGGGAAAAGGATATTTTATGCCTATGGTAACAAAAAAAGAGCAAGAGTCACTATGCTTTTATCAAACCAACTAGGTTTTAGATTAAAACTATAAGAGGCAAGGTCAATATATAATAATAAAGGGGTCAATTCAGCAAAAGAATATAACAATTATAAATATATATGCCCAACACTGGAGCAGTCAGATATATAAAGAAAACATTATTAGAGCTAAGGAGAGAGAGAGAGACCCCAATAAAAAGAAAATAGCTGGATATTTCAACACATCACTTTCAGCATTGAACAGGTCTTCCAGAAAGAAAATCAACAAAGAAAGATCAGACTTCATCTGCACTATAGACCAAATGGTTCTAATAAGTATTTACAAAACATTTCATCCAATGGCTACAAAATACACATTCTTTTCCTCAGCACATGAATCACTCTCAAGAATACACCACATATTAAGTCACAAAACAAGTCTTAAAATATTCAAAAACATTGACATAATATCATCTTCTCTGAAGACACTAGGAGAAAATTAGAAATCAATAAAAACCAATTTTGGAAGCTACACAAATAGATGGGAATTACACAATATGCTCCTGAAAGACAAGTGGGTCAATAAAAGCTACAGAAAGGTGCTCAGACTGTTAAAAGAAAAACCAATCCAAAGGTCAGCAGCCTCAAAGACTGAAGGTAGGTAAGCCCACAAAGATGAGAAAAAAAAAGAAATGTAAGAACACTGAAAACAGAAACCCAGAGTGCCCTCTTTCCTCCAAATTACCACATCACTTCTCCAGCAAGTGTTTGCATCGGGGCTGAGGCTGAGAAGGCTTTAATGACAGACGTAGATTTCAGACGATAGATAGAAATGAAGTTCACTGGCAAAAGGAGCATGTTGTAACCCAATGAAACAAAACTAAAAATCATGATAAACATTGCAGGAACTGACAGACAAAATAGGCAGTATAGAGAACAAAAAAAACATCCTGGTATAGTTAAAAAACACTACAAGAATTTCATAATGTGCTCACAGTATTAATTGCATAATAGACCAATAGAAGGAAAGAATCTCAGAGCTTGAAGACTGCCTTTCTGAAGTAAATACTCCTCAGCAAATACAAAAGAACAGAACCCATAACAGCCTGTCAGACCACAGTGCAATCAAATTAGAACTCAGGATTAAGAAACTCACTCAAAGCAGCACAACTACAAGGAAACTGACCAAACTGCTCCTGAATGACTACTGGGTACATAACAAAATTAAGGCAGAAATAAATAAGTTATTTGAAACCAATGAGAACAAAGACACAATGTACCAGAATCTCTGGGACACAGCTAAAGCAGTGTTTAGAGGGAAACACATAGCACTAAATGCCCAGAGCAGAAAGCAAAAAAGATCTAAAATCGACACCCTAACATCACAATTAAAAGAACTAGAGAGGGAAGAGAAAATAAATTCAAAAGCTAGCAGAAGACAAGAAATAACTAAGATCAGAGCAGAACTGAAGGAGATAGAGACATGAAAAACCCTTCAAAATCAATTAATTCAGGAGCTGGATTTTTGAAAAGGTTAACAAAATAGATAGACCACTAGGCAGACTAATACAGAAGAAAAGAGAAAAGAATAAAATAGACAAAAGAAGGATAAACAGGATATAAGCACTGATCCCACAGAAATACAAACTACCAACACAGAATACTATAAGCCCCTCTACACAAATAAACTAGAAAATCTAGAAGAAATGGAAAAATTTCTGGACACATACACCCTCCCAAGACTAAACCAGGAAGAAGTCAAATCCCTGAATAGACCAATAACAGGTTCTGAAATTGAGGCAGTAATTAAGAACCTACCAACCAAAAAAAGCCCAGGACCAGATGAATTAACAGCCAAATTCTACCAAAAGTACAAAGAGGAGCTGATACTATTCCTTCTGAAACTATTCCAAACAATAGAAAAAGACGGACTCCTCCCTAATTCATTTTGTGAGGCCAGCATCATCCTGATACCAAAACCTGGCAGAGACATTAAAAAAAAAAAAGAAAATTTCAGGCCAATATCTGTGAAGGACATCATTGCAACAACTCTCACTCAATAAAATACTGGCAAACTGAATCCAGCAGCACATCAAAAAGCTTATCCACCATGATCAAGTTGGCATCATCCCTGGGATGCAAGGCTGGTTCAACATATGCAAATCAATAAATGTATTCCATCACATAAACAGAACCAATGGCAAAAACCACATGATTATCTCAGTAGATGCAGAAAAGGCCTTCAATAAAATTCAACACCCCTTCATGCTAAAAACTCTCAATAAAGTAGCTACTGATGGAACATATCTCAAAATAATAAAAGCTATTTATGACAAAGCTACGGCCAGTATCATAGTGAATGGGCAAAAGCTGGAAGCATTCATTTTGAAAAGTGGTACCAGCCAAGGATGCCCTCTCTCACCACTCCTATACAACATAGTATTGGAAGTTCTGGCAAGGGCAGTCAGGCAAGAGAAAGAAATAAAGGTATTCAAACAGGAGAGGAGAAAGTCAAATTTTCTCTGTTTGCAGATGACATGATTGTATATTTAGAAAGCCCCATCATCTCAACCCAAAATCTCCTTAAGCTGATAAGCAACTTCAGGGAAGTCTCAGAACACAAAATCAGTGTGCAAAAATCACAAGCATTTCTATACACCAATAACAGACAGAGAGCCAAATCAGAGTGAATGCCCATTCACAATTGCTACAAAGAGAATAAAATACCTAGAAATACAACTTACAAGGGATGTGAAGGATCTCTTCAAGGAGAGCTACAAACCACTGCTTAAGGAAATAAGAGAGGACGCAAACGAATGGAAAAACATTCCATGCTAATGGAAAGGAAGAATCAATATCATGAAAATGGTCGTATTGCCCAAAGTAATTTATAGATTCAATGTTATCCCCATCATGCTACCATTGACTTTCTTCACAGAATTAGAATAACTACTTTAAATTTCATATGGAACCAAAAAAGAGCCCATATAGCCAAGACAATCCTAAGAAAAAGAACAAAGCTGGAGACATCATGCTACCTGACTTCAAACTATACTACAAGGCTACAGTAACCAAAACGGCATGGTACTGGTACCAAAATAGACATATACATCAATGGAACAGAACAGGGACTTCAGAAATGACACCACACATCTACAACCATCGGATCTTTTACAAACCTGACAAAAACAAGCAAAGGGGAAAGGATTCCCTATTTAACAAATGGTGTTGGGGATAGTGGCTGGCCATATGCAGAAAACTGAAACTGAACCCCTTCTTTATACCTTATACAAAAGTTAAGATGGATTAAAGACTTAAACATAAGACCTAAAACCATAAAAACCCTAGAAGAAACCTAGGCAATACCTTTCAGGACATAGGCATGGGCAAAGATTTCATGACTAAAACACCAAAAGCAATAGAAACAAAAGCCAAAATTGACAAATGGGATCCAATTAAACTAAAGCACTTCTGCACACCCAAAGAAACTATCATCAGAGTGAACAGGCAATCTACAGAATGGGAGAAAATTTTTGCAATCTGTCCATCTGACAAAGGGCTAATATCCAGAATCTACAAAGAACTAAAACAAACTTACAAGAAAAAACAACCCCATCAAAAAGTGGGCAAAGGATATGAACAGACACTTCTCAAAAGAAGACATTTATGGAGCCACCAAACACATGAAAAGAAGCTCATCATCACTGGTCATTACAGAAATGCAAATCAAAACCACAATAAGATACCATCTCACACCAGTTAGAATGGCAATCATTAAAAAGTCAGGAAACAACAGATGCTGGAGAGGATGTGGAGAAATAGGAACACTTTTACATTGTTGGTGGGAGTGTGAATTAGTTCAACCACTGTGGAACACAGTGTGGTGATTCCTCAAGGATCTAGAACCAGAAATACCATTTGACCCAGCAATCCCATTACTGGGTATATATCTAAAGGATTATAAATCATTCTACTATAAAGACACATATACACATATGTTTTTTGCAGCACTGTTCACAATAGCAAAGACTTGGAACCAACCCAAATACCCATTAATCATACACTGGATGAAGAAAATGTGGCATATATATACCATAGAATACTATGCAGCCATCAAAAAGGGTGAGTTCATATCCTTTGCAGGGACACAGATGAAGCTGGAAACCATCATTCTCAGCAAACTAACACAGGAACCAAAAACCAAACACAACATGTTCTCACTCATAATTGGGGGTTGAACAATGAGAACACATTGACACAGGGAGAGGAACATCACACACCAGGGCCTGTCGGGGCGTGGGAGGCTAAGGGAGGGATAGCATTAGGAGAAATACTTAATGTAGATGATGGGTTTATGGGTGCAGCAAACCACCATGGCACATGTATACCTATATAACAAATCTGCACGTTCTGCACATGTATCCTAGAACTTAAAGTATAATTTAAAAAAAAAAAAAAAACAGAGAGAGAGAATTATGGGAGCTACAAGATGAGATTTGGGTGGGGACACAGAGCCAAACTGTATCATTCTGCCCCTGGTCCCTCCCAAATCTCATGTCTTCACATTCCAAAACCAATCTTGCCTTCCTGACAGTCCCCCAAAGTCTTCAGTCATTTCAACATTAACACATATGTCCACAAAGTCTCATCTGAGAAAAGGTATGTCCCTTCTGGCCATGAGCCTGTAAAGTCAAAAGCAAGTTAGTTACCACATAGATACAATAGGGGTACAGCCATTGGGTAAATACAGCCACTCCAAATTGGAGAAATTAGCCAAAACAAAGGGGCTAACAAGCCCCATGCAAAGTCCAAAATCCAGCAGGGCAGTCAAATCTTAAAGCTCCAAAATGATATCCTTTGACTCAGTGTCTTGCATCTGGGTCACACTGATGCAAGAGGTGGGTTGCCATGGTCTTGGGCAGTTCTGCCCCTGTGGCTTTCAGGGTATAGCTGCCCTCCTGGTTGCTTTCATGGGCCAGTGTTGAGTGTCTGTGGCTTTTCCAGGTTCAAGGATGCAAGCTGTTTGTGAATCTGCCATTCTGCGGTCTGGAGGATGGTGCCCTCCTCTCACAGCTCCACTATGTGGTGCCCCAGCAGGGACTCTGCATGGGGGCTCCAACCTCACGTTTCCCTTCTGCACTGCCCTAGCAAAGATTCTCTATGAGGGCCCCACTGCTGCAGCAAACTTTTGTCTGGGCATCCAGTCATTTTCATACATCCTCTGAAATATAGACAAAGGTTCCCAAACCTCAATTCTTGACTTCTATGTTCCTACAGGCTCAACACCACGTGGAAGCTGCAAAGGCTTGGGGCTTCCACCCTCTGAAGCAACAGCCCAAACTGTACCTTGGCCCCTTTTAGTCACAGCTGGAGTGGCTGGGATTCAGGGTACCAAGTCCCTATACTGCACATAGCAGAGGGACCCTCAGCCTGGCCCATGAAACCATTTTTTCCTCCTAAACCTCCAGGCCTCTGATGGGAGGGGCTACTGCAAAGATCTCTGACATGCCCTGGATACATTTTCCCCATTGTCTTGGAGATTAACATTTGGCTCCTTGTTACTTATGCAAATTTCTGAAGCCAGCTTGAATTTCTTCTCAGAAACTGGGGATTTTCTTTTCTATCACATTGTTAGGCTGCAAATTTTCTGAACTGTTATGCTCTGTTTCCTATTTAAAAGTGAATGCCTATAACAGCACCCAGGTTACCTCTTGAATGCTTTGCTGCTTAGAAATTTCTTCCACCAGATACCCTAAATCATCTCTTTCAAGTTCAAAGCTCCATAAATTTCTAGGGCAGGGGCAAAATGCTGCCAGTCTCTTTGCTAAAACATAACAAGAGTCACCTTTGCTCCAGTTCCCAACAAGTTCTTCATCTCCATCTGAGACCATCTCAGCCTGGATTTCATTGTCCATATCATTATCAGCATTTTGTCAAAGCGATTCAACTAGTCTCTAGTGAGTTCAAAACTTTCCCACATTTTTCTGTCTTCTTCTGAGCCCTCCAAACTGTTAAAACCTCTGTGTCTTACCCCCTCTAAAGTCACTTCCACATTTTCAGGTATCTTCAGCAATGCCCCACTCTACTAGTACCAATTTACTGTATCAGTCTGTTTTCATGCTGCTGATAAAGACATACCTGAGACTGGGAAGAAAAAGAGGTTTAATAGACTTGCAGTTCCACATGGCTGGAGAGGCCTCACAATCATAGTGGAAGGCAAGGAGGAGCAAGTCATGTCTTACACGAATGAGGGCATAAAAAAAGAACTTGTGCAGGGAAACTTCTGTTTATAAAACCATCAGATCTCATGAGACTTATTCACTATCATGAGAACAGCATGAGAAAGATCCATGTGCTTCAATTATCTCCCACTGGGTCCCTCCCAAAACATGTGGGAATTATGGGAACTACAAGATAAGATTTGTGTGGGGACACAGCGCCAAACCATACCAAACTCCCACACAGTAATAATGAGAGAATTTAACCCACTGAAAATATTAGATATATCATTAAGAGAGAAAATTAACAAAGATATTCGGGACCTGAACTCAGCACTGCATCGCTGCATCAAATGGACCTGGGGTGTGTATGTGTGTGTGTGTGTGTGTGTGTGTATGTGTGTATGTGTATACAAACATACAGAATGCTCCAGCCAAAAACAACAGAATATACATTTGAGTCAATGCCACATGTCACTTACTCTAAAACTGATCACATTATCAGAAGCAAAACACTCCCCAGAAAATGCAGAAGATGTGAAATGTGTGTGGTATCTCAAACCACAGAGCAATCAAATTTTATATTGAGACTAAGAAATTCACCCCAAACCATACAATTACATGGAAATTAAATAGCCTGCTCCTGAGTGACTTTTAGGTAAATAATGAAATTAAGGCAAAAATCAAGAAGTTCTCTGAAACTAATAAGAACAAAGATACTACACACCCGAAACTTTGGGACACAGATAAGGGAGTGTTAAGAGGGAAATTTACAGCACTAAATGTCTATATCAAAAATCTAGAAAAATGTCAAATTAACAACCTAACTTCACAACTGAACTAAGAAGCAAGAACAAATTGACCCTGAAGCTAGCAGAAGACAAAAAATAACCAAAATCAGAGCTGAACCGAAGGAGATAGCAACATGAAAAAAAACATTCAAAAGATCAGCAATGCCAGGAATTGGTTTTCTGAAAAAAATAATAAAATAGATAGACACTGAGCTAGACTAATAAAAAAGAAAAGAGAAGATTCAAATAAACACAATCAGAAATGAAAAGGGGAATATTACCACTGACCCCACAGAAATACAAACGACCATCAGAAAATATTATCAATACCTCTCTGCACACAAACTAGCAAACCTAGAAGAGACAAATAAATTTCTGGACACATATACCCTCTCAAGATTGAACCAACAAAAAATTAAATCCCTGATCAAACCAATATCAAATTCTAAAACTGAGGCAGTAATAGCATACCAACCGAAAAAAAAAAAAAAAGCCCAGAACCAGATATATTCACAGCTGAATTATACGAGATGTACAAAGAGCTGGTACCATTCCTACCGAAACTATACCAAAGAATTGAGGAGGATGGACTCCTCCCTAACTCATTCTATAAGGTCAGCATCATTCTGAAAACAAAACCTGGCAGACAAAAAAAAAAAAAAAAAAAAAAATTCAGGCCAACATACTAGAACATCAAAGCAAAAATCTTCAATAAAATATTGGCAAACCAAATCCAGCAGCACATCAAAAAGCTTATCAACCACAATCAAGTAGGCTTCATCCCTGGGATGCAAGTTTGGTTCAACATATGCAAATCAATAAATGTAATTCATCTCATAAACAGCACTAATGACAAAAACCACATTATTATCTTAATAGATGTAGAAAAGGCCTTCAATAAAATTCAACATCCCTTCATGTTAAAAACTCAATAAACTAGGTATTGATGGAACATACCTCAAAATAATAAGAGCCATATATGACAAACCCAGAGCCAATATCATACTAAACGAGTAAAAGCTGGAAGCATTCGCCTTGAAAACAGGCAAAAGACAACAATGCCCTTTCTCTGCTTTTATACCATTGGTGGGAGTGTAAATTAATTCAACCGTTGTAGAAGACAGTGTGGTGATTCCTCAAGGATCTAGAACCAGAAATATCATTTGACCCAGCAATCCCATTACTGGGTATATACCCAAAGGATTATAAATCATTCTACTACAAAGACACATGCACATGTATGTTTACTGCAGCACAATTTACAATAGCAAAGACTTGGAACCAAAACAAATGCCCATCAATGATAGACTGGATAAAGAAAACGTGGAACATATACACCATGGAATACTATGCAGGCATTGAAAAGGAATGAGCTCATGTCCTTTGCAGGGACATGGATGAAGCTGGAAGCCATCATTCTCAGCTAACTAACACAGGAACAAAAAAACCAAACACCACATGTTCTCACTCATAGATGGAAGTTGAACAATGAGAACACACAGACACAGGGAGTGAAACATTACACACCGGGGCCTGTCAGGGGTTGGGGGACAAGTGGAGGGAGAGCATTAGCACAAGTACCTAATGCATGTGGGGCTTAAAACCTAGATGATGGGTTGATAGGTACAGCAAAACACCATGGCACAGGTATACCTATGTATCAAACCTGCACGTTCTGCACATGTATCCTAGAACTTAAAGTAGAATTTTTACAAAATACCCTTTCTCATCACTCCCATTTAACATACTATTAGAACACAGAAGCAGAGCGTAGAAAGTTCTGGCCAGGACAATCAAGCAACAGAAAGAAATAAAAGGCATGCAAATACAAATAGAGGAAGTCAAACTATCTCTGTTTGGAGATGACGTGATCCTATATCTAGAAAACCCCATAGCCTCAGCCCAAAAGTTTCTCGAGCTGATAAACAACTTCAGCAAAGTCTCAGGATACAAAATCAATGTACAAGAATCACTAGCGTTTGTATACACCAACAACAGTAAAGCCAAGAGCCAAATCAGGAACAAACTGTCATTCACAATTGCCACAAAAAGAATAAAATACCTAGGAATACAGCTTATGAGGGAGGTAAAATATCTCTACAAGGAGAACTACAGACCACTGCTCCAAGGAATCAGAGATAACACAAACAAATGGAAAATCATTTCATGTTCATGGACAGGAAGAATCAATACCATTGAAATGGCCATGCTGCCCAAAGCAATTTACAGACTCAATGTTATTCTTATTAAACTACCATTGACATTCTAAACAGAACTAGAGAAAACTATTTTAAAATTCATATCAAACCAACAAGGAGCCAGAATAGCAAAGGCAATCCAAAGCAAAAAAGAACAAAGCTGGAGGCATCATGCTACTCAAACCTAAACTCTACTAGAGGGCCACAGTAACCAAAATAGCATGGTATTGGTACAAAAACAGACACCTAGACCAAAGGAACAGAATACAGAAGCTAGAAATAAGACTGCACACCCGAAACTATCTGATCTTCGAGAAACCTGACAAAAGCAAGCAATTGGGAAAGAATTCCTTATTCAATAAATGGTGCTGGGATAACAGACTAGACATAGGCAGAAGATTGAAACCAGACCCCTTCCTTACACCGTATACAAAATTAGCTCAAGACAGATTAAAGACTTAAATGTAAAACCCAAAACTATAAAAACCGGGAAGACAACCTAGGCGATACCATTCAGGACATACACCCAGGCAAAGATTTCATGATGAAAATGTCAAAAGCAATTGCAACAAAAGCAAAGATAGAAAAATGAAATCTAATCAAACTAAAGAGCTTCTGCACAGCAAAAGAAACTATCAACGGAGTAAACAGACAACCTACAGAATGGGAGAAAATTTTTTGAAACTATGCATTTAACAAAAGCCTAATATCCAGTATCTATAAGAACTTAAACGAATTTACAAGGAAAAAAACAACCCCATTAAAAAATGGGCAAAGGACATGAACAGACACTTTTCAAAAGAAGACAGACATCCAACCAACAATTATGAAAAAAAAGCTCAACATCACTGATCATTAGAGAAATGCAAAGCAAAACTACAATGAGATACCATCTCACACCAGTCAGAATGGCTGTTATTAAAATATCAGAATATAACAAATGCTGGGCAGGTTGTGGAATAAAAGGAATGCTTACACACCGTTGGTAGGAATGTAAATTATTTAGAAAGTCTAAATTGTGGAAGACCATGTGGTGATTCCTCAAAGACCTAAAGACAAAAATACCATTCAACCTAGCAATCCCATTACTGGGTATATACCCAAAGGGATATAAATCATTCTATTATAAAGACACATGCACATGTATGTTCATTGCAGCACTATTCACAATAGCAAAGAAATGGAATCAACCTAACTGCCCATCAATAACAGAATAAATAAAGAAAATGTGGTATATATGCACCATGGAATACTATGTAGCCATAAGAAATAATGAGATCATATCCTTTGCAGAGATGTGGATGGAACTAAAGGCCATTATCCTTAGCAAACTAACACAGGAGTAGAAAACCAAATAACTCATGTTCTCACTTTTAAGTGGGAGCTCAATGATGAGAATACATGGACACGCAGAGGGGAACAACAAACAGTGGGGCCTTTCAGAAGGTGGAGGATGGGAAGAAGGAGAGGATTAGGATAAATAACTAATGGGTACTAGGCTTAATACGTGGGGTGATAAAATAATCTGTACAACAATCTCCTATGACATAAGTTTACCTATGTAACAAACCTACACTTGTACACCGAACTTAAAATAAAAGTTAAGAAAAGTACATATATACAATGCACTACTATTAAGCCATGAAAATCAATGAGATCTAGTCATTTGCAACAACATGGATGGAACATTATGTCAAGTTAAATGAGCCAGGCACAGAAAGACAAACTTTGTATGTTCTCACTTATTTGTGGGATCTAAAATCAATAGTTGTACCATGGAGATAGGGAGTAAAAGGTCAGTTACTAGAGGCTGGGAAAGGCAGTGGGGCTGGTGAAGGGATTTGATGATGTTTAATGGGTGTAAAATTGTAGTCAGAAAAAATGAATAAGATCTACTATTTGATAGCATGACAAGGAGACTACAGTCAATAATTACTTTAGTGTACATTTTAAATATCTAAAAGAGTATAATTGGATTGTTTGTAACACAAAAGATACATGGTTAAGGGGGTGGATACCCCATTCTCCATGATGTGATTATTATTCTTCAAACACCTATATCAAAATACCTCATGTACCCCATAAATGTATATACCTACTATGTACCCACAAAAATTACAAATTAAAATTTTGTATAAAAAAATATCATATAGCTGGTCGGTCATAAACACAGGTAAAAACCACTTGGGTATGCCACTGGCATGTGAAGTAAGAGGCAGTCTTGTGAGACTGAGCACTTAACCTATGAGATCTGACATTATCTCCAGGTTGATAGTGTTAGAATTGAATTGAACTGATGTGTGTGCTGGTATATGCTGGATAACTGATTGCTTAGTGTGTGGAGAGAAATTCCTACACATCTGGTATCATAAATGTTGTGTTAAGTGTGTGAGAGTAGAAAAAACACTGGCTTTTCCAATCTCTAATAGAATATTTAGCAGATTCTGGTAAGTTGAGATATACAGGGAGAGTCTAAAGTAACCAATAAGAAACTAACGAAAATGTAGTAAAAATAGAATAATTAAATTGTAACATTATAAAATATTCACTTAATGCAAAAAAAAGTAGAATAAAGGGAACAGAGGAACAAGAAAGGCACAACATATGCAGAAAAGAAAAAGCAAAATTGCAGACACAAATCCAACTATATTAATAATATTAAATGTAGATGGATTAAGCGATCCAATCAAAAGTCAGAGATTGCAAGAATGGATGAAATAATATCCAACTTATCTTATCTAAGGAGAGATACTTTAGGTTCAAAGATAAAAGTGGATAGAAAGTATAACGATGGAAAAAGGTATATCATACAAAGATAAACCATAAGAAAACTGGAGAGACTATACTATTATAAGCCAAAGTAGATTTTAAACAAAACGTATTAATAGAGATAAAGAGGTATATTTTATAATGATACTCAATGATGAGAGTCTGAATTGTTTTCCCTAAGATCTGTAACAGTACAAGGCTGTTTGCTTTCACCAATTTTATTAAACATTGTAATGGATGTTCTAGCTACAGCAATTAGAAAAGAAATAGAAAGAATCCAAATTGGAAAGGAGGAAGTAAAACTATCTCTATATGCTAATGACATGATCTTATATGTGGAAAATCCTAAAGAATACGCACATCTAAAAAAAAATAGTTAAAGCTAATAAATGAATTCAGCAAAGTTGCAGGATACACAATCAACACACAAAACCTCTGTACATCTATACTAGCAATAAGCAATACAAAATGAAATGAAGAAAACAATTCCATTTACAATAGCATCCAAAAGAAGAAAATATTTAGGAATAAACTTAACAAAGGAGGTGCAAGGCTTGTACACTGAAAACTACAAAACATTATTGAAGTAAGTTAAAGAAGATCTAAATAAAAAGGCATTCCATGTTTATAGACTGAAAGACTTACTATTAAGATGTCAATACTGCCCAAAATGACTTACAGATTCAATGCAATCCCTATGAAATTCCAAATGACCCATTTTGTAGAAATTGAAACGTTAATCCTAAAATTAATAACGAATTTCAAGGCCCGAATAGCCAAAACAATCCTGATAAAGAAAAACAAAGTAGGAGGACTCATAGCCCCTGATTTAAAAAGTTACTACAAAACTACAGCAATCAAAACTGGCATAACAATAGAGACATAGAGCAATAAAATAGAATTGAGAATCCAGCAATAAACCCTTACGTTTGTGGACAATTGATTCTTGACAAGGATGCCAAGACAATTTAATGGAGAATGAATGGTCTTTTCAACAACTGGTGCTGGGACAACCAAATAACCACAGGCAAAAGAGTGGGTTTCATCCTAGGGATGCAGGAATGGTTTAACACAAGTCAGTCAATAATGTGATACATCACATAAACAGAATTAAAACAAAAACCATATGATCATCTCAACAGGTTCAGAGAAAGCATTCAATAAAATCCAACATACCTTTATGATAAAAATCCTTAACAAACTAACCATAGAAGGGACATACCTCAAAATAATAAAAGCCATATATGACAAATCCACAGATCTTATCGTAGTGAATCAGGAAAAGTTGAAAGCATTCCCACTGAGAACTGGAAGAAGTCAAGGATGGCCACTTTTACTACCTCTATTTAACATAATACTGGAAGTCATAGCCAGAGCTATCAGGCAAGAGAAAGAAATAAAGGGTATTCAATTTGGAAAAGAAGGAGTCAAAATATTGCTGTTTGCCAATGATAGGATTTAATACCTAGAAATCCCTAAAGACTCCTCCAAAATACAACTATATTTGATAAACAAACTCAGTAAAGTCTCAAGTTACAAAATCAGTGTACACAAATCAGTAGCCCTGCTATAACCAATGACCAAGTTGAGAAGGAAATCAGGAACTCAATCCCTGTTACAATAGCTAAATAAATTAATAAATAAATAATAAATAAATAAACTAGGAATATAACCAATGAGGTAAAAGACCTCTACAATGACAACTACAAAAGTACTAAAAGAAATCGTAGATGACACAAATGAAAACACATCCCATGCTCATGGATTGAAAGAATTAATATAGTGAAAATGAGAATACAGCCCAAAGCAATCTACAGGTTCAATGTAATTCCTATCAAAATCCCAATATTATTTTTTAAAGATTTAAAAAGTTAACCCTAAAATTCATAGGGAACCACAAAAGAGTACAAATAGCCAAAGCAATCCTAAGCAGAAATAGCCAATCTGCAGTCATCATATTACCTGACTTCAAATTATACTACAAGACTATAGTTACTAAAACATCATAGTACTGGCATAAAAGTAGATACAGAAATGGAACAGAATAGAGAACCCAGAAATAAAGCCAAACACCTACAACCTACAGATATCCAACAAAGCATACAAAAACATGAATTGAGAAAAAGACACTATTTAATAAATGGTGCTGGGTAAACTGGATATCCACATATGGAAGAATGACACTTGATCCCTATATCTCACCTTATATAAAAATCAACTCAAGATGGATCAAATACTTAAATCTAAGATGTGAAAACATTAAAATTCCAGGAGAAAACCTATGAAAAACTCTTCTGGACATTGGCCCAGGCAAAGAATTTATGAATATGTGTCGAGACTAGCTCGGTCAGGGAGACCCTAATGCAGTGGCGCTAGAGGAATTAAAGACGGCAGCAAAAGCCAAAATTGACAAATGGGATCTAATTAAACTAAAGAGCTTCTGCACAGCAAAAGAAACTACCATCAGAGTGAACAGGCAACCTACAGAATGGGAGAAAATTTTTGCAATCTACTCATCTCACAAAGGGCTAATTTCCAGAATCTACAAAGAACTCAAACAAATATACAAGAAAAAAACAAACAACCCCATCCAAAAGTGGGCAAAGGATATGAACAGACATTTCTCAAAAGAAGACATTCATACAACCAACAGACACATGAAAAAATGCTCATCATCACTCGCCATCAGAGAAATGCAAATCAAAACCACAATGAGATAGCATCTCACACCAGTTAGAATGGCAATCATTAAAAAATCAGGAAACAACAGGTGTTGGAGAGGATGTGGAGAAATAGGAACACTTTTACACTGTTGGTGGGATTGTAAACTAGTTCAACCATTATGGAAAACAGTATGGCGATTCCTCAAGGATCTAGAACTAGATGTACCATATGACCCAGCCATCCCACTACTGGGTATATACCCAAAGGATTATAAATTATTCTACTACAAAGACACATGCACACGTATGTTTATTGCGGCACTATTCACAATAGCAAAGACTTGGAATCAACCCAAATGTCCATCAGTGACAGACTGGATTAAGAAAATGTGGCACATATACACCATGGAATACTATGCAGCCATAAAAAAGGATGAGTTTGCGTCCTTTGTAGGGACATGGATGCAGCTGGAAACCATCATTCTTAGCAAACTATCACAAGAAGAGAAAACCAAACACCGCATGTTCTCACTCATAAGTGGGAGCTGAACAATGAGATCACTTGGACTCGGGAAGGGGAACATCACACACTGGGGCCTATCATGGGGGGGTGGGGAGGGATTGCATTAGGGAGTTATACATGATATAAATGATGAATTGATGGGTGCTGACAAGTTGATGGGTGCAGCACACCAACATGGCACAAGTATACATATGTAACAAACCTGCACGTTATGCACATGTACCCTAGAACTTAATGTATAATAAAAAAAAATATATAAAAAAAATTAAAAAAATAAAAAAAGCAAAAAAAAAAAAAAAAGACATACACAGAGAAATATAGAGTGTGGAGTGGGAAATCAGGGGTCCTTATGGGAAATAAAGAATGGGCCGAGGTAAAGGGATGGGCTCTGGCTAGTTATCTGCAGCATGGACAGGTCCTTAAGGCACAGATTACTCATGCTTGTGTTTGTGGTTTAAGAATGCCTTATGTAGTTTTCCGCCATGGGTGGGCCAGGTGTTCCTTGCTCTCCTTCTGGTAAACTGACAACCTTCCAGCGTGGGTGTCAAGGCCATCAAGAGCATGTCACAGTGCTGCAGAGATTTTGTTTATGGCTAGTTTTGGGACCAGTTTATGGCCAGATTTTGGGGCCTGTTCCCAACATGTCCCCTTTCTTTATTTTGCAAAGCGATAAAAGCAAAGGCAGCTTTGTCATGGTGAGCTACTTCTCGCAGGAGTCAGGATCTGCATCTGCAGACTATGTAAAACCAAACAACACAGATTAAAAGCACAATTATCATTGAAATCACAGAGCTTCTAAGTGTTTTTATCTATTATAATGGGTTAGTAGCTGCCAATCTGTCTGCAGCTACTTCAAGCACTCCAGTTCCTGGCATTAAGGTCAGGTGTGCCTGGGATCCTTTAAATATTTGTTGTTTGTTGTTGTTTTTTTTTTTTTTTTTTTTTTTGCAATATCCAAAGACAAGTTTGCAGAGTGTCCTTCTAGATGCTGTTTTATTGTTTCCCAAATTTTGATCTTATTAAAAGCTATTAATAGTTTCCACAGATTCTTATGTTTAGCTCTTACAATGGGCTATATCATTTGAGGTTGAGGTGCCACTATACCGCCATGGTTCTAGATAATAGGAACTCATGCTGTACTTTGTACCATTTGTACCATCTGACCATTTTGTTCAGACCAGCTGAACACAGTGTGGCTGTGACACACAGACTGAGAAATGCAATTCAAGCTAAACACCCCCTTAGGGGACCAATCAATAATGATTCCATAGGAATCATTGCACAGCATCTCTGCCTGTTCTGCAATGCAATCTTCCTAAACAAGTATGTTCATTTATTCTGGCCAAGTTCAATTTTGTTTACAAATAGGTTTTTGAGGGTGGTATGCCTCAATTATAGGAGCAGATTTATTACGGTAAATATTGAGACCAGGAAGCATGTGTAACTGTGTCATAATCACATCCAGACATTATTGCCAGCCAAGATTGATAAATATGCCCAATATGTATAATTGATCTCTGTGTCAGCCCTTGTTGAAGGCAGTGGTGATGTGATATGCTCTCATAGCTACCATTAAATTACTCATTGTGACTGGTTGTCCCACTTTCCTCAGGTTTTCTTCCACCATCTGTGACAGCTTCTTGATCTGTCCCAAGGTGGATGGCTGTGTTCGACGGGTGTTGTTCATGACAGTTGGGGTCCTCCTCAGCGTCAGTCTTGACATGACTGCAACCAGGGGTCCTCGGGATCCTCTTGGAATCTCTTCCTTGGCATCTGGCTCATGACAAGCTTTCAGGTTTCTTGATGGTATCCAAATTGGCTGTTGATTTTGGCCTGGAGAAACACAAGCATAACCTCTACCCCAAGTTATTATTTTACCTATTTCCCAACTTTGCATTATTGGATCTCTCTACCAAACCAGTTGTTCTGCTTTTGTCTTTGCAGCTGGTTTCTGTAGATGCTGTTCAGCTGCTGATAACATCTGGCCTTTAGGGAGGCTCAAAAAATTTAAAGCTAACAATGTCAGATTCAATTATATATGGGCTGTCCTGTAATCCCTGATTCTCCCCCTTGTTTGTTTTTGTCATCAGTTGTTCATCTGTATGAAATCGTAACTGAGCATTGTAATAAATCTCTTCCCCATAAATCTATAGGTACAGAAGTTATAATTGGCTGAATAGTCCCAGGTTGTTCATTGGGCCTTTCACAAGGCAAAATATAACTACTTGGATATACTTCAGGGGCTTTACCAACTCCAACTATGTTAAATTGAGTGGGTTGATGAACTGGCCATGTGGACGGCCAGTGCTGTAGAGGAATAATTGAAATGTCTGCTCCTGTATTTACCAAACCTTTAAATTTCTTTCCCTGAATAGTTATTTCACAGGTAGAACGTTTATCAGTAATTTGATTCACCCAATAAGCTGCTTTGCCTTGTTTATTTGTGCTTCCAAATCCCCCTGTTCACTTAATTTCACTTTTCCCCATTTCCACATATGGCACAATCAGGAGCTGTGCTATATGCTCCCCTGGCTCTGCTTTCCAGGGAACAGAAGTAGATATAACAATCTGAATTTCCCCATTGTAATCTGAATCAATGACTCCTGTTTGTATTTGTACCCCTTTTAAATTTAAACTAGACCTTCCTAGAAGTAATCCCATCGTCCCTGCTAGCAAAGGTCCACAGACCCCTGCTGGAACTTTTTGTGGGAGTTCCCAGGAAGAACACTCACAGCTTTTTTGCAGCATAAATCTACTGTGGCACTACTGGCTATGGCAGGGGACAGACATTGTACAGGGGTGAGGGAATGGCCTGAGCCAGAAATGCCCCAGTTTGGAATGGGGTCTGGGATGAGACCCTCATGGCGTTTCCCAATTTTAAAAGGAAAAGGGTCAAATGTAGCTATAATATTTCCCTGTTGATCTGGGGGGTGTATTCTAACAGGGAACTGCCAAGCCTCTAAATCACCCCCTCATCTAGTTTGCTGAATTCCTGCCTGAATAGAACTGAGAGCAGTTGCTCAAGGTGCTACTTGAACAGTCACTGGGGCAACTATTTTCACCCAGTATCCTCCAGAAAAGAAAGGTCTGCAGGGCCAGACCACTCTTTTTCTTCAAAATAAGGAGGGGGTGGAGAAGGGTAAGGATGAACCTCTCCCTCCTTTGCCGCTTTAGCTGGCAAACAAACCTGCTGTGTCACCTCTTCTGTTACTTGTTATACTTTCCTTCCTCCTCATCATTAGTGTGAAAAGGTTCCAAGGTGGAACGAACCAGATTCCACGCTTGTCCCATTGTTACCCTGATGCTTCCAAGCTCCCCTATTTCTATAGATTATAGATTAACTAAAAGTATTCCTTATGGGAAATAAAGGGATGGGCCGAGGTAAAGGGATGGGCTCTGGCTAGTTATCTGCAGCATGAACATGTCCTTAATTAAGGCACAGATTGCTCATGCTATTGTTTGTAGTTTAAGAATGCCTTAAGTGGTTTTCCGCCATGGGTGGGCCAGGTGTTCCTTGCCCTCATTCCGGTAAACCGACCAACCTTCCAGCGTGGGTGTCAAGGCCATCACGAGCATGTCACAGTGCTGCAGAGATTTTGTTTATGGCCAGTTTTGGGGCCAGTTTATGGCCAAATTTTGCAGCCTGTTCCCAACAAATATGACCTCAAAAGAAAATGCAACAAAAACAAAAATAAATAAATGGGACCTAATTAAACTAAAGTTTCTGCACAGCAAAAGAAATAGAGTACACAGACAATGAACAGAATGAAAGAAAATATTTGCAAACTATGCATCCAACAAAGGTCCAATATCCAGAATATACAAGGAACTCAAACAAATCAGCAAAAAAAGTCCCATCAAAAAGTGGGCATATGACATGAATAGACATTTCTCAAAAGAAGATATACAAATGGCGAACAAACAAGAAAAAAATACTCAATATCACTAATCATCAGGAAAAAGCAAATTAAAACCACAATCTGATACCACCTTACCCCTACAAGAAAGGCCATTATTAAAACATCAAAAAAATAAGAGATGTGGATGTGGATGTGGTGAAGAGGGAATGCTTAAACACTGCTGGTCACAATGTAAATTAGTACAACCTCTGTGGAAAACAGTATGGAGATTTCTTAAAGAACTAACAGTAGTAGATCTACCATTCAGTGAAGTGATCCCACTACTGCATATCTACCCAAAGAAAAAGAATTAATTATATCAAAAATACACTTGTATGCATATGTTTATTGTAGCAAAATTCACAACTGCAAAACTATGGAACCAACCTGAATGTTCATCCACCAATGAGTGGATCAAGAAAATGTAGTAGGCTAGGTGCAGTGGCTCATGTCTGTAATCCCAGAAATTTTGAAGGGCAAGGTGGGAGGATCACTTGAGTCCAGGAGTTCGAGACTAGCCTAGGCAACATAGTGAGACCTCATTTCTACTAAAATTCCAAAAAAAGAAAAAAAAAAAATTAGCCAGGTGTGAGGCGCATGCTACTCTGGGGGCTGAGGCAGGATGATCACTTTATGGGGGATAGTGGCTGCAGTGAGGCCTGATCATGCCACAGCACTCCAGCCTGGGCAAGAGTGAGACCCTGTCTCAAAAAAAAAAAATGTGTTACATATACAACACCATGGAATACTACTCAGCCATAAAAAAGAATGAAATAATGTCTGTTGCAGCAACTTGAATGGAGCCAGAGGCCATTATTCTAAGTGAAATAACTCAGGAATAGAAAACCCAAAACTGTATATTCTCAGTTATAAGTGGGAGCTAAGCTATGGGTATGCAAAGGCATACACAGTGGAATAATGGACTTTGGAGACTCAGAAGGGGAAAGGTGGAAGGGGAGTAAGGGATTAAAAAAAACTACATATTCAGTACAATGTACACTACTCGAATGATGGGTTTACTAAAATCTCAGACTTCAACACTATACAATTTATCCATGTAACCAACGACTTGTACACCAAAATATATTTAAACTAAAAAAAAAATTTTTAAAAAAATAGTCTGTGAAATAATGTGACTTATGGGGAACACCTACTTTCTTTCTGGTGGTCTGTTTTGGTAACTGGAGTCAACCATGCAGGCACTGTGTGCCTATGTGACCAAACCCCACTAAAATAACTTGAATATTAGGCTAAAATGAGCTCTAAGGTAGACCACACTTCATACGTGTTCCTACAAATTGTAGATAGAGGAATTAAATGAATCCTATACAATTCCACTGGAAAAGGACTCTTGGAAACTTGCACCTGCCTGGTTTCCTCCAGACTGTGCCACATGTGCCTATACCCTGTGCTGATATTGCCTTGCATCTTTTTGCTATAATAAGCTATAATCATGAATATAATGACTTCTGGGCACTATGAGTCCTAGAGCTGGTCTTATCTCCAAAACAGGTACAACAGAAAATAACCTAAATAACATAAAACAAGGCAGTAATGGAAATAAAAGACATATAGAAAACAAATAGCAAAATGGCAGATGTAAATCCTACGTAGTCAGTAATTATATTAAATACAAATGGAAGAATAAGAGCAGATTTCTCATCAAAGAAATCCAACAAAGACAGTGAAGAAACATTTTTAAAGTACTGAAAGAAAAAATGCTGCCAACCTAGGATTCTATAACAGTGAAATGTCTTTCAAAAGTGTAGGTGAACTTTTGCAACTTTTCAGACATACAAAAACTGAAATAATTCATTACTGGGTGATGTGCACTACAAGAAATAGGAAGTCCTTCAGGTATAAGAAAAATAATACCTAATGGAAATCTAAATCTACACAAACAGAAAACACCAAAAGTGGTAAATATGTAGGTAAATAAAAAAGAGCTTTTGAGATCTAGCAAGATGACTGAATAGGAGCAGCTCTGGTCTGAAGCTCCCAGTGAGTACAACACAGAAGGTGGGTGATTTCTGCATTTCCAACTGAGGTATCTGGTTCATCTCATTGGGACTGGTTAGACAGTGGGTACAGCCCACGGAGGGCAGGCAGAGGCAGGGTGGAGCGTTGCCTCACCTGGGAAGTGCAAAGGGCCACGAACCTTCCCTCAAGGGAAGCCGTGAGGGATTGTGCTATCTGGTCCAGATACTACACTTTTCTCACGGTTTTTGCAACCCACAAACAAGGAGATTCCCTCGTGTGCCCACACCACCGGGGCCCTGGGTTGTAACCACAAAACTGGACAGCTGTTTGGGAAGACACTGAGCTAGCTGCAGGAGTTTTATTTTATACCCCAGTGGCACCTGGAAGCCCAGGGAGACAGAACCATTCACTCCCCTGGAAAGAGGGCTGAAGTCAGGGAGCCACGTGGTCTTGCTTAGCGGGTCCCACCCCCATGAAGCCCAGCAAGCTAAGACCCACAGACTTGAAATTCTCACTGCCAGCATGGCAGTCTGAACTCAACCTGGAACGCTTGAGCTTGGTGAGAGAAAGGGAGTTAATCATTACTGAGGCTTGAATAGGCTGCTTTCCCTCATAGTGTAAACGAAGCTGCCAGGAAGTTCGGAATGGGTGGAAGCCACCACAGCGCAGCAAACTCACTGTGGCCAAACTGCCTCTCTAGATTCCTCCTCACTGGGCAGAGCATGTCTAAAAGAAAGGCAGTAGCCCCAGTCAGGGGCTTATAGATAAAATTCCCATCTCCCTGGGACAGAGCACCTAGGGGAAGGGGCGGCTGTTAGCACAGCTTCGACAGACTAAATGCTCCTGCCTGCCAGCTCTGAACAGAATAGCAGATCTCCCAGCACAGTGCTCGAGCTCTGCAAAGGGATAGACTGCCCCTCAAGTGGGCCCCTGACCCCCATGTCTCCTGACTGGGACATACCTCCCAGCAGGGGTCTACAGACACCTCACACAGGAATGCTCTGACTGGCATCTGGCAGGTGCCCCACTGGGATGAAGCTTCCAGAAAAAAAAAAGCAGGCAACAATCTTTGATGTTCTGCAGCCTCTGCTGGTGATACCCAGGCAAACAGGGTCTGGAATGGACCTCCAGCAAACTCCAGCAGACCTGCAGAAGAGGGGTTAGAAGGAAGGTGACGGTTAGAAGGAAAAAAAACAGTAAGCAATAACATCAACATCAAAAAAAGGACACCCACGCAAAAACCTCATCCAAAGGTCATCAGTATCAAAGATCAAAGGTACATACATCCAACAAGATGAGAAAAAACAGCACAAAACTGCTGAAAATTCCAAAAACTGGAATGCCTCTTCTCCTCCAAAGGATCATAACTCCATGCGCAAGGACACAAAACCGGATGGAGAATGACTTTGATGAATCGACAGAAGTAAGCTTGAGAAGGTTGATAATAACAAATTATTGCAGCTAAAGGAGGATGTTCTAACCCAATGCAAGGAAGCTAAGAACCTTGATAAAAAGTTACAGGAACTGCTACTAGAATAACCAGTTTAGAGAAAAACATAAATGATCTGATGGAGCTGAAAAACACAGTACGAGAACTTCGTGAAGCATACACAAGTATCAATAGCCAAATCGATCAAGCGAAAGAAAGGATATCAAAGATTGAAGATCAATTAATGAAATAAAGCATGAAGACAAGATTAGAGAAAAAAATAATGAAAAGGAACAAACAAAGCCTCAAAGAAATATGGGACTATGTGAAAAGACCAAACCTATGATTGACTGGTGTACCTGAAAATGAGGGGGAGAATGGAACCAAGTTGGAAAACACACTTCATGATAATATCCAGGAGAATGATCCAAACCTAGCAAGACAGGCCAACATTATAATTCAGGAAATACAGATAACACAACGAAGACAATCTTCGAGAAGTGCAACCCCAAAACATAATCGTCAGATGCACCAAGGTAGAAATGAAGGAAAAAATGTTAAGGGCAACCAGTTGGAAAGGTCAGATTACCTACAAAGGGAAGGCCATCAGACTTATAATG
Organism: Piliocolobus tephrosceles; assembly: GCF_002776525.5. Classification (NCBI taxonomy): domain Eukaryota; kingdom Metazoa; phylum Chordata; class Mammalia; order Primates; family Cercopithecidae; genus Piliocolobus; species Piliocolobus tephrosceles. Next base: position 78,315,208 of record NC_045445.1, read on the forward strand.
GATGTCTCTGCAGAAACCCTACAAGCCAGAAGAGGGTGGGGGCCAATATTCAACATTTTTAAAGAAAAGAATTTCAACCCAGAATTTCATATCCAGCCAAACTAAACTTCACAAGCAAAAGAGAAATAATATCCTTTCCAGATAAGCAAATGCTGAGGGATTTTGTCACCACCAGGTCTGCTTTACAAGAGATCCCAAAGGAAATACTAAATATAGAAAGGAAAGACTGGTACCAGCCCCTGCAAAAACATACCAAAATATAAAGACAAACGACACTATGAAGAACCTGCATCAAGTAATATGCAAAATAACCAGCTAGCATCATGATGACGGGATCAAATTCACATATAACAATATTGACCTTAAATGTAAATGGGTTAAATGACCCAAATGAAAGACATAGACAGGCAAATTGGATAAATAGTCAAGACTCATCGGTGTGCTGTATTCAGAACACCAATCTCACATGCAGAGACACACATAGATTCAAAATAAAGGGATAGAGGAATATTTATGAAGCAAATGGAAAGTAGAAAAAAAAAGCAGGGGTTACAAACCTAGTCTCTGATAAAACAGACTTTAAAACAACACAGATCAAATGGTAAAGGGATCAATGCAACAAGAAGAGTTAACTATTCTAAATGTATATGCTCCCAATACAGGAGCACACAGATTCATAAAGCAAGTTCTTTGAGATCTACAAAGAGACCTAGACTCCCACACAATAATAGTGGGAGACTTTAACACACCACTGTCAGTATTAGACGGATCACGAGACAGAAAATTAACAAGGATATTCAGGACTTGAACTCAGCTGGGCACCAAGCAGACCTAATAGACATCTACAGAACTCTCCACCCCCAAATCAACAGAATAAACATTCTTCTCAGCACCACATAGCACTTATTCTAAAATTGACCATATAATTGGAAGTAAAACACTCCTCAGCAAATGCAAAAGAACAAAGGTCATAAAAGCGAGCCTCTCCAGACCACAGCACAATCAAATAAGAATTCAGGACTAAGAAGATCACTCAACAGCACTTTGGGAGGCCAAGGTGGGCGGATCATGAGGTCAGGAGATCGTATCCATCCTAGCTAACAAGGTGAAACCCCATCCCTACCAAACATACAAAAAAATTAACCGGTCATGATGGCAGGCACCTGTAGTCCCAAATACTCTACTCGGGAGGCTGAGGCACAAGAATGGCATGAACCGGGAGGCGGAGCTTGCAGTGAGCCGAGATCACACCACTGTACTCCAGTCTGGGCAACAGAGTGAGACTCCATCAAAAAAAAAAAAAAAAAAAAAAAAAATTCACTCAAAACCACACAAGTACATAGAAACGGAATGACCTGATCCTAAATGGCTACTGGAAAAATAACGAAATAAAGGCAGAAATAAGTAAGTTTTTTGAAACCAATGAGAACAAACACACAATGCACCAGAATCTCTGGGATACAGCTAAAGCAGTGTTTAGAGGGAAATATATAGCAGTAAATGCCCACAGGAGAAAGCAGAAAAGACCTACAATCGACACCCTAACATCACAATAAAAAGACCTAGAGAAGCAAGAACAAACGAATTTAAAACCTAGAAAAAGACAAGAAATAACTAAGATCAGAGCAGAACTGAAGGAGACGGACACACAAAAAACTGTTCAAAAAAATCAATGTATCCAGGAGCTGGTTTTTAAAATAACTAGAGGAGCAAGAGCAAACACATTCAAAAGCTAGCAGAAGGCAAGAAATAACCAAGATCAGAGAAGAACTGAAGGAGATAGAGACACAAAAACTCTTCAAAGAATCAATGAATCCAGGAGCTGGGTTTTGAAAAGATCAACACAATTGATAGACTGCTAGCAAGACTAATAAAGGAGAAAAGAGAGAAGAATCAAATAAAACACAATAAAAAATGATAAAGGAGATATCACCACCAATCCCAAAGAAATACAAACTACCATCAGAGAATACTATAAACACCTCTACGCAAATAAACTGGAAAATCTAGAAGAAATGGATAAATTCCCGGACATATACATCCTCCCAAGACTAAACCAGGAAGAAGTTGAATCCCTGAATAGACCAATAACAGGCTCTGAAATTGAGGCAATAATTAATAGCCTACCAACCAAAAAAAGTCCAGGACCAGATGGATTAATAGCCGAATTCTACCAGTGGTACAAAGAAAAGCTGGTGCCATTCCTTCTGAAACTATTCCAGTCAATAGAAAAAGAGGGAATCCTCCCTAACTCATTTTAGGAGGCCAACATCATTCTGATACCAAAGCCTCCCAGAGACACAACAAAAAAAACAGAATTTTAGACCAATATCCCTGATGAACATCGATGCAAAAATGTTCAATAAAACACTGGCAAACTGAATCCAGCAGCACATCAAAAAGCTTATCCAACATGATCAAGTGGCCTTCATCCCTGGGATGCAAGGCTGGTTCAACATATAGAAATCAATAAACGTAATCCAGCATATAAACAGAACCAAAGACAAATAACACATGATTCTCTCAATAGATGCAGACAAGGCATTTGACAAAACTCAACAGCCCTTCATGCTAAAATCTCTCAATTAATTCAGTATTGATGGAACGTATCTCAAAATAATAAGAGCTATTTATGACAAACCCACAGACAATATCATACTGAATGGGCAAAAACTGGAAGCATTCCCTTTGAAAACCGGCACAAGACAGGGATGCCCTCTCTCACCACTCCTATTCAACATAGTGTTGGAAGTTCTGACCAGGGCAATCAGGCAGGAGAAAGAAATAAAGGGTATTCAATTAGGAAAAGAGGAAGTCAAATTGTCCCTGTTTGCAGATGACATGATTGTATATTTAGAAAACCCCATCAGCTCAGCCCCAAATCTCCTTAAGCTGATAAGCAACTTCAGCAAATTTTAAGGATACAAAATCAATGTGCAAAAATCACAAGCATTCCTATACACCAATAACAGACAAACAGAGAGCCAAATCATGAGTGACCTCCCATTCACTATTGCTTCAAATAGAATAAAATACCTAGGAATCCAACTTACAAGGGATGTGAAGGACCTCTTCAAGGAGAACCTCAAATCACTTCTCAGTGAAATAAAAGAGGACACAAACAAATGGAAGAAAATTTCATGCTCATGGATAGGAAGAATCAATATCATGAAAATGGCCATACTGCCCAAGGTAATTTATAGATTCAATGCCACCCCCATCAAGCTACCAATGAGTTTCTTCACAGAATTGGAAAAAACGGCTTTAAAGTTCATATGGAACCAAAAAAGAGCCCACATTGTCAAGACAATCCTAAGCCAAAAGAACAAAGCTGGAGGCATGATGCTACCTGACTTCAAACTATGCTGCAAGGCTATAGTAACCAAAACAGCATGGTACTGGTACCAAAACAGAGATATAGACCAATGGAACAGAATAGAGGCCTCAGAAATAATACCACACATCAACAACCATCAGATCTTTGACAAACCTGACAAAAACAAGCAATGAGGAAAGGATTCCCTATTTAATAAATGGTGCCGGGAAAATTGGCTAGCCATAAGTAGAAAGCTGAAACTAGATCCCTTCCTTACACCTTATACAAAAATTAAATCAAGATGGATTAGAGACTTAAATGTTAGACCTAAAACCATAAAAACCCCAGAAAACCTAGGCAATACCATTCAGTACATAGGCATGGGCAAGGACTTCATGACTAAAACACCAAAAGCAATGGCAACAAAAGTCAAAATAGACAAATGGGATCTAATTAAACTAAAGAGCTTCTGCACAGCAAGAAAAACTACCATCAGAGTGAACAGGCAACCTACAGAATGGGAGAAAATTTTTGCAATCTACTTATCTGACAAAGGGCTAACATCCAGAATCTACAAAGATCTCAAACAAACTTACAAGAACAAAACAACCCCATCAAAAAGTGGGCAAAGGATATGAATAGACGCTTCTCAAAAGAAGACATTTATGCAGCCGACACATGAAAAAATGTTCATCATCACTGGCCATCAGAGAAATGCAAATCAAAACTAAAATGAGATACCATCTCACACCAGTTAGAATGGTGATCATTAAAAAGTCAGGAAACAACAGGTACTGGAGAGAATGTGGAGAAACAGGAACACTTTTACACATTGGTGGGACTGTAAACTAGTTTAAGCATTGTGGAAGATAGTGTGGCGATTCCTCAAGGATCTAGAACTAGAAAATACCATTTGATCCACCCATCCCATTACTGGGTATATACCCAAAGGAGTATAAATCATGTTGCTATAAAGACACATGCACACGTATGTTTATTGCGGCATTATTCACAACCGCAAAGACTTGGAACCAACCCAAATATCCATCAATGATAGACTGGATTAAGAAAATGTGGCACATATATACACCATGGAATACTCTGCAGCTATAAAAAAGGATGAGTTCATGTCCTTTGTAGGGACATGGATGAAGCTGGAAACCATCATTCTCAGCAAACTATCATAAGGACAAAAAACCAAACACCACATGTTCTCACTCATAGGTGGGAATTGAACAATGAGAACACTTAACACAGGAAGGGGAACATCACACACCGGGGCCTGTTGTGGGGTGGTGGGGAGTGGGGAGGGATAGCATTAGGAGTTATACCTAATGTAAATGACAAGTTAATGTGTGCAGCACACCAACATGGCACATGTATACATATGTAACAAACCTGCACATTGTGCATATGTACCCCAGAACTTAAAGTATAATAATTAAAAAAAAACTGCTAGTCAGATTAATAAAGAAGAAAAGAGAGAAGAATCAAATAGATGCAATAAAAAAATGACAAAGAGGATATCACCAGTGACACCACAGAAACACACACTACCATCAGAGAACACTATAAATATCTCTACACAAATAAAGTAGAAAAATCTAGAAAAAATGGAAAAATTTCTGGACATATACACACTCCAAAGACTAAACCAGGAAGAAGTCTAATCCCTGAATATACCAATAACAAGTTCTGAAATTGAGTCAGTAATTAATAGCCTACCAAACAAAAAAAAAGCCCAGGACCAGATGGATTCACAGCCGAATTCTACTAGAAGTACAAAGAAGAGCTGCTACCATTCCTTCTGAAACTATTCCAAACAATAGAAAAAGAGGGACTCCTCCCTAACTCATTTTATGAGGCCAGCATCATCCTGATAGCAAAGCCGGGCAGAGACACAACAAAAAAGAAAATTTCAGGTGAATATCCCTGAAAAACATCGATGCGAAAGTCCTCAATAACATACTGGCAAACCAAACCCAGTAGCACATCGAGAAGCTTATACACCACAATCAAGTTGGCATAATCCCTGGGATGCAAGGCTGGTTCAACACATGCAGATCAATAAACGTAATACATCACACAAAACCAAGGACAAAAACCACATGATTATTTCAATAGATGCAGAAAAGGACTTCGATAAAATTCAACACCCTTTCATGTTAAAAACACTCAATAAACTAGGTATTGATAGAACATATCTCAAATAATAAGAGCTATTTATGACAAACCCACAGCCAGTATCATACTAAATGGACAAAAGCTGGAAGCATTCTCTTTGAAAACTGGCACAGGACAAGGATGCCCTATTTCACCACTCCTATTCAATATCGTATTGGAAGTTCTGGCCAGGGCAATCAGGCAAGAAAAAGAAATAAAGGGTATTCAAATAGGAACACAGGAAGTCAAATTGTTTCTGTTTGCAGATGACATGGTTGTGTATTTAGAAAATCCCATCGTCTCAGCCCAAAAACTCCTTAACCTGATAAGCAACTTCAGCAAAGTGTCAGGATACAAAATCAATGTACAAAAATCACAAGCATTTCTATACACCAATAACAGACAAACAGAGAGCCAAATCATGAGTGAACTCCCATTCACTATTGCTACAAAGAGAATAAAATACCTAGGAATATAACTTAATGGGACGTAGAGGACTTCCTCAAGGAGAACTACAAACCACTGCTCATGGAAATAAGAGAGGACACAAACAAATGGAAGAACATACCATGCTCATGGATAGGAAGAATCAATATCGTGAAAATGGCCATACTACCCAAAGTAATTTATAGATTCAATGCTCTCCCCATCGAGCTACCATTGACTTTCTTCGCAGAATTAGAAAAAACTAAATTTCATATGGAACGAAAAAAGAGCCTGTATAGCCACGACAATCCTAACCAAAAAGAACAAAGATGGAAGCATCACCCTACCTGACTTCAAACTATACTACAAGGCTACAGTAACCAAAACAGCATGGTACTGGTACCAAAACAGACATATAGACCAATGGAACAGAACAGAGACTTCAGAAATAATACCACACATCTACAACCATCAGATCTTTGACAAACCTGACAAAAATAAGCAATGGGGAATGGATTCCCTATTTAATAAATGGTGTTAGGAAAACTGGCTAGCCATATGCAGAAAACTGAAACTGGACCCATTCCTTACACCTTATATAAAAATTAACTCAAGATGGATCAAAGACGAAAATATAAGACCTAAAACCATAAAAACCCTAGAAGAAAACCTAGGTAATACCATTCAGGACATAGGCATGGGCAAGGACTTCATGACTAAAACACCAAAAGCAATGGCAACAAAAGCCAAAATTGGCAAACGGGATTTAATTCAACTAAAGAGCTTCTGCACAGCAAAAAAAAAAAAAAAAAAAAAAAAAATCATTAGAGTGAACAGGCTAACAGGCTATCTTTTGAATGGGCAAAAATTTTTGCCATCTATCTATCTGTCAAATGTCTAATATCCAGAATCTATAAGGAACTTAAACAAATTTACAAGAAAAAAAATAGCCCCATGAAAAAGTGGGCAAAGGATATGAACAGACACCTCTCAAAAGAAGACATTTATGCAGCCAGCAAACATTGGGAAAAAAGCTCATCATCACTGGTCATTACAGAAATGCAAATCAAAACCCCAATGTGATACCATCTCACACCAATTAGAATGGCAATCATTAAAAAGTCAGGAAACAACAAATGCTGGAGAGGATGTGGAGAAATAGGAACGCTTTTACACTGTTGGTGGGGGTGTAAATTACTTTAACCATTGTGAAAGACAGTGTGGTGATTCCTCAAAGATCTAGAACCAGAAATACCATTTGACCCAGCAATCACATTACTGGGTATATACCCAAAGGATTATAAATCATTCTACTATAAAGACACATGCACACGTATGTTTATTACAGCACTATTTACAATAGCAAAGACTTGGAACCAACCCAAATGCCCATCAATGATAGACTGGATAAAGAAAATGTGGCACATATATACCATGGAATACTCTGCAACCAAAAAAAAGAATGAGTTCGTATCCTTTGCAGGGACATGGATGAAGCTAGAAGCCATCATTCTCAGCAAACTAACACAGGAATAGAAAACCAGACACCACATGTTATCACTCATAAGTGGGAGTTGAACGATGAGAACACACGGACATAGGGAGGGTAACATCACACACTGGGCCTGTTGGGGCATGGGGAGCAAGGGGAAGGATAGTTTTAGGAGAAATGCCTAATACATGTGGGGCTTAAAACCTAGATGACAGGTTGATGGGTGCAGCAATCCACCAAGGCACATGTATACCTATGTAATAAACCTGCACGTTCTGCACATGTATCCTAGAACTTAAAGTATATTTTAAAATATATAAAATGAAAAGACCTTTTTTCTTATTTCTTTTATATCACTTTAAAAGTATTGAAAACAAACAAAATCCCACAATGTATTATAAGGTTTAACACATGTAGAAGTAAAACATATGACAATAATAGGAAAAAAACGTGAGTGGAGGAATAGAAGTACGTTAAGTTCTTATCTTACACTTGAAGTGGGCTGTGATAAATTAAAGTTATATACTATAAACCCTAAAGGAACCACTAAAAGAACAAAGCATTGTATCTAATATAATCCAAAGAGATAAAATGGAATAATAAGGCCGGGCGTGGTGGCTCAAGCCTGTAATCCCAGCACTTTGGGAGGCTGAGACGGGCGAATCACGAGGTCAGGAGATCAAGACCATCCTGGCTAACACGGTGAAACCCCGTCTCTACTAAAAATACAAAAAACTAGCCGGGCGAGGTGGCGGGCGCCTGTAGTCCCAGCTACTCCGGAGGCTGAGGCAGGAGAATGGCGTAAACCCGGGAGGCGGAGCTTGCAGTGAGCTGAGATCCGGCCACAGCACTCCAGCCCGGGCGACAGAGCAAGACTCCGTCTCAAAAAAAAAAAAAAAAAAAAAAAAAAAAAAAGGAATAATAAATAATAATGCAAAAGAAGGTAGAAAAAGAGGAAAAAGTGAATAAAGAACAAATAGAAAGCAAAAGCAAAATAGTAGATTTTAAACCAATCATATCAATAATCAAATTAAATAAAAATGGTCTAAACATCCTGATTCCTGATTAGAAGGCAGAGACCATCAAATTGGAAAAAAACCAAAAAAACAAATAAAAAACAAGACCCAACTCTAGGTTACCTATAAGAAACCCGATTAAATATAAAAACAATTCAGGTGTGGTGGCACATGCTTGTCGTCCCAGGCTACTCAGGAAATAGGAGTTGAAGTCCAACATGGGCAATATTGCAAGACTCTGTCTCTAGAAATAAAATTTTGAAATGTTTAATTTGAAAAATCTATAAAAACACAAATAGGGCTGGGTGTGATGGCTCAAACATGTAATCTCATGGCTTTGGGAGGCTAAGGCGGGAGGATCCCTTGATGCCAGGAGTTCAAGAACAGCCTGGGCAACATGGAAAGACCCCATCTCTACAAAAAAATTAAAAGTTAGCCAGGTGTGGTGACGCATGCCTGTAGTCCTGGCTACTTGGGAGGCTGGGGCAGGAGGATCACTTTAGCCTAGGAGTTCAAGGTTACAGTGAGCTATGATCATGACATTGCATTCCGGCCGGGGTGATGGAATGAGACCATGTCTCAAAAAAGCCCCACATGTAAGTTAAGAGTAAAAGGATGAGGCCAGGCATGGTGGCTCACACCTGTAATGCCAGCACTTCGAAAAGTTGAGGTGGACAGATCACTTGAGGTCAGGAGTTCGAGTCCAGCCTGGCCAACATGGTGAACCCTCATCTCTACTAAGAATACACAAATTAGCCGGGCATGGTGGTACATGTCTGTAGTCCCAGTTGGGAGGCTGAGGCAGGAGCATCACTTGAACCCAGGAGGCAGAGGCTGCAGTGAGCCAAGATCATACCATTGCACTCCAGCGTGGGTAACAGAGTGAATGAGACTCCATCTCAAAAAAAAAAAAAAAGAAAGAAAAGTAAAAGGATGAAAAAAGATATGCCATGTTAATATTATTCAAAAGAAAGCCAAAATATTTATATTAACATCAGCCAAAGCAGATTTCGGAAGAATAATAACAGGGATAAAAGGGAATATTTCATGATAAAGAGTCAACTTATCAAGAGAACATAACAATCCTAAAAGTTTACACTCCTAACAACAAAGCTTCAAAATACATAAAGCAAAAACTGATAGAACTGAAAGGAGAAACAAACAAATATAAATTTTAGTCAGAGATTTCATCAGTCCTCCCCCAACAATTGATAGAATAAGTAGACAGAAAGTAGTAAAGTTGCCTCAGAAGGAGCAGACAAAAAAAACAGAAAATCAGTAAAGTAGAAGACTTGAACAACACTATCAACCAACTTAACCTAATTGACATAGAACACTCTATCCAAAAACGGCAGGATAAAACATAGTTTTCAAGCACCCATGGAAGATTTACCAAAAGAGACTATATTCTGGGCCATAAAACAAGTCTCCATAAATTTAAAAGGATTCAAATAATTAGAAGTATATTCTCTCACCACAATGGGATTAAATTAGGAAGCAGTAACAGAAAGAAATCTGGAAAATCCCATATTTGGAAATTAAATGACATGTTTCTAAATAACCCTGGGTCAAAGAAGAAATGAAAAGAAAAATGAGCAATTATTTTTATATAAATGAAAATGAAACATACTATATCAAAATTTGTGAGGTACAGCTAAATCAATATTTATAGGAAAACTTGTAACATTAAATGCCTCTATTATAAAAGAAATATCTTAAATCAAAATGTGGTCTCCAAAACAATATTAGCATCTCATGGGAACTTGTTAGAAATGTAAATCCTTGGACCCTAACTGAGACCTACTGAATCAGAAACTCTAAGGGTGGAGCCCAGCAACCTGTGGCCCTCTCGGTGATTCTGATGCACATTCAAGTTTTGAGAACCACTGTATATACTATTGGAGTGTTGTTTTTATTGTGCTAGGGTGTGTTCTTCAGTAAGGAATATACACAGTTTATACTGCTCTGAAGTCCATATCACTTAAAAACAATCTTGTTTTGAATAGTCTGTTAATCTTGTGTTAAATTTAGAATACTTAAAAATGTCCCATGCTCAAAGAGTCCTGCAAGTAATTAACCCTAGAAATAATGCCTCATTTGCTAAAAAGACACAAACTTCAAAAGCCATAGGTACAATTTTCTTGAAATCTAGAAAGGGATAGAAGACAAACATCAGGGGGGACTATGACCTCATTGAATACTTCCTACTATTCATTCTAGGCTCTTCATGTGGGAACCAAATGTAGTCAACTAAATATCAATCAAGGAACAAAGACATGTTAAATCTAAATGGCTGGTAATACAAAAATAATTTGCTTAAAATATGGTTTTATATGTACACTTGAATGTAAATTTGCTGTTTTGGAAAGTCACCTCAAATGAAATACTGAAGCCCTAAAATAAGCACTAATTTAGAAGCATTAACTCCTATAGTGGTAGGTGTCATCTTTTCAACTAGTTTGATGCACCAATCTCAAGCATATCTATTCTCCATCTAAATTTGCTGGTTCACATCTGTGCTGGGAGAGGGAGATAGAAATTCTGGCTTTAATGGGCTTTAGTTATAACTTCTGTTAGTCAGGAGTAAACAAAATCCACACTGTATCAAGACAGTTAACTGACAAGTATAGATGAGAATTTCAATAACAACTTGAAAGCAACATTTGCCATGGAAGAAATGTAATATGAGTAATCTATTAATCTCAATTTATTACCTGACAGTCTTCAAAAATAAAGGGAAAAACATACTGAAGTTCTTCTAGTATTCTAGTCTCCAAAGGAAAAATATAATCCAGTCTACACCAGGCTTCCTTCCTCTCCCCAATCTTTGCTGATTTCATCAGCTTTGGTTCTTTCTAAGACATTTCCTTCTGCTCTTTTCTGTGCTCTTGAACAGAGGCCCACAACAGCTGCCTATGGGGCCATGGGAGTATAATTAATCAAGTAATCAGCTAGCCAACACTGTTAAAATGTTTTAATATCAATGTAAAATGAGATCAGAGTTTTACAAGCAGATTTCAGAACACGAACATTGATTTCCAAAATGGTTTCTCTCCTTTCAGAAGCCTAAAGATGAACATATACAAAACTTAGGCGTTTTTATAAAAAGCATGGTTTTTTTTTCTATTTTAATACATCTACAGTTGACAAACATGCAAAATAACTAATTTCCAAATCAAAGGTCTCTAGCAGAAACATCCAAATTAAAAATGAAGCATTTAAATTTACTTACTGGCCATGAAATCCAGCAAGAAACCACCCTTTCTCCCACACTTCAGAAAAACCACCAATTCCTTCCTAGAGGATTGATGGCATTAACAGTACTTGGCTCTCCCTTGTCAGCTTCCAGATATCCCCGATTCAATCTTGTAAATTAATATTACAGTTCCAATTAGTGAAAATGCCCCACCATCTTCTTCACTGCATTACAGCTTAGCAAGGCACCTACCAACAATGCAGTTTGGGAAATGAGCCATGAAGAACATAATGGCCTGAGAGTTAACCATACATCCTAGGTCTGCCAATTGAATGAGGACATTAATGGGAATGTAAAATTCCAGGAGACATTCTTTTATTCTCCTCTCCAAGTTATTAGCATGTCCAGTATCAGAAAGAAAACAGTACAGGAATGTGGCAATAGCCACATCTATGAAGCCTTACTAGAGCTAAAACCAAACTAAACAAAATGCAAACTACAGTGGGACAAAGAACTGACTCTCATTTGAGTTTTATTTGTGGCTTCAAGCAATCTCCAAAATAAGAGGCTCATAAATTAGGAAATAATTTTAATGCACTGAGGATTCAGTAATTTACATTAGAATATTATTAAAATTTATGTTTTGAAAGAGTGCCATGTACTTCATTGTTGAATTTGGTGCCAACAGTAAACAAATAACTAAATGAGATATAACCTCAAATATATGCACTTCCAAAACTAAAAAGCATTTTAATATGTTTTTCTCTGCCTCTCAATTGAATCAGTAAAACAAATAGAAAATCAAAACATGATTGTAATATTACACACGATAATTATTTTACTTAAATAACTTAGTCTGTTCCAAAGTATTTCTGTCCAAAATGTGTAGGTGCAACAGGATGAACTTCAGTAGTTAAAATTGTGATCTCTGGAAACTCCTGAATGATTGATTTGGCACCTTCAAAAAAAAAAAAAAAAGTATTATGGTAGGATGTTTTGGTAACACCAATTGTAATTCAGGAATTTTGTAGTTATTGCCACTGGGTCTAAAATTGACAGAAGACAGAGAGCAATGATCTTTGAATACCTAATCAGACTTGGTTAATCTCTTCCCTTTTATAAAGTCTGAAAAGCTTTGACAGTAGTCAAGACTATGCCTCCTCCATCTCACTAATACATTCTTAGAATTATTATTTTATACTCAAGTTGAAAAATATAGTTATTCAGTTACAGAAATTTCCCCCTGAAGAGTATTTTTTATTTTATTGTATTTTAAAGGTGACTGTAATAGAGTGAATACAGTCATTTTTAAAATGAGGATCACAGGCCAGGCACAGTGGCTCAAACCTGTAATCCCAGAGCTTTAGGAGGCTGAGGCAGAAGGATCACTCAAGGCCAGGAGTTTGAGACCAGCCTGGGCCACATGGCAACACCCCATCTCTATTTAAAAAAAAAAAAATTAAAGAGGATCACACATAAGATAATGGTTTCCCAACTGAAACACTATGAAACAAGTGCAGTGTTTCATAGCGTGGTTGTTTTTCACAGAAAAAGCTGATGTGTCAGAGCACACCAGCTTTTTAGAAGTTAGGACTCTAGCTTATCGAGAGAGGAACAGATAGGGAAAGAAAACAAGGACTAGGATGTTCAGTGTAGAGTGATTTGGCATAAGAAAAAATGTGAAAGTATGTAAATAACTCACACTAAGGAAATGGTTAAATAAATAACACATATTCAAAGGATATAATATATAACTGTTAAATCATGTTTTTGGAAAATATTGAATGGCATCAAAAAATGTACATGGCAAATGTAAAAATGTAAAAAATGTATAAATAACAGCATTAGAATCACATTAAATGTTATCACCAAGCTTAGAGATGACCAATACAAATTATGACTATTTTAATTACCCTGTCAAACTAAAAATCCACAGCAAATCCTGCCACAGAATACAATTTTTCAGCTGTAAATGTCAAAGAATAGTACATCATTCTCATGTATACTATTAGAACTAAAAAGAGTAAAAAGAGTACTTTTCCATTCCCAAAGGCAAAAATTTTAATAATTATTGGATTCTCTCAATATTTTCAATGCCACCTGTGTTATATATATAAATGATAATTAAGCAAATCACCTTTTGTTGCCACCAACATTTGAACTACAAGTAATATTTGGTTATGAAACAGCAAAGTAATCAATCAAACAGGCCATAATTCCTATCAATAATCTACTGAAACCAGCTTTCCCAAATAGATATACTGTAGCCTCTTCAGAACTGGCTAAGACTTAGAAATTTTGGAAATGAGAAAACACCTGACTAGAGAAACCATACATTGCCCTTTTTAAAAATTATGAAGCAAATACAAATTCATTGTAGAATACTTGAAAAATACCAATTTAAAGCTTAAAAATAAAATGAAAAGCACTTAGAATCCCACCAACCTAAGATAACCACTATTAACATTGTGTATGCATTTTGAAACCAAAATTGAAACAACATTGTCTGTCTAGCCTCTCATGCTAAGGAAAGATTTATTAGGTTCCATATTAAATCCAACTCTGATTTTTGTAATTAAAATAGTCATAATTTGTACCAGTCATCTCCAAGCTTGGTGATAACACTTTACCCTATTCTAATGTTGTTATTTTTATACTGCTTTTTTACATTTACCATGTACATTTTTGGATGCCATTCAATATTTTCCAAAAACATGATCTAACAGTTACATAATAGTATATCCTTTGAATATATATTATTTATTTAACCATTTCCTTATTGTGAGTCATTTGTATACTTTCATATTTTTTCTTATACCAAATAACTCTACAATAAACATCCTAGAAGCTAAATTTCTACATGCACCTATAATTATTTTCTTAAAATATATTCCCAATTGTTCTATAATGTATGGCAAAAAACACTAGGATCTTAAGTTAGGTACACCTCCTTCAGGAAACGGAGAACACACAGTTCTCTCTGCCCTTTGAGCAGAAGTCTAATTTTAAAAACTTCCGCTCTTCACTTCACACTGCAAAGATTGCTTCAGTAAGACTGCAGGGCTAGCTAGAACCTTATATTTCTTGCTGTTTGTGAGCAGTTCTCAGGCCTCAGGGAAACACGAACCTTTCAGTCATTTGCAGGCCAAACCAGGAAAACAACTGCAATTCTTTTAAATGGCGTTAGTTCATACTTCTCCATTTGCATTTAAACATTAGAATGGTATAAAATGTTATCAGTAAGCTTAGAAATGACAAACACAAGTTATAATTACCAAAATTAGATTCAGATTTAATGTGAAATCACATAAACTTTTCCTCTGGATTAGAAGCTAGAAAACGCATATTTACCCACCTCAGGTCTATCTGGAGCCCTAGTTACTGCCTCATGCTGAACTCACCATGAGGAGTGGAGAACAGACTGAGTAGGATGATAACACTGGGTTGAACTCCATGTTCTATAAGAACCTTTACAGCTTCAATTACAGTATTTCCAGTGCCTGAAATCAAAAGATAACCAAATGCATTAGCAACCTTAACATTAATTTTAAAAAGTCTTTTTTTTTTTTTTTTTGAGACTGGGCTTCACTATGTCACTCAGGCTGGAGTGCAGTGGCATGATCTTGGCCCATTGCAGCCTTGACCTCCCAGGCTCAAGCCATCCTCCCACCTCAGCCTCCCAAGTAGCAGGAACTATAGGCACATGCCACCACACCCAGCTACTTTTCTATTTATTGCAGAAATGGGGTCTCCATATGTTGCCCAGGCTGGTCATAAACTCCCGGGCTCAAGTGATCCTTCCACCTCGACCTCCCAAAGTGCTGGGATTACAGGTGTGAGCCACAGCACCCAGCCACAAAATGTCTTTGAAGCAAGGGCAATATAGCAATCTAACATAAGAAACCACTTCATTTGAAGGTACTTGTTCTTTATCCATACTATTTTCAATAATGAACATGACACATACACTTTTGAGTTATCAAATACTGAGCCCTAAATTCATTTAGTATATGAGCTATCAAATTTAACATATTCCCTCTCACCTCCCTTAAAGACCATGCCAAGTGTGGACTGAGTAAGCTTAAGAAAGAAAACAGAAGAGCAGGAAAAAATATTACCTCCAGAGAGAATAAATTATTGAGGAAAATCACTGCTGTACTCATTAGGCTAAAGAGGAGATATGTTTCAATATATTTTCTGCATTCTATATATTTTGCCTCATTAAATCATTTGTTTCAATGTGTTCAAGACAGAAGCTTGTTGGGACTAATAAGGTCTGACTACTGTATATTCTCTTATTATGCAATAAAACCTCTCCAGTGAACTGCCCGGGGCAGTTTTCCCAACTGAGAAAAACACATTTAGTTTTTTTTGTTTGTTTGTTTTGTTTTTTTTTTTGTTTTTTTTAATTTATTTTTT
>NC_045445.1:78331635-78405504 GCF_002776525.5 Piliocolobus tephrosceles
AAAAAAAACTATAAAACAAGTCATTTAGCCCAACAACAGAAATAAAAACAAAAGAAATACTTTCTCGTCAGGTACTCAAAGTTCTCCAGGCCCGAATTTATACCATATTCCCTCAGTCTTCCAACTGCCCTATTCTCCCCAAGATAGCATCATCACATCCTCCTATCCTCCCATCGTCCCCTGAATCTCTTTGAAAGGTGGCTTGCCCATGGGAGCACTCTGTTAGGGAATACGCTCTAGTTAAAATTAGCCAAACCTAGCCTCACACAGGCCATGACTCCACAGCACCATGAGGATAGATAACACAGGTGGTGAGATTTAACTAAAGGCAGGCTGCAATTATGACAGACAAGCCTGCCTCTGTTCTGAAAAACAGCAACAATTTCTATGCATACAAAGAGACAAAAATCACACACATGTGAACCTACCACTTCTCATTATGCTGACCCCACAATTTCCCTTCTCAAATTTCACTCCTTCATACTTGTATCCTGTTAGGAAATAAAACCAAATAATTTATCTTTCATCACTGGAGTAACCTACTTATTCTATAAAGCGTCTGTGGTTTAAAGTAGATGGGCACAAAGCAACCCTTGTTCAGACACACTGTATAATGCCTGAGATTCCCTGTGGAAGTAATGAGATGAGTCATGACTTTTCAGTTACTTCTTAATTCTTCATAAGAAACCTGTGGGGATAATTGGGAGAGGCAGACTTCATTGAATGGGAATAGGACTTATTATAACATGATATTCACATACACATTCCTCAAACTGAATTCAAAGGACAATCACCGCACTCCGAGAATGCTATATACCCCATCAATTCAAACTGGGACCCCACTGTGAGCCACAGCAGAAAGCCTCCTCATTCCATTCTTCTTTATGAGCCTCCATTCTTCCTTAAAAGCAGAAGAAAGTGGCTGAAGTAGTTATTAAGACATGCTCAACTCTTGGTCTCATCCTGAATTTGTGTCAATTATGATGCGACAAGCTCAGTCCCCAATTTTCATAAAGTCAACCTTTTGAATAGAACAGTTTTACATTATTTACTAAAGAACCAAATCATAATTTCAAACCCCTGAAACAGAGATCTATGGCTACTTTCTATTAAAGGATAGAACAAAGCATCTTCTCCAATTCTTATCATTTTTAGTTTTCCTTTTTACTTTCTATCCTTTTTTACCATGTAATTTCAGTGCCAAAACAGACTTGCCCATTTGTGCTCACCAGCAGCTTTCCCATAGAGATGAAGATAAGCTGCCAGCAATTCTTATCTATGGTCCCAATGGGCTGTCATCAGAGGCAATACCTGCATGCTGAAGAGTATTTGTTAACCTTTAACTTGAATTGACAAGCAAGTCAGTAACAAAAAGTCATCTACACAGATTTCTTTCCTAAATGCCTGAGAATTTTTTTTTTTTAAGATTTTAAAAGAATAGCTCCACCTAGGCTCCTCATTTTGCATATTTATTTTACTTAGACTGCTTTACTTCCATCTTTCCCCATTCTAGCTTGGAATTTTTATGAGGAAAATTTGAGAATAACAGCCCTAGTTACCTGTTGGAGTGGTCACCATGCATTCCTTATATGGCAGCTGATTCAATCCCTCTTCCACAACAAGTCTGATCTAGAGAGTCAAAGGAAGAAGAAGTTGAGAACCTGCTGGGAATCTCCTGTTAGCTGTTAGCTTCAGGAGCTGAACAGTAGGCAGTCATGAACACACTAGGCAAAGGTTTCATTTATGGAGGCAGGAAGGGGCCCCCTATCATGTGTTAGATACGGGGATAGATCCAAATGCCATGCTACTTGCTGCTAGGTATCCAGCCTCAGATAGGCACATGATTGCTACCAAAAGGCTCCAATATGCCTTCTGATTCTCACTCTGTCAGTCCAGACTATGAAGGACACAAAACTGCAGCAAGTGACAACAGTCATGGCAGGCACTCTTGGAAGTAATATACTTCTTATTATTCTGGAAATAGTGCCCACTGGGAATTTCTCTGCTTTATTCAGTACCTTGGAAATCGTTAAGTCAGATTATTTTTAACAAAGGCCCACCATAATGTAAATAAAGCCTGAAACTTCTTTAGAGGAAATAAATGAGTGCATTGGCTGAACCAATTTACTGAGCTTGAAGGAGGATCCAGTAAAATGCACTGGGGCTTCTCAGCTAAAGAGAAGGCTCATATCAATCATAATGTGTGGTACAAAGGAAAGCATCACTCAGAACTACTAGAAGAGCCTCCAAAAACAAGATATGGTAATCCCATGAACAACCAGAGCCAACTACAATAAAGGTAATGCTGAGTCTGCAATGCACATTTTATTCAATCAATATTACATTACTGATTGAGAATCTGTAACAGCAGTGAGAAGCACCAGGCCCCCATGCTCTGTTATCACAACATATAATAACGCCCTGCTGCCATTAAAACAATTCTAAATAAGCCAGGATTTTGTCAGCCTGCAGCATGAGACAGAGGGCCCACGCACCTCATGAATACTGCATATGTGTGCATACTCACCTACAGTCACCATCTTCTGTGGATTTTTTTTTTTATGAGCAAATTACAAGGGTAAAAGAGGATTCTTTTCTTTGAAGAGCCTAGATCTTTTCCTTCTAGTAACAGTCCTCTAATGAGTCTTACCTCCTATCCCCATCCCCTCCAACACTGGGACAGAAATTAGTGTGCCCAACTCTTATAGGAGAGCATAAAATCAGAAGAGCAACTAAAATATAAAGAACCCAAGGATCTGAGGGCCAAGGAAGGGAACCCTGACAAATTCAGGATAAAATTAATATATATAAAATAATATATATTAATGACATGTGCTGCAGGAGATAGTGTACTAGAAATCCTCAAGAAGATAAACTTAAATAGCTCCAGTCTCTACCACAACCACAACAGACCCTTTCTCACCCCATATCAGGACCTTCAAAGCCACCTGCAGAGAACAAAGAGAGGTCCAATTCATCATCCCCTCAGGTGAATTATGCCATAGGTCCTTACTATCTCATTGGGCTAAGATTATGCTTGTCCTTTCAGGGAAGCATCTTACAATAACCATGAACTTAACTCCTACTTTCTATAGAAAAAGAACATAAGAACAGCAAAAGAAAGAGGAACCATTTTCTACCAGTAAACACCAAAACAGCAGCCATTAAGATACAAGTTATTCAAGCCAGTTCTTTTGGTTTGATAAAAGCATAAAAAACAGAATGACCTAACTATTGCTCCAGGAATGTCATCCACATTTATCTTGTTACTATCCAAGGGTTATTACTGCCACTGAAAACTCAAGTAATTTTAAATAAAATTGGTCTCTGAACCAAGAATATTTATGACCAAAAGCAGAACAGGAGTTGTCTATGCTCTTTTGGAATAAATTCCTCAGGCAAAACCTAAATGAAAAGTTTCATGCCTTTTTTCACATTCCTTTTAATTATCTACCTGAATCTGATTATAACTTTGGGGCTAAGAAGCCATGTTCATTCCTTTCTTTCCCAAACTAAATTTGTACTTAGTTTATAAATCTAGTATTTAGATCATAAACACCATGAGATTAGGGACCATGCCTACCTTCTTCACTATTGTATCTCATCTCTCTGGACACAGCCTAGCACAATGCCTGATTCACACAAGTTTAGTGAAATACATTCATGAAATATACACTAAACTTCATGAATATACACTAAATATAAATATACATTAGACTATATATAAATATAAATATACACTAAACTTTCCTGAATGTAATGTATTTTATGCTGTGGATTAAAACTAATATCCACAGCAGAAAACATGTCAACCTCACTCCAAGTACTGAGCATGCTTAGATATTAACACAAGAAGAAAACACAGTGCTTACCCTGAAGACAAACCACTTTGGACTGAGATCCTCTGAGATCACACTAGATAAACAGAACTGGGCTTGGTCAATCCTTAATAGGAAGTGTCTGAGGAAAGCATAGACAGTCAAATGTACTATTCACTTGTGAAGGCTAGTACAGGAAAGAAGAGGCAAAATAAGCCTCCTCCTGCTGCTGCCGTAAACTACAAGAAATATATTTTTGTACATTCGCTGGATACCACAAGTGTAACTATTAGGTCTCCTTACATTTTTGGTTTTCTTTTAATGTACTTCACTGCCCTAAGAAGAGGCACTTAAGAATTGCTGAGACTCAAGTTACCAAGATCCATTTGAGAGGTAGTGATATCTCAGAAATACAGGGAATTAGTTCATGGGCAATGCTTTGTGGTGAAAAGTATTGAAGTAGACCTTTAATGCAACAGTGAAACAATACTTCATTAGCCTAGCAAGATGATGGTTACTTAGTACAATCTCTTTCAGCCCCAGAATGCTCTAGAACAAAAATACCCCTTGGTCTACCATGATTATATCACTAGGCAAAACAATGAAATGAAAATGAAAAGCCCACACCTACCAAACGATCCGCAGAAAACATGAAGTCCCCTCTACTGGCTGTCCTAAAAAAAAAGATAATACAAGTTTTAGTCTAAATTAGAGCTTTAAGGCAAAATGTTATTTAATAAGTACAGTAACACTGATATTAAGACCTATAACACACTAAAAGCTTAAATGTTGACATGTACAGACTATTACCAAGGCAAGATACTTTTTACTAGGATACAGACATCTAAATGAGATGACTTGATCAATAATGAAAATGCTTATTTCATATCAACATTAGAGACTGGAACTGAAAAGATCATGCAGTCCCCCGCTGAGCTGCCCAAGTACATATTAGTCAACCAGGAGATGAACAAGTTACCCCTGGAGGGTGAGAACAAGCCCAGAGCTAAAGTTGAGAGGAAACTTTGCAGTAAGAAAAGCACTTTCTCCCCATTTTCCCCCTCAATTCACCTTGATCTAAAACCCATATTACCAAGATAAGTAACCCATCTACTCTGTAATCTTTTTTGGAACTAGAATGGTATGAATAAATAAATCCTCTACTTTTGCCACTGCTTTCAAAAACATATAACCTAATTTCTGAGAACTCATTCTCAAATAATTGATAATTTGTTCCTTTTGACTGTTTTTTCAAATGAGTACTTCATTCCCTAGATCTTTCTGCCATTTTCCTGTCCATTTCCTCTGTTCAATATCCTAAGGTAACCAAGTAATACTAATCCAGGGCTACGTCTACCCACAAGCTGTTAACAAGCCAAAAAGGGAATGTTAAACAACTGATGTTATTTCTGTACATAAAAATGTAGTATTGTTCCTCATCCTTCTTCCATATAAGTTAAATGATCTGACTGAATGTATTGATTTACAGCTTATGTACTTAAAAATCCCCATCTGCCTATCTATGGACTACCTATTCTCCAAAACAGCATCAAAATGATATATGCAAACACATATTACCTCAGTATATCATTAATTTCCACTCTTTTTCCTCAAGCTGCATTTGATTTCTCTGAGATGGAAAAAGCAATGAAATAGCCCTGACACAAATGGCATTAGGTTTCTTAGAGTAACCACAGTTCTATCATACTACAGATACTAGCTCTCTAAAATATAAACCACAATTGAGCAACAGCGAGAATATAGGTCTGTGTTGTTTATGTACAAAAATTCCTTAAACTCAGAAAACTCTATCCACACATACCTACACACACACAGAGCCCCTTTAAAACAGGCTCAATTTCATGAACTGTGGTTTTCAAATAAGACTATCCAATTACACCAGCACCTTTCATTTATATAATTAAACTTCACTACAGTGAACTACAAAAAATACTGAAACCTACTGCTCTGTTTGCTAGGTCTATACAAACTTACCTAGGCAGCCAGAACATAGTTTTTCAATAAGAAGTCTGGATTTGACTTAAAGACATATGCAGTGTTATATATTATGGGAGACACCGGAAATGTCGGTTTTAATTTCTGAACAGTTAGATATCACTTTAATACAGAGAAACAGTATATTAGGTTAAGTGATCAGAGTTGCCCAAATCTGTTATTTTACTTTGGAATCAAACATTTTACTACCTTTCATACCCTCCCCCACAAAAAAATCAGCCTCAGCTAACTTTTGCATCAAAAGCATCTACTTTCTCTACATTCCAAAAAAGGTACACACTATGAGAACTTAATATGGGCTGTTATCTCTTGACAGTTATTTGACCTCCAGTAAAATCATTTACCACTCCAAGTAACTCTATAAGCTGTAATTACTTACCTATTTCCTGCTGTATAGACAGACTTCAGATCCATACTATTCATTTTAAATCCATTTAGAAATTAAATTATATCTAGAATACAATAAGTTGACCTCCTTTTTTAAAAAAAATCCACAATGGCCTTCAATATCATATTTAAATCTTTAACATTGTTAAGACAAGAGTTTCATAAAGCAGGTATTTACTTGTTGTATCAATGAAGCTGCATGTATTCTCTGAGGCTCTATTTTAGACACAACGCTAGGCTGAAATATTTGTTAATAGGGATGTTTTAATATGAACCAGACTCCAGACCTTCTTCATTCCACACACTTCATTTTAAATCATAAATGTAATCTCTCCTACTGGAAATAAAGCTTTGAAAGACACATTAATCATCTTCTATCTGATAATAGTCCCAAATAAAGTCTAATGTAAAATTACCACAATGTAAAAAACACACAGATACACATCCCTGGAATATTTTTAAATATATCTAAATAACCAAATATCAAATATTTAAACAGATAATGATATCCAGGCACTTGTAATCCAAAGTATAGATATCTAATTAATGTTAAGCTGAGCATATTTTAAATTGTACAAACCCCAACCAGGTTTAGCAATGCAGATTTAATCATATCTGAGAACCCACTTTTCTTGACACTGCCTCACATAAACAAATGTGTCACACACCTGTAGCAACAAGACAAATGCCAAAGGCAGTCATTTTAAAAAGTGATCTTCACACTGAAACAACAAAAGAATGAGATTCATACTGGAAGTTAAATCCTTATTTTTTAATTTGCTTTTTTTCAACTTTTATTTTACATTCAGGGGGTACATGTGTAGGTTTTTTACCTGGGTGTATTGCATGATGCTGAGGTTTGGGTACAAATGATCCTATCACCCAAGTACTTAGCATAGTACACAAGTTAGTTTCCCAACTCTTGTTCCCCTCCATCCTTCCCCCTAAAATTTAGTAGTCCCCAGTGTCTACTGTTGCCATCTTCATGTCCATAAGTACCCAGTGTTTAGCTCCCATTTATAAGTAAGAACATGCAGTATTTGATTATCTGTTCCTGCATTCATTTGCTTAGGATAATGGCCTCCAGCTGCATCCATTTCACTGCAAAGGACATGATTTCATTCTTTTCTATGGCTGCATAGGACTCCATCATACATATTTACCACACTTTTTCTATCCAATCCACTGTTGATGGGCAACTACATTGATTCCATGTCTTTGCTATTGTAAATACTGTTGTAATGAACATACAAGTGCATGTGTTTTTTTGGTAGAACAATTTGTTTTCATTTGAATATATACCCAGTAATGGGATTCTTGGGTCAAATGGTTCCTAATAATTTCAGAAATCTTGAAACAGCTTTCCACACTGGCTGAACTAATTCACATTCTCACCATCAGTGTATAAGCATCTCCTTTTCTCCATATCCTTGCAAAGATCTGTTGTTTTTTGACTTTTTAATAATCACCATTCTAACGGGTGTGAGATGGTATTTCATTGTGGTTTTGATTTGCATTTATCTGATTAGTGATGATGAGCATTTTTTCATATGTTTGTAGGCTGCTTGTATGTCTTCTTTAGAAAAGTGTCTGTTTATGTCTTTTGCACCTCTTTAAGGGGGTTCTTTGTTTTTTGCTTGTTCAATGTGTTTAAGTTCCTTATAGATTTCTGGATATTACACCTTTGTCAGATGCACAGTTTGTGAATATTTTCTTCCATTCTGTAGGTTGTCTGTTTACTCTGTTGATAGTTTCTTTTGCTGTGCAGAAGCTCTTTAGTTTAATTAGGTCTCACTTGTCAATTTTTGTTTTTGCTGCAATTGCTTTTGAGGACTTTGTCACAAATTCCAAGACCAATGGTAAGAAGGGTAATTCCTAGGTTTTCTTCTACGATTCTTGTAGTTTGAGGTCTTACATGTAAATATTTAATCCATCTTAAGTTTTCTACACAGTGAAAAGTGTGGGTCCAGTTTCATTCTTCCACATATGGATAGCCAGCCATCCCCAAACCATTTATTGAATAGGTAGTCCTTTCCTTATTCCTTATTTTTGTTGGTTTTGTCGAAGATTAAATAGCTGTAAGTCTGTGGCTTTATTTCTGGGTTCTCTATTCTGTTCCATCAGTCTGTGTGTCTGTTTTTTCACCAGTACCATGCTGTTTTGGTTACTGTGGCCTTGTAGTATAGTTTGAAGTCAGATAATGTGATGTTCTTTTTGCTTAGGATTGCTTTGGCTACTCTGGCTCTTTTGGGGCTCCATATAAATTTTAGAATAGTTTTTTTTTTCCAATTCTGAGAAAAATAATGTTGGTAGTTTGAGAGGAATAGTATTGGATCCATAGATTGCTTTGGGCAGTGTGTCCATTTTACCAAAACTGATTCTTCCAATCCATGCTCATGAAATGTTTTTCCATCTGTTTGTGTCATCTACGATTTCTTTTAGCTGTATTTCGTAGCTCTCCTTGTAGAGATCTTTCACCACCTTGGTTAGATGTATTCCTAGGTAATTTTTGCAGCTATTGTAAATGGAACTTTTTTTCATTTATTTACTTTATAGATATGGGGTCTCACTATATTGCCCAGGCTGGTCTTGAACTCCTCAGCTCAAGTGATCCTCCTGCTTTGGCCTCCCAGTGTGCTTGAATTACTGGCATGAGCCATCATGCCCAGCCCTGTAAATATGATGTGTTCTTGATTTGGCTCTCAGCTTGAATACCATTGGTGTATATAAATGCTACTGATTTTGGTACATTGATTTTGTATTCTGAAATATTACTGAAGTCATTTATCAGTTCCAGGAGCCTTTTAGTGGAATCTACATGGTTTTCTATATATAGAATCATATTTTCCATGAAGAGAGATAGTTTGATGACTTCTTTTCCTATTTGGTTGCCTTTTATTTATTTCTCTTGCCTGATTGCTCTTGCTAGCACTTCCAGTACCATGTTGAATAGGAGTGGTGAGAGTGAGTATCCTTGTCTTGTTCCAGTTTTCATAGGAAATGCTTCCAGTTTTTGCCCATTCAGTACAGCGTTGGCTGTGGGTCTGTCATAGATACATGGCTGTTATTACTTTCAGGTATTTTCCTTTGATAACTAAGAAATGATTTTTTGAGGGGTTTTATGATAAATGGAGGGTACACTTTATCAAAAGCTTTTTCTGCAGCTGTTGAGATGATCAACAGCTGCAGAAAAAGATGAGATGATCATATATTTTAAAATTCTTTTTATGTGTTGAATCACATTTAGTGATTTGTGTATGTTGAATTATCCTTGCATCCCAGTAATGGCACCTACTTGATCATGGCAAATTAACTTATTGATATGCTGTTGAATTTGTTTTGCTAGTATTTTGTTGAGGACTTTTGCATCTATGTTCATCGCAAGTGGCTTGTAGTTTTCTTTTTTCATTGAGTCTTTGCCAGGTTTTGTTATCAGGATGATGCTGGATTCGTCGGATTCACAGAATGAGTTAGGGAGGAGTCCTTCCTCCTTGAATTTTTGGAATCGTTTCAGTAGAACTGGTATAAGCTCTTCTTGCATGTCTGGTAGAATTCAATTGTGAATCTATCTGGTCCAGGTCTTCTTTAGGTTGGTAGGTTTTTTATTACTTATTCAATTTTGGAACTTAATGTTGGTCTGTTCAGGGTTTCAATTTCTTCCTAATTCAATTTTGGGAGAATGTTTGTTTCCAGGAACGTATCCATTTCCTCTAGATCTTCTAGTTTTTGCATCTAGAGTTGTTCATCATAGTCTCTGAGGATCTTTTGTATTTACATGGGATTATTTGTAATGTCACCTTTGCCTTTTCAGATTGTGATTATTTGGATCTTCTCTCTTTTTATCCTTTATCAATCTAGCTAATGGTCTATTGATTTTGTTTATCCTTTCAAAGAAGTAACTTTTGATTTTGTTGATCCTCTTTATGTTTTTGGGTATCAATTTTATTCACTTCCACTCTGACTTTAATTATTTATTTTCTTCTGATAGCTTTAGGGTTAGTTTTTTCTTGTTTTTCTAGTTGCTCTAGGTGTGACATTACATTGTTAATGAGATCTTTTTCAAAACTTTTTGAGGTGTTTAGCACTATAAACTCCTCTTAATCCTGCTTTTGCTGCATCCCAGAGATTTTGGTATGTTGTGTTTCTGTTTTATTTCAAAGAATTTTGTGCAAATCCTCAATTTAATGTGGACAATTTAATGTTAAACCTGACTCTTTCCTAAATGTTAAGTGAGACTCTCTATAAAGCACTTTAAAATTTCCTGGGACTATAGCAATTGTGTATATTTAAAAATATGTACATCTCATAGTAGACCCAAACCAACATGAAACCTTTTCCCCTCTTCTTACTAGGCTTCACTACTACTAGTACTATTACTATTACTACAACTTCTAAATGGAGGGATTCTCTAGCATGTTGGAGGACATTCTCCCCTGGGATAATTACAACTTCAATTCTCACAGCAGATATTGACATTTTATCACTCATTCTGTTTCTTCTCTCTATTTAGAATACACTTAACAACCCTCATCTTTTTTTTACAAAATCAATTTAACAACTACATATACATACGTGTGTGTGTGTGTGTGTGTGTATATATATATATCCTAAATCACAATGACTTAAGTATATAACTCTTCTAAAAAAAGGTCCATAAATTACAGGAGGTACCTAATGTTATACACATGTTACTACCTTATTTTCCAGAGGCCACCATTTATTAAAAGCTTCCTTGGTGCCCAGTAGTAACCACTTTTGGTATATTATCTCATCTAATCCTCATGCAATTTAAGAAGTAGATTTTATTATCACCACCACTTTAGCAATGAAAACAGTGAGGCTTCCAAAAGTAAAGTCAGGTTCTTTACAGCCTGGAGCTCTCCAATTCCAAGTCTCTGAGAAAAGCAATGACTTATATTTTGCCCTAATAAGGAAATGCTTACTACTAAAAGGTAGCCAATTTTTAGATATCCTTTTAGGATACTTCTCTCCCTGTGAATCAGATTGATATGTATATACAATGCAAACAACAAAACAATGAGTCTGGGAGGCAAATAAAACATCATTAAAATATTCCTTCTGAAGAGGGAAAAGTTTTTATAACATGGCTTGTAAAATATGTACTAAAGTTACCACATACAAGAATACATCCTTTCCAAAAATGACTAAAGCAAAATCTTGTGACTTATCACCTAAAAACAACTTAATTTAAATAAAATGCTAGTAGCACTGAATTATTTGTCATTTCAAAAGTTTAAATGTATCACTCTCTCTGGGAGGATTATATACAAAGTTTGTTTGTAGTGTATGGGGCAAGGGGCAGGTTGGGTATTGTAGTTGGGCATAGGTTTGCCAGATTAAGCAAATCAAAATCAGGACCGACCCCCACAAGTAAATTTGTATTTCAGAAATCTCATGAAATATTTAGGACATACTTAACATAAAAAATCATGCATTGTTTATGTGAATTCAGATTTAACTAAGCATCCTGTACTTTGACAGGCAATCTAAGTTGAGGAGGAAGAATTAAATGGACTCAAACTCAGCTCTAATGTGCTTTTTTTGGTTTTGAGCAACAAGTTAAAGGAAAGTACAACCAAAAAGCTTTTCTGGCAGGTTTTAACCAAAGGAATGTTTCATTTAAAGTTAATGTTTAGTGAAAACATGACCTTTACATTCATAATTACTTTATTATTATGTGATCACTAAAATATAGTCCAAAGTGTGTCATAGTATACAGATGATTTATGAATGTTTTTCCTTCTCCTTCCTTTACCTTCACAAAAACAAACCCCCAATGAAGAATTTGGAGCAAACTTAACCAAAAGCAAAATGTTTTAAAAATGTTTTTTGTTTTTTGTTTTTTGTTTTTTTTGGTTTTGCCAGGTGCAAGTCATCAAGGCCACAGCACTTTAGCACCTTCCTAATAAACTCATAAACTAGAGTGTCAATAACTATTTACCTGCACCTCAAAGCTGTGTTCAATGTGAACATTCAAAATAGGACAGAGGAGAGGACCCAAAGGCCCTCTTAAGGAAGCAGACTGCTCCTGCAGGACCTGGGAGACACCCCAAATACTGTGAGTGCCCCAACTATGGAAGAGAGAAAGGGAGACCCTCCTCTCCCAAACACACAGCCCCACTGAAGAATCTGAAGGTCTTTTTGCAGGAGAAATTTATGACCTTACCTGGAGCTGAGTCAATTTAGAGAGCCGAGTGAAATACAGCGGTAGAGGAAGCAGCAGAAAGGCCCTGAAAGCTTGCTGGGTCCCCAAGCAGCCCATTCCTGCCTGACAAAACAGGAATCCATCAGGAGTGAGGTCAGAGGAGCAGGGGTTAAATCTCCACAGGGAGAAGGAAATCTCTAGCTGAACTTTGTAACAATTTCAATGGGGTGAGAAGCCTCCTGGCCAGAACTTGGGGAGGGCACAAATCCAGTGAGCTGACTCCACAGGCAGGGGAAGAAGTTTTTCTTTCTCAACTTGGAGGCGGGTAGCCTGGGCAATTTTTCAAGCCGGTAGTGCCCACCGCCTGAAAACAGACTTGGGGCTGTTGGAGGGGGCACGGTGGGAGTGAGACTGGCACTTTGGTTTACATGGGAGCTGGGTGAGGCCTGTGACTCCTGGCTTTCCCCCGCTTCCCTGACAACCTGCAGGACTCAGCAGAGGTAGCCACAATCCTCCTAGGTACACAACTCCAGTGACCTGGGCATCTCAACCCCATCCCCAACAGCAGCCACAGCAAGACCAGCCCGAGGAGAGTCTGAGCTCAGACACACCTAGCCCTGCTCCCACCTGATGTTCCTTCCCTACCCACTGTGGTAGAAGAAGACAAAGGGCATATAATCTTAGGATTTCTAGGGCCCCACCCACCACCAGTCCCTCTCCACACTACTACAGGTGATGCTCCCTGGAAAGTGCCACCTCTTGGCAAGAGGCCAACCAGCAAAAAAATAGAACATTAAACCACCAAAGCTAAAAACCATAATGGAGTCCACTGCACCCCCCCTGCCACCTCCACTGGAACAGGTACTGGTATCCATGGCTGACAGACCCATAGATGGTTCACATCACAGAACTCCCATGCAGACAACACCCAGTACCAGTCCAGAGCTGGGTAGATTCTCTGGGTGGCTGGGCCCAGAAGAGAGACAACAATCACAGCAGTTTGGCTCACAGGAAGCCACATTCATAGGAAAAGGAGGAGAGTACTAATCAAGGGAACACCTCATGGGACAAAAGAATCTGAACAACAGCCTTTGGCCCTAAACCTTCTCTCTGACAGAGCATACCCAAATGAGAAGGAATCAGAAAACAAACCCTGGTAATATGACATAAGAAGGCTCTTTAACAGCCCCCAAAAATCACACTAGTTCACCAGCAATGGATGCAAACCAAGAAGAAATCCCTGATTTGCCTGAAGAAGAATTCAGGAGGTTAGTTATTAAGCTAATCAGGGAGGCACCAGAGAAAGGCAAAGCCCAATGCAAGGAAATCCAAAAACAATACAACAAATGAATGGAGAAATATTCAAGGAAACAGTGCACAGGAAAAACAATCAAAACTTCAGGAAACTTTGGACACACTTTTAGATATGGGAAATGCTCTGGAAAGTCTCAGCAACTGAATTGAACAAGTAGAAGACAGAAATTGACAGCTTGAAGACAAGGTCTTTGAATTAACTCAATCCAACAAAGACAAAGAAAAAAGAGTAAGAAAATATGAACGAAGCCTCCAAGAATTCTAGGATTATGTTAAACAACTAAACCTAAGAATCATCAGTGTTCCTGAGGGAGAAGAGAATTCTAAAAGCTTGGAAAACACATTTGGGGGAATAATTGACAAAAATTTCCCCAGCCTTGCTAGAGACATAGACATCCAAATACAAGAAGCACAAAGAATGCCTGGAAAATTCATCACAAAAAGGTCATTGCCTAGGCACATTGTCATCAGGCTATCCAAAGTTAAGATGAAGGAAAAAATCTTAAGAGCTGTGAGACAAAAACACCAAGTAACCTATGAAAACCTATCAGATTAACAGCAGATTTGTCAGCAGAAACTCTACAAGCTGGAAGCTTTCTATCTTCAGCCTCCTCAAGCAAACAAACAAATCAGCCAAGAATTTTGTGTGCAGTGAAACTAAGCATCAAACATGAAGGAAAGATACAGACTTTTTCAGGCAAACGCTGAGAGAATTCACCATTATCAAGCCACCACTACAAAAACTGCTAAAAGGAGCTCTAAATCTTGAAACAAATTCTGGAAACACATCAAAACAGAACCTCTTTATAGCATAAATCACTCAGGACCTATACAACAAAAATACAAGTAAAAGGCAAAAACTAAAAACAAAACAAAACAAAACAAAAAAAAAACAAAGTACAAAGACAGCAAAGAGCATGATCAATGCAACAGAACCTCACATTTCAATACTGACATTGAATGTAAATGACCTAAACGCTCCACTTAAAAGATACAAAATTGAAGAATGGATAGGAACTAACCAACCAATTATCTGCTGCCTTCAGGAGACTCACCTAACACATGAGGACTCACACAAACATAAGGTAAAGAAGTGGAAAGAGACATTTCATGCAAATGGACACCAAAAGTGAGATGGAGTAGCTGTTCTTATATCAGACAAAACAAACTTGAAAGCAACAGCACTTAACAAAGACAAAGAGGAACATTATATAACACTAAAAAGCCTTGTCCAGTGGAAAACTATCACAATCCTAAACATATGTACACCTAACACTGGACCTCCCAAATTTATAAAACAATTACTAACAGACCTAAGAAATGAGTTAGACAGCAACACAATAATAGTGGGGGACTTCAATACTCCACTGACAGCACTAGACAGGTCATCAAGACAGAAGGTCAACAGAGAAACAATGGATTTAAACTATACCTTAGAACAAATTGACTTAACAAATATATACAGAACATTTCATCCAACAACTGCAGAATACATATTCTATTCAACAGTGCATGGAACTTTCTCCAAGATAGACAATATGATAGGCCATAAAACAAGCCTGAATACATTTAAGAAAACTGAAATTATATCAAGCACTCTCTCAGACCACAGTGGAATAAAACTGGAAATCAACTCCAAAAGCAACCTTCAAAATCATGCAAATACATGAAATTAAATAATCTGTTCCTCAATGATCATTGGGTCAAAAACAAAATCAAGATGGAAATTTAAAAATTCTTCAAACTGAATGACACATACGTCCCAAATAATGACACAACCTCCCAAAACCTCTGGGATACAGCAAAGGCAGTGCTAAGAGGGAATTTCACAGCCCTAAACACCTACATCAAAAAGACTGAAAGAACACAAACTGACATTCTAAGATCACACCTCAAGGAACTAGAGAAACAAGAACAAACCAAACCCAAATCCAGCAGAAGAAAGGAAGTAACCAAGATCAGAGCAGAACTAAGTGAAATTGAAGCCATATATAATAAATAAATGAAACAAAAAGCTGGTTCTTTGAAAAAATAAATTAAATTAATAGACCATTAGCAAGATTAACAAAGAAGAGAGAAAATCCAAATGACCTCACTAAGAAATGAAACATGAGATATTACAGTTGACACCAGAGAAATACAAATGATCATTTAAGGCTACTACAAACACCCTTACACACATAAATTAGAAAACCCAGAAGAGATGGATAAATTCCTGAAAAAAATACAACCCTCCTAGCTTAAATCAGGAAGAATTTGATACCCTGAACAGACCAATAACAACCAGCAAGACTGAAATGGTAATTTAAAAATTACCAACAAAAAAAAGTCCAGGATCAGACAGATTAACAGCAGACTTCTACAAGACATTCAAAGAAGAATCGATAGCATTCCTTTTGACACTATTCCACAAGACAGAGAAAGAGGGAACACTCCCTAATTCATTCTATGAAGCCAGCATCACCCTAATACCAAAACCAGGGAAGGATATGACCAAAAAAGAAAACTACAGACCAATATCCTTGATGAATGTAGATGCTAAAATCCTTAACAACATACTAGCTAACCAATTCCAACAGCACATCAAAAAGATAATCCACCATGATCAAGTGAGTTTCATACCAGGAATGCAGGGATGATTTAACATACACAAGTCAATAAATGTAACACAACACATAAACAGAATTAAAAACAAACATCACACAATCATCTCAATAGATGCAGAAAAAGCATTCAACAAAATGCAGCATCCTCCACGATTAAAACTCTCAGCAAAATCAGCATACAAAGGACACAACTTAATGTAATAAAAGCCATCTATGACAAACCCACAGACAACATAATACTGGATGGGGAAAAGTTCAAAGCATTCCCTCTAAGAACTAGAACAAGACAAGGATGCTCACCCTCACCATTCCTCTTCAACATAGTACTGGAGGTCCTAGTCAGAGAAGCAAGACAAGAGAAAGAAATAAGGGGCATCCAAATCAATAAAGTGGAAGTCAAACTGTCACTATTTGCTGATGATGTGATCTTTTACCTTGAAAACCCTAAAAACTCCTCCAGAAAGCTCCTAGAACTGATAAAAGAATTCAGAAGTTTCTTGATACAAGATTAATGTACATAAAACAGTAGCTCTTCTACACACAAACAGTACCCAAGCTGAGAATCAAATCAAGAACTCAACCCTCTACAAGAGCTGCCAAAAATAAATAAATAAAAATAAAATCTTTAGGAATTGACCTAACTAAGGAGTTGAAAGACCTCTACAAGTAAAACTTCAAAACCCTGCTGAAAGAAATAATAGATGACACAAATGAATGGAAATACATCCCATGCTCATGGATGGGTAGAATCAATATTGTGAAAATGATCATATTGCCAAAAGCAATCCATAAATTCAATGCAATCCCCATCAAAATACCACCATCATTCTTCACAGAACTAGAAAAAAAATTCTAAAATTCATATGGAACCAAAATAGACCCCACATAGCCAAAGTAAGACTAAGCAGAAAGAACAAACCTGGAAGTGTCACACTACCTGATTTCAAACTATACTATAAGGCAACAGTCATGAATACAGCATGGTACTGCTATTAAAATAGGCACAAAGACCAATGGAACAGAATAGAGAACCCAGAAATAAACCCAAATACTTATAGCCAACTGATCTTCAACAAAGCAAGCAAAAATATAAAGTGGGGAAAGGACACACTTTTAAACTAATGGTGCTGGGATAACTGGCTAACTACATGTAGGAGAATGAAACCGGATCCTCATCTCTCACCTTATACAAAAATCAACTCAGGATGGATTAGGGACTGAAATCTAAGACCTGAAACTATAAAAATTCTAGAAGATAACATTGGAAAAACCCTTACAGACACTGGCTTAGCCAAAGATTTCATGACCAGGAACACAAAAGCAAATGCAATAAAAACAAAGATAAATAGCTGGGACTTAATTAAAGAGCTTTTGCATAGCAAAAGGAACAGTCAGCAGAGTAAACAGACAACCCATACAGTGGGAGAAAATCTTCACACTATACATCTAACAAAGGACTAATATCCAGAATCTACAAGGAACTCAAACAAATCAGCAAGAAAAAAAAAACAATCCCATCAAAAAGTGGGCTAAAGACATGAATAGACAATTCTTAAAAGAAGATATACAAATGGCCAACAAACATATTAAAAAATGCTCAACATCACTAATTATCAGAGAGATGCAAATTAAAACCACAGTGCAATACCACCTTACTCCTGCAAGAATGGCCATAATTTAATGTAAATGATGAGTTAATGGGTGCAGCACACCAACACGGCACATGTATACATATGTAACAAACCTGCACGTTGTGCACGTGTACCCTAGAACTTAAAGTATAATAAAATAATAATAACAGTTTTTAAAAAAGAATGGCCATAATCAAAAAATAGTAGATGTTGGCATGGATGTGGTGAGCAGGGAACACTTCTACACAGATGATGGGAATGTCAACTAATGGAAACAGTGTGGAGATTCCTTAAAGAACTAAAAGTAAAACTACCATTTGATCAGCAGTCCCACTACTGGGTATCTACCCAGAGGAAAAGAAGTCATTATACGAAAAAGATAGTTGCATACATGTTTATAGCAGCACAATTTGCAATTGCAAAAATGTGGAACCAACCCAAATGCCCATCAGTCAATGAGTGGATAAAGAAACTGTAGTATATATATACGATGGAATACTAGTCAGCCATTAAAAAAATGAATTAACATCATTTGCAGTGACCTGGATGAGATTAGAGACAATTATTGTAAGTGATGTAACTCATGAATGGAAAACGAAACATCATATGTTCTCACTAGTATGTGGCAGCTAAGCTATGAGGATGCAAAGACATAAGAATAATACAGTGGACTTTAGGAACTTGGGAGGAAAGGGTGGGAGGGGGTCAAGGGATAAAAGACTACAAATATGATGCAGTGTATACTGCTTGGGTGATGGGTGCACCAAAATCTCACAAATCGCCACTAAAGAACTTACTCATGTAACCAAATACCACCTGTACCCCAATAACTTATGGAAAAAAATAAATAAGTGAAACCTGAAAGCTTTAAAAAAAATGTTGAAATTATTGCAAAAAAATGAGACAGAAAAATGAGAGAAACTATTTGATCTGATTACAATTGCTACATTAATTATCCTTTGTGTCAGGGACTGTGCCAGGTCAGACCCCCTTTCTGCCTCCTTGGAGTCCAGTCTAGTTAGGTATACCAGGATATGCCCAGTAAATATTATAACAGAGATCCGTATAGCTTAGTGGTGACTTCCTCCCTCCTGCTCCAAAAGTCAGAGGAGTCATATGGGAAACACATAAAAACCGAAAATATGTCCATGTTTTAAACAATTTGCACGTCACAGTATTTTTCTGTGGTGGGCATTTTGGTTTTGTGCAAGTTGGAAGGAAATGTTGGGAGATTCCTCCAGTGTTGATGTAATGCTAGGCCAGCCTCTCTAGGCTAGTTATGTTTAGTGTGTGGAATTCCTGGATCACCCTATCTATAGCCCAAATCAGCAGGCTAGCAAATCAGCACACAAGGGAGACTGGCCATTCTCCCAGGGGCAACACCCCGTCTAAACACAGCACAATTACCTGTGGTCAGGTTTCACTCAAGACTATACAAACAACTGGTAAGGATAGGAGTCAGGAACTTGTATTTAAAAAGAGTGAGAGAGAGAGTGAGAAAGAGAAAGAGACTCCACAGGCAATTCTGATGCACACAGCTTTGATTAAGGACAACACATAACTCAAATCACATCAGATTGCACTCACATTAGGGTTACACAGGATGTTCATTCACCCTGAGGATAATTTTCTCCTCTCCAGGTGACTAAAGAGAGTTACAAGGCTGAATGTGCTCCTTTCTTTGTCCTATGTCACATACTGACATACTCTAACATTGCTAAACTTTTATCCAAGCAGCTTGCTGAGGCCATGCCAAAGCCCCACCTAGGACAAATATACAGGAAGCATTCAACAGCTCACACAACATCTTTAATGTTTGAGGAAACAAAAATAAAAAATAAAAAACTGGACAGGGAGGATCATCTTTTAAATACACTGCATTGCCTTAAATATGAGGTCATGAACTATATTCACAGGAAAAGCGCATCACTCAGATTTTGCCGGGTTTAGTATATAAAGGAGGCAAAAGACAAGGATATGTGGTTTAATCCATTGCAACAACAACAACAAAACAACATAAATGAAGGAATATTTTCTTATCCCAAGTTCACCAGCAACCCACATATGTATGGCTGAGCAAATAATCTACTCACTCAGTGTTTACTGCACTTTGAAAGAGAGAAATTTATTTCCTTGAAATTCAATAATACAACCAACATATTATGTTTCAAATATTGCACATTTCAAAACTTAAAAAGACATTTTAAATCAATAGAGACAATGTTCTCAATCATGCCTGTTTCACATATATATACAACAACATGCAGTCCTGCTGGCTGAATCCCGATTTCCCCATACCAAAGTCAATTCATAAAGCAATCCCTTCACTAGATAGATGCTAAGGACCAGAAAAAATAAAAGAAAAAATATGTACTCCAGTGGCTTCTATTATCAGACAGCTCCACAGTACACATTTATGCGGACACATCAAAATAGAGAACAGAATAAGCCCAAAAGAGAACAGGCTATAATGACTGAAGGCACCTTCCATAACTAGACCTATGTAAATATAGCTCCTCTTACCATAGGCACCTTAAACCCGCATCCTAGAGGGGCTAAAACAGGTCTTGTATGAGAGGATGACAATTTTTTAAAGATAAAGAAAGGGAATATAAAGCCTCTAATTTGGTTAACAAAAACAAAACTAAAAACAATGTCCCCAGCCTAAATAAGCATCAATACATTACCAAAAATTGTAGTGGGTCTTTCCATACTATATCAAAACAAGATAAAAAATATCTATGATATCCCAGTATTGATTTTCAAAATAAAAACATGAATTCCATAGAGTTAAATTCCTTTTACTGTCTTCTGACAAATCAAGAAGACAGCACTTGTGAATACAATTAGAAGCATACACAAATCCAAACATGAGGCTTGAAATTCCTTAAATGTGAACAGCTCTTCACAGTTTATAATGAATGTTCATGAACAGTATCTTGCCTTAACCTCCCAAGGGCTCCATGTGATATTTACCAACATCTTCATTTTACAGATGATAAAGGTGAAGCACAGAGATGCTAAACATATTACCTAAATCACTCCTCTGGATCCTGCTGTCTCCTTCCAAACTCAGAGAAAAAAAAAAAAAGGATTCCACTTACACCCAGGTTTACTACATAACCCAGGTTTTTCTGACTAATGAAGTATAATCAGGTATTTATTTTGTCATATGTGAATGCTAAATGCCATTCCCTCTCCAAGCTCTATACAATGGAGCTTTACATTATCGTGACACTTTATGAGATCTAATAAAAGCTAAGGAATCCTCACCCTCTAAAAAAAAGGCACACATGTGAATGTTTGTAGCAGCATTATTCGTAATAGCCAAAGAGTGGTAAACCACCCAAATGTTCATCAACTGATGGATAAATAAATTGTGTATATTCATACAATGGAGTATCATTTAACCATAAAAAGGAATGATCCCACATGGATGAACCTTGAAAACATGCTAAATGAAATGAGTCACAAAATGATCACATATTGTATGATATGAAATGTCCAGAATAGACATTCTTTTATACGTAATGTGCAGAATGGGCAAACCATTAGAAATAGAAAGTAGATTAATGATTGTCTAGGGCTTTGGGTGGGTTGGGTGAAAATGGGGAGTGACTGTTTAATGGGCATGGGCTTTCTTGCTGGGGTGATGACAAATGTTCTAAAACTGTGGTGATGAATGCACAGCTGTGAACATACTTAAAACCACTGAATTACACACTTTAAATTCTTGAACTGTATGGTCTGTGAATTATGTCTCAATAAAGATGTTATTTAAAAACAACTATTACAAATCCTCATATGAGTAAAATTTTCCAGATAATTTATGAGGGTTTGTTAAAGCCCTGAACCCCATCTACAGGTATGAGGGAGTCCAAGACCCAAGCTTAGTAACTCCTGCTCTACAGAGACAAGAATCATCATCTATCTTTCTTTGTTGTACATGTAAGATTTATTTTGGCTGCCCCACCCTACCACAACTACACCAAACCTATGCCTCCTATTTTTTAAAATCACTATTTTGTCTATTAGATAACATAACCACAGTAGTTTTCAGTATTGATTCATTAAAAAGAGTAAAATCATATAGTTTCATAAATACAATTTTAAAAGCTACAAAGAAAACCTCTAGCCATTGAGCATCTATTATTTGCAAGGCATGACTGGCATTCAAAAATTTAAAAGATTTCTGCCCTCAAGTTTAAGATGTCATAGGCAGGATAAGATCTATACAAAAATAACAATATATGAAATAGAAGGTGAATCTTGCATTAAAAAGACAAGGGAAGATAAGCCAGGAATAATGATTAAAGGGAAGCTTCTTGGCAGAGGTGGACATTTATTTAATGCTGTGTTTCACCTTGAAGAATAAGTATCCTGAACATGCATAAAGGAGACACAGGGAATTCCAGATGAGAGCAGAAACAGATATGCTTCAGAATTGTTCCTGGGAATTATGAAGAAGGGCCTTAATCCCAAGGTAAGGGGGCCAGGCATGGTGGCTCACACCTGTAATCCCAGCACTTTAGGAGGCCCAGGCAGGAGGATCACTTGAGGCCAGGAGTTCAAGACCATCGTGGACAATATAGCAAGACCTACATCTCTACAAAAAAATAAAAAATTAGCCAGGGGCAGAGACATGGCCTATAGTCCCAGCTACTCAGGAGGCTGAGGCAGGAGGATCACTTGAGCCCAGAAGTATGAGGGTACAGTGAGCTATGATCTCACCACTGCACTCCAGCCTGGGTGAATGGAGAGAGATCCTGTCTCAAAAATATCAATCAAGCTAAGGATCCTGGACTTTATTTGGTAGGCTCTGAGAAGCCAAAGAAGGTTGCTGAGTAGGGCAATTACTGAATCAAAGATATATGCTATGAAGATTGATTGTACAGTAATGTATGGGTGCATGTGGGTACAGTAATGTATGGGTGCATGTGGAGAGGTAAAACTGCAATCAGGGAAACAGTATTATTACAATAATGTAAGACAGTTTCTAGAGTCTGGTTTAGGGAGTAGCATCTGTCATTCAGTAGTCATTTTTAAAAGATCAAGGCATGCCCTCCCCACCCCTGCCACTGAAAAAGGCGTGTTTTGACATGCTGCTGATTTAAAGTGCTGCCAATAAAGAAAATAGCTGTAGTTCATCACAGTACATATTTCCCTGGAGAAAACCCATTTACAACGTAGGTTTAGCAATTTCAAAATAACATTTTAACATAAAGTTCTGGTTACATTGGTTTGTGGGATTAGGAGGGGCCAAAGGCTCCTTTAGGCTCCCTTTGATCCATTAACTATGTTCTGTGAGTTTAGAGTGAAAAATCTTGATAACAGTTGGACGATAAGCTTTCATGTGACCAAGTAAACCTGAACTCCAAGACTAAAAGACCTTGTTTGCAGTAGCAAATACTAAAGGGTCAGGGCCTGAATACAATTTCTTTGAAATTGCTTTATTTCTATTTATGAGCCTGAAGTGATTGGTGGTAGTGCATAACCTATAGTAACCATTTCTGGGTTAGAGGCTTACCATGTGGATCAGCACTGGGCACATAGTATAGGGGAGTTTACCTGCCTGGAATGGCCAAGGAGTTGTCTTCCCTGGGAGAGAGGAAGAGCCCAGAGGCTACCTAAAGTCTTCCTCCCCACCCAAAGTGATGTTAAACACCGGAACTTGGAAAGAGAAGGTTGGCGTTCGAGTCACACCACACACAGACACACAAACACACACCCCAAATAAAAGGTCTCACCCAATCTCCAAAGTTTGCCAAGGCCAAGAACACTATCTCTTAGCCCTTTTACTTCCAATCCCCGCGCACAGCCTGCAAGACCCTCCACTTCCCTTTCCCCTTCCGCTCTCAGCTTACTTGTCCCGGATGATGGTCTGCAGCTCCCGGATCTGATCATTCATAGGCAGCAGCTTAAGCTGCGCCCCGATCTGCCGGGAGAGTTCGCAGTCCCCTAGGAAGGAGTTGCCAGGTGGTGCGTCATAGCTGCTACTGTCACCACTACCACTGTTGCTCTCTGAGTTGAGGCTGGAGCCGACGCAGGCCCCAGCGTCCAGCTCGGCCGGCAGGCTAGAATGGGTGTGCCCCGTGAGGAGAGTCACCTTGGCCCTGGAGGCTCTGTTTCCCCCTGCATGGTCCAGGATCGGATCGCCAGGTCGCAGCTGCTCGGGACTTGGGGTTGAGGCAGAGTTTACTTGCTGGTTGTGACAGGGCATTGAGTCCGGACACTGTAACTCCGTGGCCATACACCGGGCCCCGGGCTATCCCCGCTGCTACCGAACACTAAAGACAAAGAGGAACAGGTAGAAAGGACAGATGCTCACGTGCTCTCTCGGTTGCTCCCGCCTCTTTAGAACATCTAACCCTGGCTGTCCTTTCACCCCTAGGCCGTTGTTGGTTTCCTTTAGCACACTTTGGCTCACTCCCGCCCACATCAGACGTACTGCCTGCCTAAACACCCTATTGGCTTCACTCCCCGCCACTCTGCGGCGCCACTGCTTGTTAACCCTTTGAGTCACCCTTGCTACCTGGGTTTCCACAGGTAGCTAAGCCCCTGCAACAAGGCCAGGGATGCCAGCTTGAAGGGTCTTCCGGGGGCCCCTGAGGCCTCTGCATTCAGAACTTTGGGTGATTGGTAGAGCCAGGAAAAACTGGGGGTGGCAAGTGATGCTACACAGTTACACACATAAGGCCCATGTTTTCAGACTTTGTGACCCAGCAGAGAAATTAAACCTCAGTAACCGCATCTTCAGTTAGCTTGTCTGCATAACTGAAGGAAGAAGTAAAAAATGCCTAGCAGACTGCTGAAGAGCCTGTCCTCTACTAGACAGTTCTAGAAACTGCAGCTTCCCAAGTATGCTTGACCGCCAAAGCTTTTCTTATCTTTATTGGTTGGGCTCTGCAGTGTACACGTTGCCATAGGGATTCAGGCTG
This sequence comes from Piliocolobus tephrosceles, assembly GCF_002776525.5. Lineage (NCBI taxonomy): Eukaryota > Metazoa > Chordata > Mammalia > Primates > Cercopithecidae > Piliocolobus > Piliocolobus tephrosceles. The sequence goes on from NC_045445.1 coordinate 78,356,512, forward strand.
CATTTCAGATCCACTATCACTTTGAATCTTTTAAGTACTTGGAAAGACGCTTTTTTTTTTTTTTTTTTTTTTTGAGACGGAGTCTCGCTCTGTCGCCCAGGCTGGAGTGCTGTGGCCAGATCTCAGCTCACTGCAAGCTCCGCCTCCCGGGTTTATGTCATTCTCCTGCCTCAGCCTCCCGAGTAGCTGGGACTACAGGCGCCCGCCACCTCGCCCGGCTAGTTTTTGTATTTTTTAGTAGAGACGGGGTTTCATCGTATTAGCCAGGATGGTCTCGATCTCCTGACCTCGTGATCCGCCCCTCTCGGCCTCCCAAAGTGCTGGGATTACAGGCTTGAGCCACCGCGCCCGGCCAAGACGCTTATTTTTAAGCGTGTGGACTCACTATAACGGCCTGAGGTCAGAGTGTCTAGGGCAGTACTTTTCAAACATCGGTATGTACCACAGTAATTGTAGAGCTTGTTAAAACGCAGGTTATGGCTCATTTTTGAGATTCTGATTCTGTAGATCCGAGATGGGACACAAGAATCTTTTTTTTTTTTTTTAACTTTTATTTTAAGTTCAGGGACATATGTGCAGGTTTGTTACATAGGTAAACTCATGTCATGGGGGGTCTCTTGTAAAGATTATTTCATCGCCCAGGTATTAAGCCTAGTACCCACTACTTATCTTTCCCGATCCTCTCCCTCCTCACACCATGCACTCTGCAGTAGGCTCCAGTGTGTGTTGTTCCCCACTATGTGTCCATGTGTTCTCATCATTTAGCTCCCACTTATAAGTGAGAACATGCAGCATTTGGTTTTCTCTTCCTGTGTTAGTTTGCTAAGGATAATAGGCTCCAGCTCCATCCGTGTCCCTGCAAAGGACATGATCTCATCCTTTTTTATGGTTGCATAGTATTCCGTGGTGTATATGTACCACATTTTCTTTATCCATTCTATCATCGATGGGTAGTTAGGTTGATTCCATGTCTTTGTTATTGTAAATAGTGCTGGAGTTAACATATGCATACATTTGTCTTTAATAATACAATAATTTATGTTCCTTTGGGTATATATCCAGTAATGGGATTGCTGAGTTGAATGGTATTTCTGTCTTTCCTTTTCTTAACATGCCTATACAGATTTTTTATAATTTTTTTTATTTCCATAGGTTATTGGGGAACAGGTGCTGTTTGGTTAGATGAGTAAGTTCTTTAATGGTGATTTGAGATATTTTGGTGCATCCATCACTTGAGCAGTATACACTGCACCCCATTTGTAGTCTTTTATCTCTCAAACCCTTCCCACCCTTTTCCTCCAAGACCCCAAAGTTCATTGTATCATTCATATGCCTTTGTATCCATCATAACTAAGCTCCCACTTCGGAGAACATACAATGCTTGGTTTTCCATTCCTGAGTTACTTTACTTAGAATAACAGTCTCCAATCCCATCCAGACTGCTGCAAAAGTCATTAATTCATTCCTTTTTATGGCTGAGTAGTATTCCATCTGATATATGTATATATAAATCACAGATATCATATATCACAGATATATATATATATATATATATCACAGATATTTATATATCACAGCTTCTTTATCCATTCGTTGATTGATGGGCATTTGGGTTGGTTTCATGTTTTTGCAATTGTAAATTGTGCTACTATAAACATGCATGTGCAACTATCTTTTTCATATAATGACCTCTTTTCCTCTGGGTAGATACCCAATAGTGGGATTGCTGATCAAATGGTAGTTTTACTTTTAGTTCTTTAAGGAATCTCCACAATGTTTCCATTAGTTGACATTCCCACCAGCAGAGTAGCAATGTTTCGTGTTCAACACATCCATGCCAACATCTACTATTTCTTTTATTTTTTGATTATGGCCATTCTTGCAAGAGTAAGGTGGTATTATGGTTTTAATTTGCATCTCTCTGATAATTAGTGATGTTGAGCATTTTTTAAATATGTTTGTTGACCGTTTGTATATCTTCTTTTAAAAACTGTCTATTCATGTCCTTAGCCCACTTTTTGATGGGATTGTTTGTTTCTGTCTTTCTGATTTGAGTTCCTCGTACATTCTGGATATTAATCCTTTGTCAGATGTATAGATTGTGAAGATTTTCTCCCACTGTATGGGTTTTCTGTTTACTCTGCTGACAGTTCCTTTTGCTGTGCAAAAGCTCTTTAGTTTAATTAAGTCCCAACTATTTATCTTTGTTTTTATTGCATTTGCTTTTGTGTTCCTGGTCATGAAATCTTCGGCTAAGCCAATGTCTATAAGGGTTTTTCCAATGTTATCTTCTAGAATTTTTATAGTTTCAGGTCTTAGATTTCAGTCCTTAATCCATCCATCCTGAGTTGATTTTTGTATAAGGCGAGAGATGAGGATCCAGTTTCATTCTCCTACATGTGGTTAGCCAATTATTCCAGCACCATTAGTTTAAAAGGGTATCCTTTCCCCACTTTGTATTTTTGCTTGCTTTGTTGAAGATCAGTTGGCTGTATTTGGATTTCTGATTTTGTGTTTTGTTCCATTGCTCTACGGGTGTATTTTAATAGCAGTACCATGCTGTATTTGTGACTATTGCCTTATAGTATAGTTTGAAACCAGGTAATATGATGCCTCCAGATTTATTCTTTTTGGCTATATCGGCTGTTTTGCTTCAATATGACTTTTAGAATTGTTTTTACTAATTCTGTGAAGAACGATATTAGTATTTTCATGGGAATTGCATTGAATGTATAGATTGCTTTCCTTGTAGAGGTCTTTCACCTTCTGGGTTAGGAATATTCCTAAGGATTTTTTTTTCACATAAAATGTTTATTTTTTCCTTATTATACTTTAAGTTCTGGGGTATTTGTGAAAAACGTCCAGATTTGTTACATTGGTATACACGTGCCATGGAGGTTTGCTGCACCCATCAACCTGTCATCTACATTAGGTATTTTTCCTCCCCCAGCCCCCCAACCCCGACAGGCCGCAGTGTGTGATGTTACCTTCAGTGTATCCACGTGTTCTCATTGTTCAACTCCCACTTATGAGTGAGAATATGCAGTGTTTGGTTTTCAGTTCTTGTGTTAGTTTGCTGAAAATGATGGATCCCAGCTTCATCCATGTCCCTGCAAAGGACATACACTCATCCTTTTTTTATAGCTGCATGGTATTCCATGGTATCTATGAGCCAAATTTTCTTTATCCAGTCTAAAATTGATGGGCACTTGGGTTGGTTCCAAGTCTTTGCTATTGTGAATAGTGATGCAATAAACATATGTGTGCATGTGGCTTTATAGTAGAATGATTTATAATCATTAGGGTATATACCCAGTAATGGGATTGTGGGGTCAAATGGTATTTCTGGTTCTAGATGCTTGAATCACCACACTGTCTTCCACAATGATTGAAGTAATTTACACTCCCACCAACAGTGTAAAAGTGTTGCTATTTCTCCACATCCTCTCCCGCATCTGTTGTTTCCTGACTTTTTAATGATCACCATTCTAATTGGCGTGTGATGTTTATCTTATTGTGGTTTCGATTTGAATTTCTCTAATCACCAGTGATGATGCCTTTTCTTCATATGTTTGTTGGCTGCATAAATGTTTTCTTTTGAGAAGTGTCTGTTCATATCCTTCACCCACTTTTTGATGGGGCTGTTTGTTTCTTTCTTGTAAATTTATTTAAGTTTTTATAGATTCTGGATATTAGCCCTTTGTCAGATGAATAGATTGCAAAAATTTTCTACCATTCTGTAGGTTGCCTGTTCACCCTTATGATAGTTTCTTTTGCTGTGCAGAAGCTCTGTTTTATAATTAGATCCCATTTGTCAATTTTGGCTTTTGCTGCCATATCTTTTCATATTTTAGTCATGAAGCATTTGCCCATGCCTATGTCCTGAATGGTATTGCCTAGGTTTTCTTTTAGGGTTTTTATGGTTTTAGGTCTTATGTTTAAGTCTTTAATCCATCTTGAGTTGCTTTTTGTATAAAGTGTTAGGAAGGGCTCCAGTTTCAGTTTTCTGCATATGGCTAGCCTGTTTTCCCAACACCATTTAATAAATAGGAAATCACTTTCCCATTGCTTGTTTTTGTCAGATTTGTCAAAGATCAGATGGTGGTAGATGGGTGGTGTTATTTCCGAGGCCTCTGTTCTGTTCCATTGGACTATATACCTGTTTTGGTACCAATACCATGCTGGTTTAGCTACTGTAGCCTTCTAGAAGAGTTTGAAGTCAGGTAGCGTGATGTCTCCAGCATTGTTCTTTTTGCTTAGGATTGTCTTGACTATGTGGACTATTTTTGGTTCCATATGAAATGTAAAGTAGATTTTCCAATTCTGTGAAGAAAGTCAATGGTAGCTTGATGGGGATAGCATTGAATCTATAAATTCATTTGGGCAGTATGGCCATTTTCACAATATTGATTCTTCCTATCCATAAGCATGGAATGTTTTTCCATTTGTTTGTGTTCTCTCTTATTTCCTTGAGCAGGGGTTTGTAGTTCTCCTTGAAGAGGTCCTTCACACTGCTTGTAAGTTTTATTCCTAGGTATTGTATTCTCTTTCTAGCAATTGTGAATAGGAGTTCACTCATGATTTGGTTCTCTGTTTGCTATTGGTGTATAGGAATTCTAGTGATTGTTGCACACTGATTTTGTAACCTGAGACTTTGCTGAAGTTGCTTCTCAGCTTAAGGAGATTTTGGGCTGAAATGATGGGGTTTTCTAAGTGTACAATCATGTCATCTGCAAACAGAGACAATTTGACTTCCCCTGTTCCTGTTTGAATACCCTATATTTCTGTCTCTTGCCTGATTGCCCTGGCCAGAACTTCCAATATTATGTTGAATAGGAGTGGTGAGTGAGGGCATGCTTGCCTTGTGCTGCTTTTCAAAGGGAATGATTCCAGCATTTGCCCATTCAGTATGATACTGGTTGTGGGTTTGTCATAACTAGTTCTTATTATATTGAGATACGTTCCATCAATACCTAGTTTATTGAGAGTTTTTAGCATGAAGGGCTGTTGAATTTTGTCAAAGGCCTTCCCTGCATCTATTGAGATAATCATGTGGCTTTTGTCATTGGTTCTGTTTATCTGATGGATTACATTTATCGATTTGCATATGTTGAACCAGCCTTGCATCCCAGGGATGAAGCCAACTTGATTGTGATGGATAAGCTTTTTGATGTGCTGCAGGATTTGGTTTGCTAGTATTTTATTGAGGATTTTCACATTGATGTTCATCGGGGTATTGGCCTGAAATTTTCTGTGTTTGTTGTGTCTCTGCCAAGTTTTGGTATCAGGAGGATGCTGGCATCATACAATGAATTAGGGAGGAGTCCCTCTTTTTCTATTGTTTGAAATGGTTTCAGAAGGATGGTACCAGCTCCTCCTTGCACCTCTGGTAGATATTGGCTGTGAATCCGTCTGGTCCTGGACATTTTTGGTTGGTAGGCTATTAATTACTGCCTCAATGTCAGAATTTGTTGTTGGTCTATTCAGGGATTCGACTTCTTCCTGGGTTAGATTTGGGAAGGTGTATGTGTCCAGGAATTTATTCATTTCTTCTAGATTTTCTAATTTATTTGGGTAGAGGTGTTTATAGTTTTCACTGATGGTCATTTGTATTTCTGTGGGATCAGTTGTGATATCCCCTTTATCATTTTTTATTGTGTCTATTTTATTCATCTCTCTTTTCTTCTTTATTAGTCTGACTAGTGGTCTGTTTTGTTGATCTTTTCAAAAAACCAGCTCCTGGATTCATTGATTTTTCGAAGGGTCTTTTGTGTCTCTATCTCCTTCAGTTCTGCTCTGATCTTAGTTATTTCTTGTCTTCTGCTAGCTTTTGAATTTGTTTGCTCTTGCTTCTCTAGTTCTTTTAATTGTGATGTTAGGGTGTCGATTTTGGATCTTTCCTGCTTTCTCCTGTGGGCATTTACTGCTACAAATTGCCCTCTAAACCCTGCTTTAAATGTGTCCTACAGATTCAGCTATGTTGTGTCTTTGTACTCATTGGTTACAAAGACCATCTTTATTCCTACCTTAATTTCGTTATTTAGGAGCAGGTTGTTCAGTTTCCATGTAGTTGTGTGGTTTTGAGTGAGCTTCTTAGTCCTGAGTTCTAATTTGATTGCACTGTGGTCTGAGAGGCTGTTTGTTCTGATTTCTGTTCTTCATTTGCTGAGGAGTGTTTTACTTCCAATTATGTGGTCAATTTCAGAATAAGTGTGATGAGGTGCAGAGAAGAATGTATATTCTGTTGATTTGGGGTGGAGAGTTCTGTAGATGTATATTAGGTTTGCTTCATCCAGAGCTGAGTTCAAGTCCTGAATATCCCTGTTAATTTTCTGTCTTGTTGATCTGTCAAATATTGACAGTGGCATGTTAAAGTCTCCCACTATTATTGTGTGGCAATCTAAGTCTCTTTGTAGGTCTTTTGGAACTTGCTTTATGAATCTGGTGCTCCTGTGTTGGGTGCATATATATTTAGGATAGTTAGCTCTTCTTGTTGCCTTGATTCCTTTACCATTATGTAATGCCCTTCTCTGTCTCTTTTGATCTTTGTTAGTTTAAAGTCTATTTTATCAGAGACTAAGATTGCAACCCCTGCAGTTTTGCTTGTTTGTTTGTTTTGCTTTCCATTTGCTTAGTAAATATTCCTCCAGTTCTTTATTTTGAGCCTATGTGCATCTTAGCACATGAGATGGATCTCCTGAATACAGCACACTGATGGGTCTTGAATCTTCATCCAATTTGCCAGTCTGTGTCGTTTAATTGGGTATTTAGGCCATTTACATTTAAGTTATAATTGTTACGTATAAATTTGGTCCTGTCATTATGATGCTAGCTGGTTATTTTGCCCATTAGTTGACGCAGTTTTTTCATAGTGTCGATGGTCTTTACAATTTGCTATGTTTTTGCGGTGGCTGGCACTGGTTGTTCTGTCCTTCAGGAGCTTTTGTAAAGCAGGTCTGGTGGTGACAAAATCCATCAGCATTTGCTTGTCTGTAAAGGATTTTATTTCTCCTTCTCTTATGAGGCTTAGTTTGGCTGGATATGAAATTCTGGGTTGAAAATTCTTTTCTTTAAGAATGTTGAATATTGGCCCCCAGTCTCTTCTGGCTTTTAGTGTTTCTGCTGAGAGATCGGCTGTTAGTCTCATGGGTTTCTTTTTGAGGATAACCTGACCTTTCTCTCTGGCTGTCCTTAACATTTTTTCCTTCATTTCAACTTTGGTGAATCTGAATTTTTTTTTTTTGTTTTGTTTTTGTTTTTGTTTTTGTTTTTTTTGTTTTTTTTTTTTTTTTTTTTGAGACGGAGTCTCGCTCTGCCGCCCAGGCTGGAGTGCAGTGGCCGGATCTCAGCTCACTGCCAGCTCCGCCTCCTAGGTTTACACCATTCTCCTGCCTCAGCCTCCTGAGTAGCTGGGACTACAGGCACCTGCCAAATCGCCCGGCTAGTTTTTTGTATTTTTTAGTAGAGACGGGGTTTCACCTTGTTAGCCAGGATGGTCTCGATCTCCTGACCTCGTGATCCGCCCGTCTCGGCCTCCCAAAGTGCTGGGATTACAGGCTTGAGCCACCACGCCTGGCCGAATCTGAATATTATGTGTCTTAGGATTGCTCTTCTCGAGGAGTATCTTTCTGATGTTCTCCGTATTTCCTGAATTTGAATGGTTCTGTTTATGTGATGGATTATGTTTATTGATTTGCATAGGTTGAACCAGCCTTGCATCCCAGGGACAAAGCCCACCTGATCATGGTGGGTAAGCTTTTTGATGTGCTGCTGGATTCAGTTTGCCAGTATTTTACTGAGGATTTTCACATCAATGTTCATCAGGGATATTGGTCTAAAATTCTCTTTTTTGTTGTTGTTGTTGTTGTGTCTTTGCCAGGCTTTGGTATCAGGATGATGTTGGCCTCATAAAATGAGTTAGGGAGAATTCCCTCTTTTTCTATTGATTGGAATAGTTTCGGAAAGATTGGTACCAGCTCCTCTTTGTATCTCTGGTAGAATTCGGCTGTGATTGTTCTGGTCCTGGGCGTTTTTTTGGTTGGCAGGCTATTAATTATCGCCTCAATTTCAGAGCCTGTTATTGGTCTATTCAGACATTCAACTTCTTCCTGGTTTAGTCTTGGGAGGGTGTATGTGTCCAGGAATTTACCCATTTCTTCTAGACTTTCTAGTTTATTTGGGTAGAAGTGTTTATACTATTCTCTGATGGTAGTTTGTATTTCTGTGGGATCTTTGGTGATATCCCCTTTATCATTTTTTATTGTGTCTATTTTATTCATCTCTCTTTTCTACTTTATTAGCCTTGCTAGCAGTCAGTAAATTTTGTTGATCTTTTCAAAAAAACAGCTCCTGGATTCACTGATTTCTTTGAGGGGTTTTTTGTGTCTCTATCTCTTTCAGTTCTGCTCTGATCTTAGTTATTTCTTACCTTCTGCTAGCTTTTGAATTTGTTTGCTCTTGTTTCTCTAGTTCTTTTAATTGTGATGTTAGGGTGTTGATTTCAGATCTTTCCTGCTTTCTCTTGTGGGCATTTAGTGCTATAAATTTCCCTCTACACACTGCTTTAAATGTGTTCCAGATATTCTGGTACGTTGTGTCTTTGTTCTCATTGGTTTCAAACAACATCTTTATTTTTACCTTCATTTTGTTATGTACCCAGTAGTCATTCAGGAGCAAGTTGTTTAGTTTCCATGTAGTTGTGCGGTTTTGAGTGAGTTTCTTAATCCTGAGCTCTAATTTGATTGCGCTGTGGTCTGAGAGACAGTTTGTTGTGATTTCTGTTCTTATACATTTGCTGAGGAGTGCTTTACTTCCAACTATTTGGTCAATTTTAGAGTAAGTGTGATGTGGTGCTGAGAAGAATGTATATTCTATTATTTGGGATGGAGAGTTCTGTAGGTGTCTATTAGGTCTGCTTGGTGCAGAATTGAGTTCAATTCCTGGATATCCTTGTTGACCTTCTGTCTCATTGATCTGTCTAATATTGACAGTGGGGTGTTAAAGTCGCCCACTATTATTGTGTGGGAGTCTAAGTCTCTTTGTAGGTCTCTAAGGACTTGCTTTATGAACCTGGGTGCTCCTGTATTGGGCGCATATATATTTAAAATAGTAAACTCTTCTTGTTGAATTGATCCCCTTATCATTATGTAATGGCCTTGTCTCTTTTGATCTTTGTTGGTTTAAAGTCTGTTTTATCAGAGACTGGGATTGCAACCCTTGCTTTTTTTTTCTTTCCATTTGCTTGGTATATCTTCCTCCATCCCTTTATTTTGAGCCTATGTGTGTCTTTGCATGTGAGATGGGTCTCCTGAATACAGCAAACTGATGTTTCTTGACTCTTTTATCCAATTTGCCCATCCGTGTCTTTTAATTGGGGCATTTAGCCCATTTATATTTAAGGTTAATATTGCTTTGTGTGAATCTGATCCTGTCATTATGATGTTAGCTTGTTATTTTGCCGATTAATTGATGCAGTTTCTTCCTAGCATTGATTGTCTTTGCAATTTGGCATGTTTTTGCAGTGGCTGGTACCAGTTGTTTCTTTTCATGTATAGTCCTTCCCTCAGGAGCTCTTGTAAGGTAGTGACAAAAATCTGGTAGTGACAAAAATCTCTCAGCATTTGCTTGTCTGTAAAGGATTTTATTTCTCCTTCACTTATGAAGCTTAGTTTGGCTGGATATGAAATTCTGGGTTGAAAATTCTTTTCTTTAAGAATGTTGAATACTGGCCCCCACTCTCTTCTGGCTTGTAGGGTTTCTGCAGAGAGATCCACTGTTAGTCTGATGGGCTTCCCTTTGTGGGTAACACGACCTTTCTCTCTGGCTGTCCTTAACATTTTTTCCTTCATTTCAACCTTGGTGAATCTGACTCTTATGTGTTTGGGGGTTGCTCTTCTGGAGGAGTATCTTTGTGGTGTTCTCTATATTTCCTGAATTTGAATTTTGGCCTGCCTTGCTATATTGGGGAAGTTCTCCTGGATAACATCCCGAAGAGTGTTTTCCAACTTGGCTCCATTCTCCCCATCACTTTCAGGTACACCAATTAAACGTAGATTTGGTCTTTTCACATAGTGCCATATTTCTTAGAGGCTTTGTTTGTTCCTTTTCATTCTTTTTCCTCTGATCTTCTTTTCTCACTTTATTTCATTAAGTTGATCTTCAATCTCTGATATCCTTTCTTCTGCTTGATTGATTCAGCTATTGATACTTGTGTATGCTTCACAAAGTTCTCATTCTGTGTTTTTCAGCACCATCTGGTCATTTCTGTTCCTCTCTAAACTGGTTATTCTAGTTAGCAATTCTTCTAAGCATTAGCTTCCTTGCATTGGGTTAGAACATGCTCCTTTAGCTTGGAGGAGTTTGTTATTACCCACGTTCTGATGCCTACTTCTGTCAATTCAGCAAACTCATTCTCCATCCAGTTTTGTTCCCTTGCTGGCAAGAAGTTGTGATCCTTTGGAGGAGAAGAGGCATTCTGGTTTTTGGAATTTTCAGGCTTTTTGCGCTGGTTTCTCCCCATCTTCATGGATTTATCTCTTTTTGGTCTTTGATGTTAGTGACCTTCGGATGGGGTCTCTGAGTGGACGTCCTCTTTTTTGATGTTGATGCTATCCCTTTCTGTCAGTTAGTTTTCCTTCTAACAGTCAGGTCCCTCGGCTGCAGGTCTGCTGGAATTTGCTGGAGGTCCACTCCAGACCCTGTTTGCCTGGGTATCACCAGCAGAGGCTGCAGAACAGCAAATATTGCTTCCTGTTCCTTCTTCTGGAAGCTTCATCCCAGTGGGGCACCTGCCAGATGCCAGCCAGAGCTCTCCTGTATGCGGTGTCTGTTGGCCCCTACTAGGATGTGTCTCCCAGTCAGGATACATGGGGGTCAGGGACCCACTTGAGGAGGCAATCTGTCCCTTAGCAGAGCTCAAACGCTGTGCTGTGAGATGCTGCTCTCTTCAGAATCATCAGGCAGGGACATTTATTTCAGCTGAAGTTATGCCCACAGTTGCCCCTTCCCCCAGGTGCTCTGTCCCAGGAAGATGGGGGTTTTATCTATAAGCCCCTGACTGGGGTTGCTGCCTTTCTTTCAGAGATACCCTGCCCAGAGAGGAGGAATCTAGAGAGGCAGTCTAGTCACAGTGGCCTTGCTAAGCTGCAGTTGGCTCCACCCAGTTGAAACTTCACAGTGACTTTGTTTACACTGTGAGAGTAAAACTGCCTACTCATGCCTCGGCAATGGCAGATGCCCCTCCCCAAACCAAGCTCAAGCATCCCAGGTCAACCTCAGACTGCTGTACTGGCAGCAAGAATTTCAAGTCAGTGGATCTTAGCTTGCTGGGCTCCATGGGGGTGGGACCCGCCAAGCCAGAGCAGTTGGCTCCCTGGCTTCAGCCCTCTTTCCAGGGGAGTGAATGGTCCTATATTGCTAGTGTTCCATGCGCCACTGGGGTATGAAAAAACAAACAAACAAACAAACAAACAAAAAACAAACAAACACCTGCAGCTAGCTCAGTGTCTGCCCAAATCACCACCCAGTTTTGTGCTTGAAACCCAGGGCCCTGGTGGCATAGGCTCCATAGGGAATCTCCAGGTCTGTGGGTTGTGAAGACTGTGGGACAGAGTGCACCATTCCTCAAGGCACAGTTCCTCATATCCTTGGGTAGGGGAGATAATTCTCTGACCCATTTTGCTTCCCGGGTAAGGTGACGCCTCACCCTGCTTCAGCTCACCCTCTGTGGGCCACACCCACTGTCCAACTGTCCAACCAGTCCCAGTGAGAGGAACTGGGTACCTCAGTTGGAAATGCAGAAATCACCCTTCTTCTGCATCAATCTCATTGGGAGCTGCAGACTGGAGCTGCTCCTATTTGACCATAATGCCAGCAAATCCCTCAGACTTTTTTTAAGGGATTGTAAAAGGGTTGAGTTCTTGATTTGATTCTCAGCTTAGTCACTGTTGGTGTATGTAAGAGCTACTGATTTGCATACATTAATCTTGTGTCAAGAAACTTTGTTGAATTATTTTATCAGTTCTAGGAGCTTTCTGGAGGAAACTTTAGGGTTTTCTAGGTAAACAATCATATCATCAACAAACAGTGATAGTTTGACTTTCTCTTTATCAATTTGGATGCCTTTTATTTCTCTCTTGTCTGATTGCTCTGGCTAGGACTTTTAGTACTATGTTGAAGGGGAGTAGTGAGAGTGGGCATTGTTGTCTTGTTCCAGTTCTCAGAGAGAATGCTTTCAACTTTCCCCCATTCAGTATTATGTTGGCTGTGGGTTTGTCATAGATGGCTTTTATTACTTTGAGGTACATCCCCTTTATGCCAATTTTGGTGAGAGTTCCAATCATGAAGGGAGGCTGGATTTTGTTGAATGCTTTTTCTGCATCTATTGAGATGATCCTGTGATTTTTGTTTTTGATTCTGTTTATGTGGTGTATCACATTTATCTACTTGTATATGTTAAACCATCCCTACGTCCCTGGTGTGAAACCCACTTGATCATGTTGGATCATCTTTTTGATATTTTTTGGATTCGGTTAGTTAGTATTTTGTTAAGGATTTTAGCATCTATGTATATCAGGGATACTGTCTGTAGTCTTCTTCTTTGCTTATATTCTTTCCTGGCTTGGACATTAGAGTGATAATGCCTTCATAGAATCATTTAGGGAGGGTTCCCTCTTTCTCTATCTTGTGGAATAGTGTCAGTAGGATTGGTCACAATTCTTCTCTGACTGTCTGGTAGAATTCTACCATGAATCCTTCTTGTCTTGAACTTTCTTTTTGTTGGTAATTGTTAAATTACCATTTCAATCTCACTGCTTTTATTGTTTCTATTCAGGGTATCTAATTCTTCCTGATTCAAGCTGGGATGATTATTTCTTTCCAGGGATTTATCCATCTCTTCTAGATTTTCTAGTTTTTGCAAATAAAAGTGTTCATAGTATCCTTGAATGATCTTTTATATTTCTGTGATGTCAGTTGTAGTATCTCCCATTTCATTTCTTAGTGAGGTTATTTGGATTTTCTCTTTTTTTTTTTCTAGACTAATCTTGCTAATTATCTATCTTGTCAAAGAACCAGCTTTTTGTTTCATTCATCTTTTGTATTGTTGTTGTTGTTGTTGTTTCAATTTCATTTAGATCTGCTCTGATCTTGGTTATTTCCTTTCTTCTGCTGGGTTTGGGTTTGGTTGGTTCTTGTTTCTCTAGTTCCTTGAGGTGTGCCCTTAGATTGTCTGTTTGTGCTCTTTTAGTCTTTTTGATGTAGGTGTTTATAGCTATGAACTTTCCTCTTAGCACCAGCTTTGTTGTACACAGAGGATTTGATAGGTTTTGTCGCTATTGTCATTCAGTTTGAAGAATTTTTTAATTTCCATCTTGATTTCATTTTTGACCCAATGATCATTCAGGAGCAGATTATTTAATTTTCATGTATTTGCATAGTTTTGAAGGTTACTTTTGGAGTTGATATCCAGTTTTATTCCACTGTGGTCTGACAAAGTGCTTGATATAACTTCAATTTTCTTAAATGTATTGAGGCACCTTTTGTGGCTTATTATATGCTCTACCTTGGAGAAAGTTCCATGCACTGTTGAATAGAATATATTTTCTGTGGTTGTTGGATGGAATGTTCTGAATGTATCTGTTAAGTCCATTTTTTCCAGGGTACTGTTTAAATCCATTGTTTATTTGTTGACTTTCTGTCTTGATCACCTGTCTAGTGCTGTCAGTGGAGTACTGAAGTCCCCCACTATTATTGTGTTCCTGTCTAACTCATTTCTTAGGTCCATTAGTAACTGTTTTATAAATTTAAGAGCTCCAGTGTTAGGTGCATATATGTTTAGGATTGTGCTAGTTTCCTGTTGGACAAGGCCTTTTACCATTATATAATGTCCCTCTTTGTCTTTGTTAATTGCTGTTGCTTTCAAGTTTCTTTTGTCTGATATAAGAACAGCTACTCCAGCTCACTTTTGGTGTCCATTTGCATGAAATGTCTCTTTCCATCCCTTTACCTTAATTTTATGTGAGTCCTTGTGTGTTAGGTGAGTCTCTTGAAGGCAGCAGATAGTTGGTTGGTGAGTTCTTATCCATTCTGTGGTTCTGTATCTTCTAATTGGAGCATTTAGGTCACTCCCATTCAATGTTAGTATTGAGATGTGGGGTAGCATTCCATTAATTGTGCTATCTGTTGCCTGTATATTTTTGTTTTTTGTTTACTTGTATTTTTCTTTTATAGGTCATGTGAGATTTATGCTTTAAAGAGGTTCTGTGTTGATGTGTTTCCAGGATTTGTTTCAAGATTTGGAGCTCCTTGTAGCAGTTCTTGTAGTGGTGGCTTGGTAGTGGTGAATTCTCACAGTATTTATTTGTCTGAAAAAGACTGTATTTTTTTTTTTCATATATAAAGCTTAGTTTCACTGCATGCAAAATTCTTGGCTGATTATTTTTTTGTTTGAGGAGGTTGAAGATAGGGTCCCAATCCCTTCTAGCTTGTAGGGTTTCTGCTGAGAAATCTGCTGTTAATCTGACAGGTTTTCCTTTATAGGTTACCTGGTGCTTTTATCTCATAGCTCTTTAGATTCTTTCCTTCATCTTAACTTTATATAACCTGATGAAAACATGCCTAGGCAATGATCTTTTTGAGGTGAATTTCCCAGGTGTTCTTTGTGCTTCTTGTATTTGGATGTCTAAGTCCCTAGCAAGGCTGGGGAAGTTTTCTTCAATTATTCCCCCAAATATATTTTCCAAACTTTCAGATTTCCCTTCTTCTTCAAGAATGCCAATTACTCTTAGGTTTGGTTGTTTAACATAATGCCTGACTTCTTGGAGGCTTTGTCTATGCTTTCTTAACTTTTTTTTGTCTTTGTTGGATTGCATTAATTCAAAGACCTTATCTTCGAACTCTGGATTTCTTTCTTCTACTTGTTTGATTCTATTGCTGAGACTTTCCAAATCATTTTTGCATTTCTATAAGTGTGTTCATTGTTTTCCTGAAGTTTTGATTGTTTTTATTTATGCTATCTATTTCATTGACTATTTCTCCCTTCACTTCTTGTATCATTTTTTAAATTTCCTTATATGAGCTTCATCTTTCTCTGGTGCCCTCCTGATTAGATTAATAACTAACCTCCTGAAATCTTTTTTAGGCAAATCAGGGATTTCTTCTTGGTTTGGATCCATTGCTAGTGAGCCTCCCAGGTGTGAAAGCAAGTATGGCTTTCCTTTTTCCCCTACTTGTGGATTCCGCACACCAGATTCACACCTTCCCCTGAATTCTGGCTAGGAGACTTCTCAATGAGTTCAAGTTGTTACAAAGTTCAACTGGAGATTTCTTTCTCCCATTGCCTTTTTCCCAGTGCCTCTAGCTGCCTTCCTGAAGGACTCCTGTGAGGTCAGGCAGAGAGGGGTTGCTAGGTTACCCAGGGAGCTCACAGGGCTTTATCTGCTGCTTCCTCTACCCCTGTATTTTGCTCAGCTCTCTAAATTGACTCAACTCCAGGTAAGGTCAGAATTTTCTTCCCTAACCTAGACCTTCAGTCTCCCCAGTGGGGGTTTGTGTTTGGGGATGGACAATCTTCCTTTTCCACTTTCACAGTTTTGGCACTCAGAGTATTTGTATTGTCTCTCAGGTCTGCAGGAGCAATCTGCTTCCTTCAGAGGGTCTGTGGGTCCTCTTGAGTCTCTTGATTTATTCCTGCAGTCGTCCTGGAGCAAAATTTACGATGTGAGCCTCCACACACTGCTCTGTCCATCAGAGTCAGCACTGCAATCTACTCCTGCCTCCCATCTGCCATGATCTTCTAAAGAGATTTTTTGGTTTTTCTGTTTTTAGTTCTTTGAGGAATCACCACACTGTCTTCCACAATGGCTGAACTAATTTACACTTCCACTCACAGTATATAAGCATTCAATTTCCCCACAACCTAGTCAGCATCTGTTATTTTTTGACTTTTTAATAATAGCCATTCTTACTGGTTTGAGATGCTGTCTCATTGTGGTTTTCATGTGCATTTCTCTAATGACCAGTGATGTTGAACATTTTTTCATATAATTGTTGGTTGCATGTATGTCCTCTTTTGAAAAGTGTATGTTCATGTCCTTTTCCCTCTTTTTAATGGGGTTGTTTTTATTCTTAACAAGCCACCCAACTATTCTGATTTTTAAAAATCATACACTTTGACAAAGAGTGACTTACAGTCTCCCTTTTAAAAGAGCTATAACTTGAAAATTAGAGACCAGCTAATTCTGCTAAAAAATTGAGTGACGTTTGACAAGTTTCTTCCCCTCTCTGTACTTCACTTTCCCTGTCTATAAAGTGACATGCTTATTCTCGATCAAGGTGATTATCTTAAAAATAAATAAATAATTAATTTAAAATATAAAATGAGATTCATTTAGTATTTGACACTTAAATTTTCTTCCAATGTTGACATTCTCTATTTTGCCTTCTGAAAAGCCAATTCTTTTTTCTGTATTAAGTTTAAATTTTGTTTATTTATTTTTAACTATTCTTTTGGGTTCAATGGTACATGTGCAGATTTGTTATTCAGGTAAATTCCATGTCACATGTGTTGTTATACAGATTATTTCATCACCCAGGTGATACGCATAGTACCTAATAGGTAGCTTTTGATCCTCACCCTTTTCCCTTCCTCCACCCACAAGTAGGCTCCTGTGTCTTCTGTTCTCCTCTTCGTGTCCATGTGTACTCAATGTTTAGCTCCCACTTATAAGTGAGAACATGTAGTACTTGGGGTTTTGTTCCTGTATTAGTTTGCTAAGGGTAATGACCTCCAGCTCCATCTGTGTTGCTGCAAAGCACATGATCTCATTCTTTTTTATGGCTGCATAGTATTCCATGGTATATACGTACCACTTTTTCTTTATCCAGTCTACTGCTGATGGACATTTAGGTTGATTCCATGTCTTTTCTATTGTGAATAGTGCTGCAGTGAACATAAATGTGCATGTGTCTTTATGGTAGAATGTTTTATATTTCTTTGGGTATGTACCCAGTAATGGGATTTCTGGGTCAAATGGTAATTTTTCTTTGACTTATTCGAGAAATCACCAAACTGCTTTCCACAATGACTGAACTAATTTACATTTCCACCAGCAGTGTGTTCTCTTTTCTCCTCAACCTCTCCAGCATCTATCTGTTTTTCTTTTTATCTTTTTTTTTTTATTTTACTTCTTAGTAATAGCCATTCTGACTAGTGTGACATAGTATCTCATTATGGTTTTGATTTGCATTTCTCTAATGATTGGTGACGTTGAGAATTTTGTATATGCTTGTTTGCCATGTGTATGTCTTCCTTTGAAAAGTGTCTATTCATGTACTTTGCCCACATTTTAATGGAGTTGTTTGCTTTTTGTTTGTTGATTTGTTCAGTTTTTTTTTTATAGATTCTGGATATTAGACTTTTGTTGGGTGTAAAGTTTGCAAATACTTTCTCCCATTCTGTAAGTTGTCTATTTACTCTGCTGATAGTTTCTTTTGCTGTGTGGAAGCTCTTCAGTTTAATTAGATCCCATTTGTCAATTTTTGTTTTTATTGAAATTGCTTTTGGTATCTTCATCATGAAATCTTTGCCAGGTCCTATGTCCAGAATGGTATTTCCTCGTTATCTTTCGGGTTTTTTTTTTTTTTTTCTCTTCTGTTCGCTTTTTTATGGTTGTAGGTTTTACATTTAGGTCCTTAATCCTTTTTGAGTTGATTTTTGTATATGGTATAAGGAAGGGGCCCAGTTTTGATCTTCTGTATATGACTAGCCAGGTATCTCTGCACCACTTATTGAAGAGGGAGTCTTTTCTCTGTTGCTTGTTGTTGTCAAGTTTGTCAAAAATCAGATGATTATAGGTGTATGGAATTATTTCTGGGCTCTCTCTTCTGTTCCATTGGTATATGTATCTGTTTTTGTACCAGTATCATGCTATTTTGGTTACTGTAGCTTTTTAATATAGTTTGAAGTCAGATAATGTGATGCCTTTGTTCTTTTTGCTTAAGATTGCCTTGGGTACTCTGGCTCTTTTTCGGTTCCATATGAAACTTAAAATAGTTTATTCTATTTCTGTAAAGAATGTCATTGGTAGTTTGATAGGAATAGCATTGAATCTGTACGTTGCTTTGGGCAGCATGCCAAAAAACCAATTCTTAAAATTCTTTTTCCATACAGGAATCTTACCAACACATTCAGAAATTCAAAGAAGTATGACTAACAGGTATCAGGAATATCCGAGTTTTTGGTGGGATTTGAGTCTTGGTCTGGCTCTCTGTTTTCCATTGTTTTGTTTATTTGTTGTTTTGGTATTGGTATCAGTGGTATTTTTCTCCCTTTATTTTTCTGCTTTGTGTCTGATTTTCCAGGTCACTACACTGTTATCTATAATTACAATGTAGAGAATTTAAATTGGATTGGATGATAGGAATTGCAACCTAGAATTGTAATATCAATCACTTTTGAAAAGTTGTGCATCTTTTTACCTAGCACTTAATGCAAATTAAAGGGTCTCTTGGTTGAAAAGCAACATCAACTAACTTGAAATGGGCAGGAACAATTGAATGACTACTTTGCCAATGAGTACTCTAAGGAAAAACACTGAAACAAAGTATTATATTATTAGCAGTAATTGAAATGCAGTAATGAATTTTAAGCATTATTGCAGGGCATTCCAGGATGAAAACTGCACTACAGTTTTGTCCAGTGTCTCATTAGGCAAGTAGCCTTATTCTCAATGCCACAGAATATGAATTAGAATAGTACAATTGCCTTTCTGCCTTGTGTTTTCACTCTCATAGAAAACATTTATGCATACAATTATCTATATTAGCTAATAAGCATTCAGTCTATTCATCCAGCCAGTTTAATTATTTAAGACTCTATTAAAGCAAAATTCACTAATGACTAATCATAACACCTTAAATTTGGTGTTTTATAATTTACAAAAAAGTTTCATCTACGTTCTCTTAATTCTCCAAAAAACTTGAGGATTGACAATCCTTATTTACAGACAATATTTATGTAATTCTCTTTCCTTAAGTGACTTGTTCATGGTTCAACATCCAAAAGGAACAGACCCAAGGCAGGAACCCCAGTCTTTTGCCTCTAAATCCAGTCTTCTTTATATACTCCCACAGATTCATGAAATAATTTAGTTTAAAAATACTGGTCAAGCCCTTACTATTTGCCAGGCATGTTGCTAGATGCTAGAACAGACACAAGAAAAAATAAGAGAAGATCCTGAACTTTTCCATGGTTATAGAGGTCATGGATAGCATGTTTTTCTGAAAACGAAAGGATAATGTTAGGCAGCATGGAAAACTTCACCATAGATACTAACAGCAGAATTGACAAATTTGAGTTTAACACTGTTGCTTCCCACATTTTTAATGAAGGCACAAAACCAAATAAAGAAAAAAAATGAGAAATTTATCATGAAATAATTAAGATGACTATAAACTTCATTGTAGGTTTTAAGTTGTAAATTTGAGATGATCCCTAAAAATCACTGAAAACAGCAAACCATTTGCATGTACTAATAGGAATCATTCTCATCTATCTATACAGTACCTTTAAAAAACACTTTTATATAGGTTATCTCATTTGACATTGTGGAGTAATTAGGCCCACAATTATTATTCCTGTTTTACAGGCGAGAAAATTTGACTTAGGTGCCTAACCTGAAGTCACATCATAAAGAGTAGAGTTGGGAGAAGACAAAAGAGAATTAATATTAAACCTTATTTTCTGTGCAATATGCTTTACCTCACTTAAACCTTCCAAAAACCCTAGGAGGTAGTACCTATTGTTATCTCCATTTTAGAGATAAGAAAACAGATCTATTGAGATTAAGTAACTTGATAATAGCATACAAGAAGTAAGTGCAGGAGCAGACAATGGAAACTAAGTTTGATCACGTCGATATGACTTTCTAGAACACAGGTCCTCAAATTAGTCGAGGTTACATTCTTCTACTGTATATCACAATTTATATTTGTACTAGATAGTATTTCACATGCAATACTAGATTTAGCCTAGTATTTTTAGCAACCAAAAATTGCACTATATAGCTGAGAAAGGGAAGTCTGATATGATTTTCTATTAATACTTAGTCCTCTGATGAACAATTTGGCAGTATCTTTTTGCACTAAGCTCCCAGAATCCCTTAATTGAAGTTGACTTTGGTAATGCTTAACCCACTGCACTGTAATTTTAAATTTCTTTTATTATTATTATAATTATTATTATACTTTAAGTTCTAGGGTACATGTGCACAACATGCAGGTTTGCTACATATGTATACATGTGCCATGTTGGTGTGCTGCACACATTAACTCGTCATTTACACTAGGTATATCTCCTAATGCTATCCCTCTCCCTGCCCCCCTCCCCACAATAGGCCCCAGTGTGTGATGTTCCCCTTCCTGTGTCCAAGTGATCTCACTGTTCAATTCCCACCTATGAGTGAGAACATGCGGTGTTTGGTTTTCTCTTCTTGTGAGAGTATGCTGAGAATGATGGTTTCCAGCTGCATCCATGTCCCTACAAAGGACAGGAACTCATCCTTTTTTATGGCTGCATAGTATTCCATGGTGTATATGTGCCACATTTTCTTAATCCAGTCTGTCACTGATGGACATTTGGGTTGATTCCAAGTATTTGCTATTGTGAATAGTGCTGGAATAAACATATGTGTGCATGTGTCTTTATAACAGCATGATTTATAATCCTTAGGGTATATACCCAGTAATGGGATGGCTGGGTAAAATGGTATTTCCAGTTCTAGATCCTTGAGGAATCGCCACAGTTTTCCACAATGGTTGAACTAGTTTACAGTCACATCAACAGTGTAAAAGTGTTCCTATTTCTCCACATCCTCTCCAGCACCTGTTGGTTCCTGATTTTTTAATGATTGCCATTCTAACTGGTGTGAGATGGTATCTCATTGTAGTTTTGATGTGCATTTCTCTGATGGCGAGTGGTGATGAGCATTTTTTCATGTGTCTGCTGGCTGTATGAATGTCTTCTTTTGAGAAGTGTCTGTTCATATCCTTTGCCCACCTTTTGATGGGGTTATTTGTTTTTTCTTGTAAATTTGTTTGAGTTCTTTGTAGGTTCTGGATATTAGCCCTTTCTCAAATGAGTAGACTGCAAAAATTTTCTCCGATTCTGTAGGTTGCCTGTTCACTCTGATGGCAGTTTCTTTTGCTGTGCAGAAGCTCTTTAGTTTAATTAGATCCCATTTGTCAATTTTGGCTTTTGTTGCCATTGCTTTTGGTGTTTTAGACGTGAAGTCCTTGGCCATGCCTATGTCCTGAATGGTATTACCTAGGTTTTCTTCTAGAGTTTTTATGGTTTTAGGTCTAACATTTAAGTCTCTAATCCATCTTGAATTAATTTTCTTATAAGGAGTAAGGAAAGGATCCAGTTTCAGCTTTCTACTTATGGCTAGCCAATTTTCCCAGCACCATTTATTAAATGGGGAATCCTTTCCCCATTTCTTGTTTTTGTCAGGTTTATCAAAGATCAGATGGCTGTAGATGTGTGGTATTATTTCTGAGGACTCTGTTCTGTTCCATTGGTCTATATCTCTGTTTTGGTGCCAGTACCATGCTGTTTTGGTTACTGTAGCCTTGTAGTATAGTTTGAAGTCAGGTAGCGTGATGCTTCCAGCTTTGTTCTTTTGGCTTAGGATTGTGCTGGCAATGCGGGGTCTTTTTGGGTTCCGCATGACCTTTAAAGCAGTTTTTTCCAATTCTGTGAAGAAAGTCATTGGTAGCTTGATGGGGATGGCATTGAATCTATAAATTACCTTGGGCAGTATGGAAATTTTCCACAATATTGATTCTTCCTATCCATGAGCATGGTATGTTCTTCCATTTGTTTGTGTCCTCTTTTATTTCACTGAGCAGTGGTTTGTAGTTCTCCTTGAAGAGGTCCTTTACATCCCTTGTAAGTTGCATTCCTAGGTATTTTATTCTCTTTGAAACTATTGTGAATGGGAGTTCATTCATGATTTGGCTCTCTGCTTGTCTGGTACTGGTGTATAAGAATGCTTGTGATTTTTGCACATTGATTTTGTATCCTGAGACATTGCTGAAGTTGCTAATCAGCTTAAGGAGATTTTGGGCTGAGACCATGGGGTTTTTTAAATATACAATCATGTCATCTGCAAACAGGGACAATTTGACTTCTTCTTTTCCTAACTAAATACCTTTATTTCTTTCTCTTACCTGATTGCCCTAGCCAGAATTTCCAACACTATGTTGAATAGGAGTGGTGAGAGAGGGCATCCCTATCATGTGCCAGTTTTCAAAGGGAATGCTTCCAGTTTTTGCCCATTCAGTATGATATTGGCTATGGGTTTGTCATAAGTAACTCTTATTATTTTGAGATACGTTCCATCAATACTGAATTTATTGAGAATTTTTAGCATGAAGGGCTGTTTAATTTTTTCAAAGGCCTTTTCTGCATCTCTTGAGAGAATCATGTGGTTTTTGTCTTTGGTTCTGTTTATATGCTGGATTATGTTTATTAATTTGCATATGTTGAACCAGCCTTGCATCCCAGGAATGAAGCCCATTGATCATGGTGGATAAGCTTTTTGATGTGCTGCTGGATTTGGTTTGTCAGGACTTTATTGAGGATATTTGCATCAATGTTCATCAGGGATATTGGTCTGAAATTCTTTTTTTGTTGTGTCTCTGCCAGGCTTTTGTATCAGGATGATGTTGGCCTCATAAAATGAGTTAGGGAGGATTCCCTCTTTTTCTATTGATTGGAATAGTCTCAGAAGGAATGGTACCAGCTCCTCCTTGTACCTGTGGTAGAATTCGGCTGTGAATCTGTCTGGTGCTGGACGTTTTTTTGGTTGGTTGGCTATTAATTATTGCTTCAATTTCAGAGCCTGCTATTGGTCTATTCAGGGATTCAATTTCTTCCTGGTTTAGTCGTGGGAGAGTATAAGTGTCCATGAAATCATCCATTTCCTCTAGGTTTTCTGGTTTATTTACATAGAAGTGTTTATAGTATTCTCTGATGGTAGTTTGTATTTCTGTGGGGTCGGTGGTGATGTCCCCTTTATCATTTTTTATTGCGTCTATTTGATTCTTCTCTTTTCTTCTTTATTAGTCTTGCTAGCGGTCTATCAATTTTATTGATCTTTTCAAAAAACCAACTTCTGGATTCATTGATTTTTTGGAGGGTTTTTTTGTGTCTCTATCTCCTTCAGTTCTGCTCTGATCTTAATTATTTCTTGCCTTCTGCTAGCTTTTGGATGTGTTTGGTCTTGCTTCTCTAGTTCTTTTAATTGTGATGTTAGGGTGTCAATTTAAATGTTTCCTGCTTTCTCTTGTGGGCATTTAGTGCTATAAATTTCCCTCTACACACTGCTTTAAATGTGTCCCAGAGATTCTGGTATGTCGTATCTTTGTTCTCATTGGTTTCAAAGAACATCTTTATTTCTGCCTTCATTTCGTTATGTACCCAGTAGTCATTCAGGAGCAGGTTGTTCAGTTTCCACGTAGTTGAGCGGTTTTGATTGAGTTTCTTAGTCCTGAGTTCTAGTTTGATTGCACTGTGGTCAGAGAGACAGTTTGTTATAATTTCTGTTCTTTTACATTTGCTGAGGAGTGCTTTACTTCCAACTATGTGGTCAATTTTGGAATAAGTGTGATGTGGTGCTGAGAAGAATGTATATTCTGTTGATTTGGGGTGGAGAGTTCTGTAGATGTCTATTAGGTCCACTTGGTGCGGAGTTGAATTCAATTCCTGCATATCCTTGTTAAATTTCTGTCTCGTTGATCTGTCTAACGTTGACAGTGGGATGTTAAAGTCTCTCATTATTATTGTATGGGAGTCTAAGTCACTTTGTAAGTCTCTGAGGACTTGCTTTATGAATCTGGGTGCTCCTGTATTGGGTGCATATATATTTAGGATAGTTAGCTCTTCCTGATGAATTGATCCCTTTACCATTATGTAGTGGCCTTATTTGTCTCTTTTGATCTTTGATGGTTTAAAGTCTGTTTTATCAGAGATTAGGATTGCAACCCCTGCTTTTTTTTATTTTCCATTTGCTTGGTAGATCTTCCTCCATCCCTTTATTTTGAGTCTATGTGTGTCTCTGCATGTGAGATGGGTCTCCTGAATACAGCAGACTGATGGGTCTTGACTCTTTATCCAATTTGCCAGTCTGTGTCTTTTAATTGGACCATTTAGTCCATTTACATTTATGGTTAATATTGTTATGTGTGAACTTGATCCTGTCATTATGATATTAGCTGGTTATTTTGCTCATAAGTTGATGCAGTTTCTTCCTAGCATCAATGGTCTTTACATTTTGGCATGTTTTTGCAATGGCTGGTACCTATTGTTCCTTTCCATGTTAAGTGCTTCCTTGGGGATCTCTTGTAGGGCAGGCCTGGTGGTGACAACATCTCTAAGCATTTGCTTGTCTGTAAAGGAATTCATTTCTCCTTCACTTATGAAACTTAGTTTGGCTGGATATGAAATTCTGGGTCAAAAATTCTTTTCTTTAAGAATGTTGAATATTGGCCCCCACTCTCTTCTGGCTTGCAGAATTTCTGTGGAGAGATCTGCTGTTAGTCTGATGGGCTTCCCTTTTGGGTAACCTGACCTTTCTCTCTGTCTGCCCTTGATATTTTTTCCTTCATTTCAACTTTGGTGAATCTGACAATTATGTGTTTGGGAGTTGTTCTTCTCAAGGAGTATCTGTGTGGCATTCTCTGTATTTCCTATATTTGAATGTTGGCCTGCCTTACTAGGTTGGGGAAGTTCTGCTGGATGATATCCTGTAGAGTATTTTCCAACTTGGTTCCATTTTCCCTGTCACTTTCAGGCACACCAATCAGACGTAGATTTGGTCTTTTCACATAATCCCATACTTCTTGGAGGCTTTGTTCGTTTCTTTTTACTCTTTTTTTCTCTACACTTCTCTTCTCACTTCATTTCATTCATTTGATCTTCAATCGCTGATACTCTTTTTTCCAGTTGATCGAGTCAGTTACTGAAGCTTGTGCATTTGTTACGTATTTCTCGTGTTATGGTTTTCATCTTTATCAGTTCTTTTAAGGTCTTCTCTGCATTGATTATTCTAGTTATCCATTCATCCATTCTTTTTTCAAGGTTTTTAGTTTCTTTGCGCTGCTTATGTAGTTCCTCCTTTAGCTCTGAGAAGTTTCATGGACTGAAGCCTTCTTCTCTCAACTTGTCAAAGTTATTCTCTGTCCAGCTTTGTTCCGTTGCTGGTGATGAGCTGCGTTCCTTGGAGGGGGAGATGCACTCTGATTTTTTGAATTTCCAGCTTTTCTGCACTGCTTTGTCCCCATCATTGTGGTTTTATCTGCCTTTGGTCTTTGATGATGGTGACATACTGATGAGGTTTTGGTGTGGGTGTCCTTTCTGTTTGTTAGTTTTCCTTCTAACAGTCAGGACCCTCAGCTATAGGTCTGTTGGAGTTTGCTTGAGGTCCACTCCAGACCCTGTTTGCCTGGGTAGCAGCAGCGGAGGCTGCAGAAGATAGAATATTGCTGAACAGCGAGTGTTGCTGTCTGATTCTTGCTCTGGAAGCTTCATCTCAGGGGTGTACCCAGCCATGTGAGGTGTGAGGTGTCAGTCTGCACCTCGTTGGGGATGTCTCCCAGTTAGGCTACTCGGGGTCAGGGACCCACTTGAGCAGGCAGTCTGTCTATTCTCAGATCTCAACCTCCTTGCTGGGAGAACCACTGCTGTCTTCAAAGGCTGGGAGCTGGAGGCTGGAACTGTTCCTATTTGCCCATCTTGTGCACCCCCCCCCCCCAGAAACCCTAAATTTCTTATGAACAAAAATCTATTAACTAAAAGGATAGCCAGTGTTCTGAACAAATACTATTGATTCACATTTATTCCAAATGATTATTTGTATCACTTTGCATATGTCTATCTTACCTTATTTCTTAGATATCAAAATGTCTGTTGGGTATATTGGGTACATTTTCTTTTGTGTTGTTGTGCTTTTTATTATTATTTCATTCCTTTTTGGGAAACAGGTGGTGTTTAGTTACATGGATAAATTCTTTAGATGCGATTTCTAAGATTTTGGTGTACCCATCACCCAAGCAGTGTGCACTGCACCCAATTTGTAGTCTTGTATCCCTCAACCCCCTCCCGCCCTTCCCCTCAAGTCCCCAGAGTCCATTATGTCATTCTTATGCCTTTGTATCCTCATAGCATATTTCCCAATTATAAGTGAGAATATACGATGTTTGGATTTCCATTCCTGAGTTACTTCACTTAGAATAATGGTCTCCAACTCCATCTAGGTTGCTGTGAATGCCATTGATACATTCCTTTTTATGGCTGAGAACTATTTCATGATACATGCACACATTTTCTTTATCCACTCATTGGTTGATGGGCATGTAGGCTCGTTTCATATTTTTGCAACTGTAAATTGTGCTGCTATAAACATGCCTGTGTAAGTGTCTTTTTCATATAATGAGTTCCTTTTCTCTGGGTAGATACCCAATAGTGTGTTTACTGGATCAAATGGTAGATCTACTTTTAGTTCTTTAGGGAATCTCCATACTGTTTTCCATACTGGTTATACTAGTTTACATTCCCAACAGCACTGTAAAAGTGTTCCCTTTTCACCACATCCATGCCAATATGTATTATTTATTTATTTTTAATTATGGCCATTCTTACAGGAGTAAGGTGGTATTGCATCATGGTTTTGATTTGCATTTCCCTGATCATTAGTGATGTTGAGCATTTTTTTCCTGTTTGCTGGACATTTGTATATCTTCTTTGGGGAACTGTCTATTCATGTTCTTAGCCCACTTTTTGATGGAGTTGTTCGTTTTATTCTTGCTGATTTGTTTTAGTTGCTGGGAGATTCTGGATATTAGTCCTTTGTTGGATGCATAGCTTGTGAAGATTTTCTCCCACTCTGTGGGTTGTCTGTTAACTCCACTGATTTTTTTTTTCTGTGCATAAACTTTTTACTTTAATTAAGTTCCATCTATCTTTATTTTTGTTCCATTTGCTTTTGGGTTCTTGTTCATAAACTTTTTGCCTAGGCCAATATTTAGAAGAGTTTTTCTGATGTTATCTTCTACAATTTTTATGGCGTCAGGTCTTAGATTTAAGTTTTTGATCTATGTTGAGTTGATTTTTGTATTAGGTGAGAGATGAAAATTTGGTTTCATTCTTCTAATTTTGGATTGCCAATTATGCCAGCACCATTTGTTGAATAGGGTGTCCTTTCCCCACTTTAGTTTTTGTTTGCTTTGTTAAATATGAGTTGACTGTTAAGTATTTGGCTTTATTTCTGGGTTCTCTATTCTGCTGCATTGGTCTATGTGCCTATTTTTAAACCAGTACCATGTTGTTTTGGCAACTACAGCCTTGTAGTATACTTTGAAGTCAAGTAACATGATACCTCCAGATTTGTTCTTTTTGTTTAGTCTTGCTTTGGCTATGTGGGCTCTTTCTTTGCTCCATATAAATTTTAGAATTGTTGTTTCTAGCTCTGTGAAGAATGATGGTGGCATTTTGATGGGAATTGCATTGAATTTATAGCTTGCTTTCAGCAGTATGCCCCCCAACCATGAGCATGGGACATGTTTTTATTTGTTTGTATCATCAATAATTTATTTCAGCAGTGTTTTTTCTTGTAGAGATATTTTACCTCTTTGGTTAGGTATATTCCTAAGGGCTTTGTTTTTGTGTTTTGCAGCTGTTGTAAAAGGGGTTGAGTTCCTGATTTGATCCTCAGCTTGGGCACTGCTGGTGTATAGCAGTGCTACTGATTTGGGTACATTAAGTTTGTATCCTGAAACATTACTGAATTCAGTTATCAGGTCTCTGAGCTTTTTGGATGAGTCTTCAGCGTTTTCAGGTATATGATCATGTCATCAGCAAACAGCAATAGTTTGATTTTTTCATTACCAACGTGGATGCCCTTTATTTATTTCGCTTGTCTGACTGCTCTGGCTAGGACTTCTGGTACTATGTCGAATAGAATTGGAGAAAGTAGGCATCTTTGTCTTGTTTCAGTTCTCAAGGGAAATGCTTTGAACTTTTCCCCATTTAATATAATGTTGTCTGTGGATTTGTCATAGATAGCTTCTATTACCTTAAGGTATGTCCCTTTTATGCCAGTTTTGCTGAGAGTTTTAATCATAAAGGAATGCTAAATTTTGTCAAATGATTTTCTGCATCTATTGAGATGATACGATTTTTGCTTTTACTTATGTTTATGTAGTGTATCTCATTTATTGACTTGCATATGTTAAACCAACTCTGCATCCCTGGTATGAAACCCACTTAATCATTGTGTGTTATCTTTTTGATATGTTGTTGAATTCATTTAGCTAGTATTTTGTCAAGGATATTTATATCTATGTTCATCAGGATATTGGTCTGTAGTATTCTTTTTTTGTTATGTCCTTTCCTGGTTTGGGTATTAGGGTGATAATGGCTTCATAAAATGATTTAGGGAGGATTCCCTCTTTCTCTATTCTTTGGAATAGTAATGATAGGATTGATACCAATTTTTCTTTGAAGGCTTGTTAGAATTCAGCTGTGAATGCATCTGATCCTGGACTTCTTGTTGTTAGCAAATATTTTTATTACTGTTTCATTCTTGCTACTTGTTATTGGTATATTCAAAGGTTTTATTTCCTCATAGTTTAATCTAGGGGGGTTATATATTTCAAGGAATTTATCCCTCTTCTCTAGGTTTTCTAGTTTTCACACATGAAGTTGTTCATAGCAACTTTGAATTATCCTTTGTACTTCTGTGCTATTGGTTGTCATATCTCTCATTTTATTTCTAATTGAGCTTATTAGGGTCTTCTTCCTTCTTTTCTGGTTAATCTTGCTAATGGGCTATCACTTTTGTTTATCTTTCAAAAGAACCATCTTTTTGTTTCATTTGTCTTTTGTATTTTTTTGTTTCAATATCATTTAGTTCTGCTCTGATCTTTGTTATTTCTCTTCTTCTGCTGGGTTTGGGTTTGATTTGTTCTTGTTTCTCTAGTTCACTGATGTGTGAGCTTAGCTGTCTGTTTGTGCTCTTTCAGACTTTTTGATGTAGGCATTTAATACTATGAACTTTTGTTTCAGCACTGCTTTTGCTGTATCCCAGAGGTTTTGACTGGCTGTGTCACTATTATTGTTCAGTTCAAAGAACTTTTTAATTTGCTTCTTGATTTCATTGTTGACCAAAGGATCGTTCAGAAGATTTTTAAATTTTTATGTATTTGTATACTTTTGAGTGTTCCTATCCACGTTGATTTCTACTTTTATTCCACTGTGGTCTGCAAGAGTACTTGATATAATTTTGATTTTCTTAAATTTATTGAGTCACTTTTTGTGGCCTATCATATGGTCTATCTTGGAGAATGTTCCATGTACTGATGAAAAGAATGTATATTCTGCAGTTGTTGGGTAGAATGTTCTGTATATATCTGTTAAGTCCATTTCTTCTAAGGGTATAGTTTAAGTCCATTGTTTCTTTGTTGACTTTCTGTCTTGATGACCTGTCTAGTGCTATCAGTAGAGTACTGAAATTTCCCACTATTGCCATTTATTTCGTTTCTTAGGTCTGGTAGTAATTGTTTTATAAATTTTGGAGCTCCAGTGTTAGATGCATATGAATTTATGATTGTGATATTTTCCTGTTGGTCTAATCCTTTTGTCATTATATAATGCCCCTCTTTATCTGTTTAAACTGTTGTTGCTTTAACATCTGTTTGGTCTGATATAAGAATAGCTACTCCTGCTTGCTTTTGGTGTCTATTTGTATGGAATATCTTTTTCCACCCCTTTACCTTAAGTTTATGTGAGTCCTTATGTGAGAAGTGAGTCTGTTCAAGACAGCAGATACTTGGTTGGTGGATTTTTATCCATTCTGCCATTCTGCATCTTTTGAGTAGAGCATTTAGGCCATTTGTATTCAATGTTAGTATTGAGATGTGAGGTACTATTCTATTCATCATGCTAGTTGTTACCCAAATACCTTGTTTTTCTTATTGTATTACTGTTTTATAGGTTCTGTGAGATTAATGCTTTAAGAAGGTTCTATTTTGGTGTATTTCAAGGTTTCATTTCAGGATCTAGGATTCCTTCTAGCATTTCTTTTAGTGCTGGCTTGGTTGTGGCAAATTCTCTCAGCATTTGTGTGTCTGAGAAAGACTTTACCTCTCCTTCATTTATGAAACTTAGTTTCACTGGATACAAAATGACTGACAATTTGTTTAAGGAGGTTATCAATAGGACCTGAATCCCTTCTGACTTGCAGGGTTTCTGCTGAGAAATCTGCAGTTAATCTTACAGGTTTTCCTTCATATGTTACCTGATCCTTTTGCCTTATAGCTCTTAAGATTATCTTCTTTGTCTTGACTTTAGATAACCTGATGACTATGTTCCTAGGTGATGATCTTTTTGCAATGAATTTCCTGGGTGCTCTCTGAGTTTCTTATATTTGGATGCCTATATCTCTAGCAAGACCAGGGAAGTTTTTCTTGATTATTCTCTCAAATAAGTTTTCCAAACTTTTAGATTTCTCTTCCTCAGGAACAACAATTATTCTTGTTTGGTCATCTAACATAATCCCAAATTTCTTGGAGGCTTTGTTCATTTTTAAATTCTTTTTCCTTTGCCTTTGTTGGATTGCGTTAATTCAAAAGCCTTTTCTTCGAGCGTGGAAGTTCTTTCTTCTATTTGTTTTATTTTATTGTTGAAAGTTTCCAGTGTGTTTTGCATTTCTCTAAGTGCACTTTCATTTCCAGAAGCTATGATTGTCTTTTCTTTATGATATCTATTACTCTGGAGACTTTTTCATCTGTATTTTGTTATTTTCTAAAATTTTCTTTAAGTTGTTTTTCACCTTTGTCTGGTGCCTCCTTGAGTAGCTTAATAATCAACCTTCTGAATTCTATATCTGCAATTCAGAGAGTTCTTCTTCATTGGGATCCACTGCTGGAGTGTGATCTTTTGGGGGTTTTATAGATTCTTGTTTTGTCATATTACCCAAATTACTTTTCTGGTTTCTTCTAATTTGGGTAGACTGTTTCAGTGGAACGTTCTGGAACTCAAGGGCTGCCATTCAGATTCTTTTGTCCCATGGGGTGATTCATTGATGTGGTTCTCTCTCTCTTCCTCTAGGGATAGGGCTTCCTAAGAGTCAGACTGCACTGATTGTTATTGCCTTCTTTGGTCTGGCCACCCAGTGGGGCTACTGGGATTTAGGCTGGTGGTGGAGTATGTCTGCAAAGAGTCCTGGGATGTGATTCATCTTCAGGTCTCCCAGCCATAGATACTAGTACTTGCTCCAGTGGAAGTGGCAGGGGGTGAAGTGAATTCTGTGGGAGTCCCTGGTTGTAGTTTTGTTTAGTGCACTGGTTTCCACAAATGCTGGTTATGCCAGCAGTGAAGTTGTCATGTGGACAGACTCAGGATCTCTGACTAGCCAGGGTGTTGCAAGTGGTAAAATTAGCTGGTGTTTTCTCCTTCTTTGGAGCAGGATTGTTCTGTTATGAGTTGATGTAATGGCTTGGTTGGCATCCATCCAGCAGGTGATGCTTTCAAGACAGCACCAGCTGCAGTAGTAGAAGGGGGATATAATCTTGCCCTATGTTGGCCAGGATGAGTACTAGGTTTTTTAAGGTGATGGGTGGGGCCATAGAGCTCCCAATAGCTTATGTCTTCTGTCTTAGGTTACCAGGGCAGGTAGAGAAAAATCATCAGGTTGGGGCAGAGTTAGGCAGGTCTGAGATCAGACTCTCCTTGGGTGGAGCTTGCTGTGGCCACTTTGAGTGCTGGGGGTGGGAGGGTTCTCAGGCCAATGGAGTTATGTTCCCAGAGGCATTATGGTTGCCTCTGCTGTGTCATACAGGTCACCAGAAAAGTGAGGAAAAGCTGGCAGTGACAGACCTCACCTAGCTCTCATGCAGCCAGCAAGGCCAATCTCACTCCCACTGTGCCCCACCAATAGCAGAGTTTATATCTAGGCAGCTGGAGAGCAGGGCTGTAATCTTGCCCCAGACCACAAGCCTCCTTGCTGAGAAAGCAAGCAGGGCCTTCAGGCTTCACCTCCCCACCTGCCTGCAACTTCAGCTGTGGCTTCTGCACTCATATCTGCACTTCCTGTAGACTTCTCCCTAACCCTGTATTCTTCTCAGGAAAGTTTGTGCTCAGTCAAAATTATTACAGAAGTTCAGCTAGGACCTTCTGTCACCCTGTGGCCCATCCCCCAATCTGCTGACTGCCTTCCCTTCCCCCAGGACCTCTGTGAGATACCAGGAATGGTCTCCCTGGGGCTCAAGCTGAAGACTGGGAGTGCCTACAAGGCTCTTCACACCGCTTCTTCTACTTTTATATTTCACTCACCTCCCTAAATCTGTTTCAGCCCTAGGTAAGGTTAAATCCTTCTCCCATGATCTGGATTTTCAGGTTCCCCAGTGGGGATGGGTGTTCAGAGGCCGACTTTTTCCCTTCTCACACTTTGGGAACTCCATTTTTCAGCTGTCTCACCACCGTTTGCAATGGCAAATTGCTTCTTTCAAAGGGTCTGTGAATTCTTTCAGTTTTCCTAGTATGTTCCTGTGGTAGTTCTTGGAACAAGAGTTGGGTATATTTTTAAATATATATCTCATCTTCTTTACTGTTTACTTTCCTGGCTTTCAAAATTTTTCTTTAATGCCTGATCCTGTTATTGTTTGTTTATTTGCTTTTTTCCAGGTTTACTGAGGCATAATTGACAAATAAAGTTATATATATTCAAGGTATGCATGACGATTTGACATACATATCCAATATGATATGATTACCACAATAAAGCTAATTAATACATCCATCACTGCATATAGTTACCATTTTGTTTGGGTGTGGTGAGAACACTTAAGGTCTACTCAATTCACAAATTTCAAGTCTACAGTGCAGTATTATTAACTATACTCAACCATATGTTACGTTAGACCCTCAGAACGTATTCATTTCAGAACTGAAAGTTTGCACCCTTTTACAAACATGTCTCCAATCCGCCTTCCTATGCAGCCTCTGGCAACCATCATTCTACTCTCAGTTTCTATGGGTTTGACTTTTTTGGAGTCCACAAAGAAGTGATATGACACAGTATCTTTTTTTCTGTGTCTGGCTTATTTCATTTAGCATAATGTTCTCCAGATTAATCCATTTTCACGAATGGCAGGATTTCAAAATTTTAAAATCATTTTCAAATACATATTGCCAACTTTTTGAAGTTAGTTTACTTGTAAGTACAAAGCCTTTCCTGTAGATCCTAAACAGTCCCTGGCAAGGTATGTTGGGCAGGACAGGCAGATCTTGTATAAAAGAGTATACCTTAGAGGGGAGGGATAGCATTAGGAGATATATCTAATGTAAATGACGAGTTAATGGGTGCAGCACACCAACATGGCACATGTATACATATGTAACAAACCTGCACGTTGTGCACATGTACCCTGGAACTGAAAGTGTAAATAAATAAATAAATAAATAAATAAATAAATAAATAAATAAGAGTATACCTTGTATAAAAGGTATATAAAAAACAGAACCTGTTAAATTAATATATTAAAAACTAAGCTGTTGTTGTTCCTAGCTTATGGCTACTTCTTCCTGCCTATAGACCTCAATTATCAACAAAAGCTATATTTCACCCTCCAAGTTAGTCTTCTGGAGGATATATAAAAAAGAAGAAAAAGCAATATTTCAAAACCAAAGAGAAAGAGAATGCAATTCTGCTGAACACTGCTATAGGCATAATAATGCAAAGAGTAAGGCAAGGAAGGAGTGAAATAAACCATTTGATGATGCTGGTGTGGGGAAGTGAGGGAGGGCCAAATCTAAAGGAAGGGAAGTGTGATGGATACTGTACAACCCTCATCCTCCATGAAGAACTCAGGCACTCATGTCTAGCTGTCTGGAATGTTATCTGCCAAGGTGTAACTAGACAATTCCTTCCCAGGAATTGTCCTAGGCTGAGGGATCTGCCCTATTTAACATTATGCATCCTTTTCTTCAGGTGCAGACTACATCCATTGACAGGCCCATGTGAAAATACAAAGACCTAGAGCCCTTGCCTCAATTTGAAACATCTCTGAAGTGCTGTCTCAATCTCAGAACTCCTCATGAAGTTGGATAGGTCCTCTGTTGCAATTTCTCTCTCTTCTTAGTCCTGCTTCTTTTAGTCCCTCTCAGATATTGTTCTCAAGAGCACTCCCCAATAAACTTCCTGCACAAACATCTCTACCACAGAGTCTGTTTCCAGAGGTACCCAGCTTATAACAGATAAAAAACTTAATTCCAAATAGCTCTACTATCAATGTGCCTGTGTGAATTTGATGCTTTAAACAATTTTTTTAAAAAATCAAAATAAAAGAGGCAGTGCTGAAGTTGACTAAACTCCTACTTTGCAAATTGCAGTATCAGACCTACTTATCAGGGAATTTCATTGACAAGATTAATTAAATGAGTCCTGGCTTTGCTTTGTTAAAATGAAGTTAGAAGCCTGAACTAACATGTACCTGCCTGCAAAAGTCTAAACACATATCCTTTAATTATTGCTGAGATGAAATTTTCTTTGTAAGTATACGCACTATGTATTATATTGCATTTGGCTTCTGTTAAGTATTCCTGCTGATTTTAGGGGTTCTCTTCAGTTGGGGTACCCCATGAAAAAGACTTTAATGTCTCCTATTTGAAACAGCATCAGACTATGTGGCAAGAAGCAAGGATTTCGATTTCTTCCATTCGCTATATTTAGGAACTTTGGCAAGTTTCTTCCCCTCTCTGGGCCTCAGGTTCTTCATTCATCGAATGTGGAAATAGGGTTCCAGCGTTCCATGTAGATCTCTTTATTATCTTATTATGATATTTGTACAATGGCATGTCTGTGGAAGATTCCTGAGTGGGATACTGAAGTTCTGAGCAAAGTAATAACTGAGGCTGAACTTTGACTTTGACTCCGGACCCACAACATATATATTCCAAACACTACCCCTGCCACCCTCATCTGCTTCCCTTTAATCTCATGTATATTGGCATACAAAGTCATGTAACTAAACAGTTGGTAAAATGTGGAGGAGATTAGAAAACCACCAGTTTGTTTATATCTGTTTAGTGGGAGTCTATGCCCATGGCCATTGGGAAGCATTGCCATGGCCCAAGTCAAGTGATTTACGTATCAAATACCTAAAGACTTGACTGGATGATAGAGTGGAAAAGTCAGTGTTGGGCACTGAGGTACACCTGAGCTTATATACCTGCCCAAAGCTTGTTTGTGCCCAATTTGCCATGAGAATAAAGAGGTCTTAAGCCTTCTGTTTCTATTTCCTATTCTCCCATACCAGAAGTGCCCTTAGGCTTCTTCCCTCTGTTGAAACCAGCTCATTCATTCATTCAGCAAGTATTTATTGAGAACCAATTTTGTGCCAGACACTGTTCTCAGATGTTGAGTGGTGAACAAAAGAGAAAATTATCCCAACCCTCATGGAGGTTACAGTCAATTGGCAGGGAAACAGACAATATACAAAATAAATAAGTGAAATATGCATTACATTAAATTATGGCAAGCAGGGAAAGGGAATAGAGAGTGATGGCAGAGAGAGAACATTAATTTTAAATGTGGAGGTCAGAATAAGCCCCACTGAAAAGATGCCATAAGAACAAAGACCTGAAGGAGATACGAATGCAATCTTGGGAAAGTATTCTTGGCAGAGGGAATAACACGTGCAAAGGTTCTGAGATAAATAAGAGGTTTGTGTGTTAATTAGCAGAATGACTAGGATGGAGCTGAGTGGTTGAGGGAAAACAGTAATAGCAGATAAGATGATACAGTAAACTGGGTATGGAGTGGAAAGATATTTTGGAGTCTTTTAGGACATTGTGAGAACATAACTTTCTGTGTGATGAGAAGACATCAAATGGTTTTAATAAGAGGAGTAACATGATATGGTTTAGGTTTTAACAGAATCACTCTGGCATGTTAGGAGACAGAAAGGGAGACACATCTTGAGGGTAGGCACAAGCTTACAATAGTTAAGAAGCTATTGCAATAATCCACAGGAGAGATAATAGTGGCTTGAGCTGGCTGCAGGGGGTAAGAAGTGGTCAAATCTTGATATATTTTAAAGACAGATCTCTTAAATTTTGCTGGCAGATTGCATGTGGGATAAGGAGGGGAAAAGAGTTAAGAATAATACCAAGGTTTCTGTCCAAAGCAACAGGAAGATAAAAATTTGTATATACTATAAAAAAGGAAAAAATTCTATTTACTGAGATAGAGAAGACTATGGATAAAGCAGGTTTTAGGGTGAGGTATAGATCAGGAGTTAAATTTTAGACATATTAAATTTGAGATGCCTATTAGATATCTGAGTGGAGATGTTAACTAGGAAGCCGCATACGGTATTTGACTCAAGTTTAGGGGGATAGGTCCTTGGAGAAGATGTAAATTTGAGAGAAATCAGTGTATACTTTATATTTAAAGCCTTGGGACTGGATGGAATAAAAAGAGTGGATATACAGAAAAATAGAAGAGGTTCAAAGACCTCTGAGGGATTGACTTCTGGAATCCCTCAAGTGGTTAGCTCTGCTAACCCACTTTCCAGAAAAACTGGTGAAAATTATTTAAAAAACAAAACACTTGAAGCCTCTGGAAATGGTCCTAAGGTCAAACGGTAAGTGAAGAAATATCTGCTCAAGTCTGTAGGCATATGAATCAAGCCCGCTCTCTCTTTCCTTCTCCCAGATCAGCAAGGTAGAAACTTCACTCCAGGCTACAGCATCCAAGAATATAGGACTCCCTCTCCTCCAACTGGAAGCATTCTTCTCGGGAGGAGTAAAACCACATTTCTCATTCTGCACCCAGCTGCTGGTTGCTGAGGCTATTTTCCAGGTAACTGTGGTCAAGAGGTAGGAGCTCTTGGCTCAAGCCTGTAATCCCAGCACTTTGGGAGGCCGAGATGGGCGGATCACGAGGTCAGGAGATCAAGACCATCCTGGCTAACATGGTGAAAACCCCATCTCTACTAAAAAATACAAAAAACTAGCCGGGCGACGTGGCGGGCACCTGTAGTCCCAGCTACTCGGGAGGCTGAGGCAGGAGAATGGCGTAAACCCAGGAGGCGGAGCTTGCAGTGAGCTGAGATCCGGCCACTGCACTCCAGCCTGGGCAGTAGAGCGAGACTCCATCTCAAAAAAAAAAAAAAGAGGTAGGAGCTCCCTTCTTATGCCAATTCCCCACATAGGGTGTGTGTGTGGCGGGTGTGTGTGTGTGTGTGGTTTTTGGTTTTGGTTTTGTAGAGACAGAGTCTCATTATGTTGACCAAGCTGGTCTCAAACTCCTGGCCTTGAGCAATCCTTCTACATCAGCCTTCCAAATTGCTGGGATTATGGGCATGAGTCTCTCTACACGTGGCCTCAACCCCCACTTGTGAAATGAAGGCTCTAACTTGAGTATGACATTCTAAGAATATTGGGGACCCAATAGCCCTTTCCTTGATTTTTGAGGCAGTCGTTCCACATCAGGAGAGGTAAGCTGAGAAGATCTCAAACTACTGAAACCCCTCCACTGAGTGTTCTGCTCCTACAGTGAAAGTGTTACTCAGAAGCTTGCCATTGTTCTCACCTCCAGCTACAGAACCTTGCTTAGAGATTTTGCCTGAGTGTGGGGAGAGTGAGGGAAAGAAGCAGGCTATCAAACAGGTAGTTCCCAGTCTCTTCCCCAAGAAGCTTAATTCATTTGCAACGAGTGTAGAGGCATTTAAACCTAAGAGCCCTCTCAAAAACAGTGAAAGTTGTGGTGAAAGGGAATCAAGAAGATATTCATTCCTCTAATGAAAATATAGCCTGGAATATAGACCAGTAAATATGCAGGAGAAAACCAGGGAATAAAACACATATGAGGGGCCTGCCTGGGTTCAGAATAAGTACTACCTCAGGAACTATTCCTTAGAAGGAGATACAAATTGATTAGATTAGTTCACAGTTGAATTTCTGCTCCAAGACACTGTAAAATAGGAGCTAAATGGCTGGGTGTGATCAGGGAAAACATGGAAGAGAACTATACCAATACCACTATGATTCCAAGGTAACCGTGGAATACTCAAAACTTTGCCCTCCTGAGGAGCAACATCAGAGACCTAACAGTGTGAGTGGTAAGGAGGAGGGAAGGGAGATAGAGGTCACTGAAATAATTTATTCTAAAAAAAAAAAAGAAGGAAATAATAACAAGTTGTGGGAGCAGTACTAATATTTGCTACAATATGTTCTCAAATGTCCAGTTTCCAACAAAAAATTGTGAGGCATGCAGAGAAACAGGAGAGTATGACACATATACTGGGGGTGGGGGGGAACAGCCATCAGAAGTTGCCTGTGAGAGTGACTAGAAACTGGATTTAACAGGAAAATTTGCAAATTAGCCATTATAATATATTCAAAGAACTAAAGTAAAGCTTGATTAGAGGCATAAAGGAGATATAATGACAGTGTCACATTAAATAGAGAATGTCAATAAAGAGAATTTTTTTAAACAACCAAATGAGAATTCTGGAACTGAAAAGTACAATAACTGATATATAAAAAAAATCACTGTAGGACCTCAACTGTAGGTTTGGATTTGCAGAAAAAAGAAATAATGAACTTGGAGAACTATTGATAGAGGTTATGCATGCAGAGATTTAAAAAATGAAGAAAAATAGAAGGGAAAGCAAGATGACTGAATAGAAGCCTCCACTGATCTTCCACTCTATAGGAACACCAAATTTAACAATGATTCACACACAAAAAAACATTCATGAGAACTAAAAATCAAACGAGTGATCACAGTACCTGGTTTTAACTTCATATCTCTGAAAGTGTACTGAAGAGGGTAGGAAATACAGTCTTGAATTGCTGACACCACCCCTCCTCCATCCCCCAGCAGTGACCACGTGGTACAGAGAGATAATCTGTGCATTTGGGAGAGGGAAACTGCAGTGATTGTGGGACTTTGCATTAAAACTTACTGCTGCCCTGTCAGTGGAAAGCAACATGGGGCAGAACTCAGGTGACGCCCACAGAGGGAGCATTTACAGACATTCTAGCCAGAGTGGAATCACCCATCTCTCCAGTAAGAACTTGAGTTTCAGCAAGCTTCACCACTGTGGGCTAAAGTGCTCTGGGGTCTTGAATAAACATAAAAAGTAGTTAAGGCCACAAGGACTGCAAGTCTAGGAAAGTTCTAGTGCAATGCTGAGCTTGAAGCCAGTAAACTTGAGGGGCACATGACCTAGAGTGACACCAACAAGGGATGCTTAAAGAGTGCCTGTGCCACCCCTCCCCCAACACCAGACAGCCAGCCTAATGTGAAGCTCCAAAAAGACTACTTCCTTCTGCTTGAGGAAAGAAGAGGGAAGAGCAAAGTGAATTTTGCCTTGCAACTTGGCCACTAGTTCAGCCACAGCAGGATAGGGCAGCTGACAAGAGTCATGAGGACCCCATTCCAAGCGCTAGCTCCTGCATATTTTGAGACACACCTTGGGCCAAAAGGAAACCCAGTGCCTTGAGGGGAAGGATCCAGTCCTGAAAAGATTCATCAACTGTTGACTAAGGACCCCTTGAACCCTAAATAATCCCCAGCAATAGCCAGGTACTATTTGCCATGGACCTCTGGCAAGACTCCAAAAATGTGCTGGTTTCAGATGTGAGCCAGAACATTCCTACATGTGGTGGCTATGGGAGAGACTTCTGCTTGAGAATAGCAGAGGAAAGAGTAAAGGGGATTTTGTCTTATAGGTTAGGTACCAGCTCAGCCACAGTGGGAAAGAATACCAAGTGGGCTCTTGCAGTCACTGATTCCAGACCTTGGCTCTTAGATGGCATTTCTGGACCTGCATTGGGCCAGAGGTAAGCCCACTGCCCCAAAGGGTGGCAGAATTTGCCACAAGCTGATTAAAGAGCCCTTGGGCCTTAAGTGAATACCAGTGGTAGCCTGGCAGTGTTCCCCATGGGCCTGTGGGGTGGTGGCCATGGGAAGAGAATCCTCTGCCTATGAAAATGGAAGGAAAAAGAAGGAAGGACTTTGTCTTGTGGTTAGGGTGTCAGCTCAGGTACAGCAGAGTAGAGCACATGGCAGATTTGTAAAGTTTCTGACTCTAGGTCCTAGCTCCTGGAAGGCATCTCTGAACATACCCAGGGCCCAGGGGAACTTGCCACCAGAAGGGAAGAACAGAAGCCTGGCTGGCTTTGTCACCTGCTGATTGGAGAGCCCTGGAGCCTTGAGCATACATAGGCAGTGGCCAGGTAGTGGTTACAGCGGGTCCTGGATGAGACTCAATGGTGTGCTGGCTTCAGTTCTCATCCAGTACAGTCCTAGTGTGATGGCCACAGCAGTACTTGTGTCACTCCTGCTCCTCCCCTAGCTCCAGGCAGCTTAGCACAGGGGGAGAGACTTCATTTGTTTGGGAGAAAGTAAAGGAAAGAATAAGAGTCTCTGCCTGGTAAACCAGAAAATTGTTGCAGATTTTATCCAACAACAAAGGCAGTACTTCTATAAGTCTGCAAGAAGCACAGCACTGCTGACTTGGAATGCCCTCTAATGCACATATAGAAGCAGTGACCAAAAACTTTGGTCACAACAACTAAGTACTTACAAATACCTGAAAAGCCTTCTCAAGAAGGACAGGTACAAAGAAGCCCAGACTGCAAAACTACAATAAATACCTAACCACTCAGTGCCCAGAAACTGTTCATCAAACATCGACAAGCATCAAGACTATTCAGGAAAACATGACCTCACCAAATGAATTAAATAAGGTACTAGGCATCAATCCCAGAGAGACAAATAAACGTGGGCTTTCAGAAAGAGAATTCAAAATAGCTGTTTTGAGGAAGCTCAAATAAATTCAAGATAATACAGAGAAGGGAATCAGAATCCTATCTGATACATTTAATAAAGAGATTGAAATAATTTAAAAGAAGCAAGCAGAAATTGTGGTGTTGCAAAAAGCAATTGACATATACTGAAGAATGCATCAGAATTGATCAACCAGAAGGAAGAATTAGTGAGCTTGAAGACAGGCTATAGGAAAATACGCAGTCAGAGGAGACAAAAGAAAAAATAATATAAAACAATGAAGCATCCCTATGAGATCTAGAAAATAGCCTCAAAGGGGCCAATATAATAGTTATTGGCCTTAAACAGGAGGTAGAGAAACAGATATGGGTAGAAAGTTTATTCAAAGGGATAACAGAGAATGTCCCAAACCTGCAGAAAGATATCAATATTTATGTGCAAGAAGGTTATAGAACACCAAGCAGATTTAACCCAAAGAATACTACCTTGAGGCATTTAATAGTCAAACTCCCAAATGTCAACAATAAACAAAGAATGCTAGAAGCTGCAAGAGAAAAGAAAAAAAAACAAAACAAATAAAAAAAATAGACAATGCAGCGTCTGGCAGCAGGTTTTCCAATGGAAACCTTACAGGTGGGGAGAGACTGGCATAACATATTTAAAGTGCTAAAAGAAGAAACATGCTTACACTAGAATAGTATATCCCATAAAAATATCTTTTAAACGTAAAAGAAAAATGCTTTCCCAGACAAATGAAAACGGAGGCATTTCATCAACACCAGACCTGTCCTATTAAGAAATGTTAAAGGGAGTTACTTAATCATAAACAAAATGATGTTAATGAGCAATAAGAAATCATCTGAAAGTACGAAACTCACTGATAATAGTGAGTATGGAGAAAAACATATAATATAACATTGTATTTGTGTTGTGCAAACTATTTATATCTTAAGTAGAAGGACTAAAAGATGAACAGATCAAAAATAACTACGAAAAACTTTTTAAGACATAGACAGTAAAATAAGATATAAATAGAAAAAATAAAAAGTTTAAAAGCAGGGAGATGAAGTTAACATGTAGAGTTTATATTAGTTTTTCAGTGCTTCTTAGTTAATTTTTTATACAATCAGTATTAAGTTGTAATCAGTTTAAAATAATGGGTTGTACAATAGTATTTGCAAGCATCATGGCACCCTCATATCAAAAAATGTACAATCAATCGAAAAACGTAAAAAGCAAGAAATTAAAACATACCACCAAAGACAATCACCTCCACTAAAAGGATTATAGTAAGGAAGGAAAGAAGGAAGAGAAGATCACAAAACAACCAGAAAACAATAAATAAATGGCAAGAGTAAGTCCTTATTTATCAATAATAACATTGAATGTAAATGGACTAAATCAAATGAGAAAGAGTGGCTGAATGGATTAAAAATCAAGACGCATTGATCTGTTGCCTACAAGAGACACATTTCACCTATAATGACACACATAGACTGAAAATAAAAGGATGGAAAATGATATTTTATACTAATAGAAACCAAAAAAGAACAAGTGTAGTTATATCAGAAAAAATAGATATCAAACAAAAGGTATAAGAAGAGACAAAGAAGGTCACTGTATAATGATAAAGAGATCATTTCAGCAAGAATATATAACCTGGTAAATATATATGCACTCAATACTGGTGCACCCACATATATAAAGCACATATTGTTAGAGCTAAAGAGAGAGACCCCAAAACAAAGATCGTTAGAGACTTCAGCACTCCACTTTCAGCATTAGAAAGATCATCCAGGCTGAAAATCAACAAAGAAATAACAGACTTGATGTTCACTATAGAACAAATGGATCTAATTGATATTTATGGAACATTTCATCCAATGACTGCAGAATACACATTATTTATGTTATATTATAGTGCAGATTAAGTCTGGTGTTTTTTGTTGATTTTTTTATCTGGAAGATCTGTCCAATGCTGAAAGTGGGGTGTTGAATTCTCCAGCTATTATCGTATTGGGGTCTGTATTTCTCTTTAACTCTAATAATAATGGCTTTATATATCTGTGTGCTCCAGTGTTGGGTGCATATATTTACAATTCTTATATCCTCTCGCTGAATTGGCCCCCATCTGTTTTTTGCTTTTTTGCTCATTAAAATATTGCGTCATTGGAAAGAGGAAGAATGTATTGAATTCCAGTGGTATCATTGTTTAGTCTTATATTTATTTATTCATTATATTTATTATAGTTTGGAGTAAAGCATTCCATAGTTTAGGATTACAACAAAAACTCTTGAAGAAACCCACCTATTATCTCTCTGTTACTGAAACCACACAAAAGAGTTTTGTTGTCTGCATCTGAGAATGATAGCATCAAGATCCTTGCATATGTGGAACTACCTTCTGTTTTTGCATTTAGCCTAATACAATATTGAATTAACACCTCTTTACCTTCTTATATTTCATACTGGGGAAATTTAAATCCACATGCTGTGTCTGTGGCATGAAGCCTTGCCTTTCAATTACTTTGTCTTTCCGAGATCTGTATGGACTACTTATTGATCATGAATTAAATTGAACTCCATTCAGAGGCAAATGAAATGGGCTGTTAGGCAGAGAATTCAATTAGAAGGCAGAAGACCTGTCGAAAACTTGAAGGCCTTAACACTTTGTGCCACAATATCCAAGTGTTTTATCATAAACTCCTTCCATTTTTGTAATAACACTACTTTTGTGCTGCTCAATACCTTAACCAAAATTAACTTTTCCTCCCTGTCGACACCACTCATGACTACAACAGTGTCCCTAAAATGCTCCACTGACTCATGAACCAGGTCTTCTCAGACCAAGGCTACTATCTCCTAATTCTTTTTTTGAAAATACTTATTTCTTCTCCTCTAGGTTAAAGTTTGCTTAACCTTAGTATATTATTCTCCAGCTAGATGGGCAAACAGAATGTGCCAACATGTATATCCAAACTAGTCATCCAGTGTTTCTCAAAACCTTAAAAAATGAATGCTATCCTTTCGAGGGCACAGCTTTCATTCAAAACCAAAAATACTCCTGTGCGGTACAGAATATACTATTTCATGTAATTAATGCTTTTATCTTCTATGTTTTCTAGCTACTACCACCAGCACCACAACCCACAAGTAGACTTCAGGAAATTATCCAGCCATTCTTGCTTTGTTCCTGATCTTAGAGGGAAAAGTTCTTATTTCTCACTGGTAAGTATGATGTTAGCTGTGCATTTTGTGTATATATTCTTATGAAGTTGAAGAAGTTCCCTTCTATTCTGAATTTGCTGAGATTTGTTTTCATGGGAGTTGAATTTTGTCAAATATTTTTTTCTGTGCTTATTGAATATGATTATGTAATTTTTCTTCTTTAGCTTATTGATGTGATTTATTACATTAATTGATTTTCAAATATTGAACTAACTTTGCATGCCTGGGAAAATTACCACTTGATTGTGGTATATGGTTATTTTTCTATATTCTTAGATTTGATATGTTAATATTTTATTGAGAATTTTTGCATTTATGCTCATCAGAAATATTGGTCTATAGTTTTCTTTTCTTGTAATGTCTTTGATTTTGTTATTACGGTAATGCTGGCTTTATAATATGAATTAGAAATTATATCTGCTTTTATCTTCTGAAAAATATTACAAATAATTGGTATTATTTCTTCCTTAAATGTTTGCAGAATTCCCCAGTGAACGTAACTG
Organism: Piliocolobus tephrosceles; assembly: GCF_002776525.5. Classification (NCBI taxonomy): domain Eukaryota; kingdom Metazoa; phylum Chordata; class Mammalia; order Primates; family Cercopithecidae; genus Piliocolobus; species Piliocolobus tephrosceles. Next base: position 78,401,102 of record NC_045445.1, read on the forward strand.
GACCTGGTACTTTTGGTTTGGGGAGGTTATTGATATTTATTTAATATATTTTAAAATTATTTTATTATTTCTTTAAAATTCAAACTTTATTTTAGATACAGGGAATACATGTGCAGGTTTCTCACATGGTTATATTGCATGATGCTGAGGTTTATGGTATGGATCCTGTCACCCAGATAGTGGGCATAGTAGCCAATAGGTAATTTTAATGTCTGTAACGGATATAGGGCTAGTCAAATTATATATTTATTTTGCATGACTTTTGTTAGATTGTGCCTTTTAAGAAATGGGTCATCCAGGTTATCAAATAATGAATATAGAGTTGTTCATAATATTTCTTTCTTACCCCCCTTTTTTTTTTCATTTGGAACTCTTGTCAAGATATATTTTTAAGATTCAAGTTTATGTTTGGGTGGGGGCAGTATTTTTCATCATCACTCTAGCACAAGATAAAAAATAATTGTCTGAAACATCAACATGCATGAAATAATGTAGTTTTCCAATGCCATGTTCTCTCCTAACATCAAGCGAGTGGTTAACTGCTAATGTTAGTGGTCTGGATAAAGCCTTTGCCTCTGATATACTTTAGATTAAAATATATAAATACTCAAATCAAGACACATGGAGTAAAAGGAATATTTTAAATTCCCCTTGATCTCTGAATTTCTCATATTCAGGAACAAAGGGTAAAAACTATAAATGTCACAACACATTGTACTGTAGCCAGATAGAATAGATGACTAATAGATACCTAATTGGTCTGTTAAATGACTATTGTAAAAATTGTCTTAAAATGAATGACATAATTCAAACTATAAATCCATCACAGCAGATTACACATCAGTCATAGATAAATTATTTAAAACCCAACTACATGTTTGAGTCTGTGTACATGTACATGTCTGTGTCTGAGTTTTATATATGCTTAGAAATAAACAGCTAAAGTAATACAGACCTTAAGTGCAAGTATCATTTTCTTTGTTTTGCTGCTCTCAATTTTCTAAATTTTCTTTTATTATTATTATTATTATTATTATTATTATTATTATTATACTTTAAGTTCTAGGGTACATGTGCATAACGTGTAGGTTTGTTACATATGTGTACTTGTGACATGTTGGTGTGCTGCACCCATCAACTCGTCAGCACCCATCAACTCGTCATTTACATCAGGTATAAATCCCAATGCAATCCGCCCCTCCCCGCCCATGATAGGCCCCGATGTGTGATGTTCCCCTACCCGAGACCAAGTGATCTCATTGTTCAATTCCCACCTATGAGGGAGAATATGCGGTGTTTGGTTTTCTGTTCTTGTGATAGTTTGCTGAGAATGATGGTTTCCAGCTGCATCCATGTCCCTACAAAGGACGCAAACTCATCCTTTTTTATGGCTGCATAGTATTCCATGGTGTATATATGCCCCACTTTCTTAATCCAGTCTGTCACTGATGGACATTTGGGTTGATTCCAAGTCTTTGCTATTGTGAATAGTGTTGCAATAAACATATGTGTCCATGTGTCTTTATAGCAGCATGATTTATAATCCTTTGGGTATATACCCAGTAATGAGATGGCTGGGTCATATGGTACTTCTAGTTCTAGATCCTTGAGGAATTGCCATACTGTTTTCCATAATGGTTGAACTAGTTTACAATCCCACCAACAGTGTAAAAGTGTTTCTATTTCTCCACATCCTCTCCAGCACCTGTTCTTTCCTGACTTTTGAATGATTGCCATTCTAACTGGTGTGAGATGGTATCTCATTGTGGTTTTGATTTGCATTTCTCTGATGGCCACAGATGATGAACATTTTTTCATGTGTCTGCTGGCTGTATGAATGTCTTCTTTTGAGAAATGTCTGTTCGTATCCTTTGCCCACTTTTTGATGGGGTTGTTTGTTTTTTTCTTGTAAATTTGTTTGAGTTCTTTGTAGGTTCTGGATATTAGCCCTTTGTCAGATGAGTAGATTGCAAAAATTTTCTCCCATTCTGTAGGTTGCCTGTTCACTCTGATGGTAGTTTCTTTTGCTGTGCAGAAGCTCTTTAGTTTAATTAGATCCCATTTGTCAATTTTGGCTTTTGTTGCCATTGCTTTTGGTGTTTTAGACATGAAGTCCTTGCCCATGTCTATGTCCTGAATGGTATTACCTAGGTTTTCTTCTAGGGTTTTTATGGTATTAGGTCTAACATTTAAGTCTCTAATCCATCTTGAATTAACTTTCGTATAAGGAGTAAGGAAAGGATCCAGTTTCAGCTTTCTACTTATGGCTAGCCAATTTTCCCAGCACTATTTATTAAATAGGGAATTCTTTCCCCATTTCTTGCTTTTCTCAGGTTTGTCAAAGCTCAGATGGCTGTAGATGTGTGGTATTATTTCTGAGGACTCTGTTCTGTTCCATTGGTCTATATCTCTGTTTTGGTACCAGTACCATGCTGCTTTGGTTACTGTAGCCTTGTAGTATAGTTTGAAGACAGGTAGCGTGATGCCTCCAGCTTTGTTCTTTTGACTTAGGATTCTCTTGGCAATGCGGGCTCTTTTTTGTTCCATATGAACTTTAAAGCCATTTTTTCCAATTCTGTAAAGAAACTCATTGGTAGCTTGATGGGGATGTCATTGAATCTATAAATTACCTTGGGCAGTATGAACATTTTCACGATATTGATTCTTCCTATCCATGAGCATGGTATGTTCTTCCATTTGTTGGTGTCCTCTTTTATTTCACTGAGCGGTGGTTTGTAGTTCTCCGTGAAGAGGTCCTTTACATCCCTTGTAAGTTGGATACCTAGGTATTTTATTCTCTCTGAAGCAATTGTGAATGGGAGTTCATTCATGATTTGGCTCTCTGTTTGTCTGTTACTGGTGTATAAGAATGCTTGTGATTTTTGCACATTAATTTTGTATCCTGAGACTTTGCTGAAGCTTCTTATCAGCTTAAGGAGATTTTGGGCTGAGTAATGGGGTTTTCTAAATATACAATCATGTCATCTGCAAACAGGGACAATTTGATTTCTTCTTTCCCAAACTGAATACCCTTGATTCATTTCTCTTGCCTGATTGCCCTAGCCAGAACTTCCAACACTATGTTGAATAGGAGTGGTGAGAGAGGGCATCCCTGTCTTGTGCCAGTTTTCAAAGGGAATGCTTCCAGGTTTTGCCCATTCAGTATGATATTGACTGTGGGTTTGTCATAAATAGCTCTCATTATTTTGAGATATATTCCATCAATACTGAATTTATTGAGAGTTTTTAGCATGAAGGGCTGTTGAATTTTGTCAAAAGCCTTTTCTGCATCTATTGAGAGAATCAAGTGTTTTTTGTCTTTGGTTCTGTTTATATGCTGTATTACATTTATTGATTTGCATATGTTGAACCAGCCTTGCATCCCAGGGATGAAGCCCACTTGATCATGGTGGATAAGCTTTTTTTTTTTTATTATTATACTTTAAGTTCTAGGGTACATGTGCATAACGGGCAGGTTTGTTACATATGTATAATTGTGCCATGTTGGTGTCCTGCACCCATCAACTCGTCAGCACCCATCAATTCGTTATTTATATCAGGTATAACTCCCAATGCATTCCGTCCCCCCTCCACCCCCATGATAGGCCCCCATGTGTGATGTTCCCCTTCCCGAGTCCAAGTGATCTCATTGTTCAGTTCCCACCTATGAGTGAGAACATGCGGTGTTTGGTTTTCTCTTCTTGTGATAGTTTGCTAAGAATGATGGTTTCCAGCTGCATCCATGTCCCTACAAAGTATGCAAACTCATCCTTTTTTATGGCTGCATAATATTCCATGGTGTATATGTGCCACATTTTCTTAATCCAGTCTGTCACTGATGGACATTTGGGTTGATTCCAAGACTTTGCTATTGTGAATAGTGCCGCAATAAACATACGTGTGCATGTGTCTTTATAGCAGCATGATTTATAATCCTTTGGGTATATACGCAGTAGTGGGATGGCTGGGTCATATGGTACATCTAGATCTAGATCCTTGAGGAATTGCCATACTGTTTTCCATAATGGTTGAACTAGTTTACAATCCCACCAACAGTGTAAAAGTGTTCCTATTTCTCCACATCCTCTCCAGCACCTGTTGTTTCCTGACTTTTGAATGATTGCCATTCTAACTGGTGTGAGATGGTATCTCATTGTGGTTTTGATTTACATTTCTCTAATGGCCAGTGATGATGAGCATTTTTTCATGTGTCTGTTGGCTGTATGAATGTCTTCTTTTGAGAAATGTCTGTTCATATACTTTGCCCACTTTTTGATGGGGTTGTTTGTTTTTTTCTTGTAAATTTGTTTGAGTTCTTTGTAGGTGCTGACTATTAGCCCTTTGTCAGATGAGTAAATTGCAAAAATTTTCTCCCATTCTGTAGGTTGCCTGTTCACTCTGAT
>NC_045445.1:78420504-78562498 GCF_002776525.5 Piliocolobus tephrosceles
TTCCAGCTTTTCTGCCCTGCTTTTTCCCCATCTTTGTGGTTTTATCTGTCTCTGGTCTTTGATGATGGTGACGTACTGATGGGGTTTTGATATAGGTGTCCTTCCTGTTTGATAGTTTTCCTTCTGACAGTCAGGACCCTCAGCTATAGGTCTGTTGGAGATTGCTTGAGGTCCACTCCAGACCCTGTTTGCCTGGGTATCAGCAGCAGAGGTTGCAGAAGATAGAATATTGCTGAAAAGCGAGTGCACCTGTCTGATTCTTGCTTTGGAAGCTTCCTCTCAGGGGTGTACTCCACCCTGTGAGGTGTGGGGTGTCAGACTGCCCCTAGTGGGAGATGTCTCCCAGTTAGGCTACTCAGGGGTCAGTGACCCACTTGAGCAGGCAGACTGCCCCTTCTCAGATCTCAACCTCCGTGTTGGGAGATCCACTGCTCTCTTCAAAGCTGTCAGACAGAGTCGTTTGCGTCAGGGCAGGCCTCAGCTGCTTTAGCTGAGCCCTGTCCTCAGAGGCGGAGTCTACAGAGACAGGCAGGTTTCCTTGAGCTGCTGTGAGCTCCACCCAGTTCGAGCTTCCCAGCGGCTTTATTTACCTACTTAAGCCTCAGCGATGGCAGGCGCCCCTCCCCCAGCCTCCCTGCTGCCTTGTGGTTAGATTGCCGCAGACTGCTGTGTTAGCAAGGAGGGAGGCTCCGTGGGCGTGGGACCCTCCCGGCCAGGTGTGGGATATAATCTCCGGTGTGGCGGTGTTACAGAGCAGTATTGGGGTGGGAGTTACCCGATTTTCCAGGTGTTGTGTGTCTCAGTTCCCCTGGCTAGGAAAAGGGACTCCCTTCCCCCTCGCGCTTCCCAGGTGAGGCGATGCCTCGCCCTGCTTCAGCTCTCGCTGGTCGGGCTGCAGCAGCTGACCAGCACCAATTGTCCGGCACTCCCGAGTGAGATGACCCCAGTACCTCAGTTGAAAATGCAGAAATCACCGGTCTTCTGTGTTGCTCGCGCTGGGAGATGGAGACTGAAGCTGTTCCTATTCGGCCATCTTGCTCCACCCCTCCGGCCATAAGAACTTTTACAGGTTGGCTCCTTGTCCTTTCAATATGCCTCCATATTATTTTGAACAAATCCTTATTTTCTTGCACCACAAAAATGTGCCAGGATAATCTTATACTTTTTCTGCCCCAATTCTGGAATCAACTTCTTCTCCAAGGAACCTGGTTCCTTTTTTTGGAGGTCATTCCAGTTTTATTAATTTTTCTTTTAATGTTTTTTTTCTGTTCCACTATCCCTTCCAAGGTCCTACATTGTACTAGTTGTTGTTGTTTATAAGCCAAGATTTTGGTTCTAGTTGTGTTTGTTGCTCCTAGAATTTTATTACTCTAGGCCCTTTCAGTGGACAGAGGTAGGAAATATACACACAAATACACACTCACACATACCTATATTTATTTCTGCATTTGTTTATCTATCTCTCTATCTAATCTATTTTTAAAAACCTGAGTTCACACTGAGACCTCTGATTCTAGTCCAACACTTTTGGTTTATTATAACCTTTCCTCTACCTATATTGTAACTTCTTCCTCTGACTGTGAAATATCTACTATTATCTACAGTAGGTATATTTTTTCTATCTTAGTATACACATAAAATATTTTCAAAATTAATAAAACCCCTGTAAGGAATACGTTTACATAGTAGAGTATGGTATTTGTGTATAATTGCTTTTGTCTTTAAGCTTACTGTGTCCAGTCAAACTACTGTTTTCCAAAATTACTGTACTGGTTTCCTAGAACTGCTGTAACAAGGTACCCAAAACTGGGTGGCCTCTTGGTTAGGGAATCTAGAAGTCCAAAATTAAGGTGCTAGCAAAGTTGGTTTCTTCTGAGGGCTGTATGAAGTAGAATCCCTTCTATGTCTCTCTCCTCACTTCTGTTGGTTTGCTGGCAATCTTTGTTTTATAAATGCATCACTCCAATCTCTGCTTTCATCTTCACATACCATTCTTCCATTATGTATGTTTCTTCTGCCTTCTGTGCATGTCTGTTTCTGTGTCCAAATTCTTCCTTTTCATAAGGGCATAAGTCATATTGGATTAGGGCCCAACCTAATGGCCTCATTTCAACTTGACTATCCCTATTTCCAAATAAAGTCACATTCTGAAATACTAGGTGTTGGTGCTTCAACATATATTTTTTTGGGAGATGCACTTCAACCCATAATACTTACATTAGTTATTTTCTTCCCCATCTGCTTCAGTTATATTGTAGTTGTACTGGGCATTCTTAATACAGTCATATACATTATTTACTGTTTGTATTCCATTTTGGGTCCTCCCCCTACTCTCACCCTTAGTATGACTGATTTTAACTATTTACTTATTTTGGAAATATGTGAAACATTACTATGGTACTGAGTCAACATTATATAAAAAGACATATTGAAACAAGGGTCCCTCCTGTCTCATCCTTTACTACCTGATTCCCATTTTCATATTCTGTTGACCCATTTCACAACAATCCCATGGAAGTAGCCTCTTTAGTTCCTGGTTTATCCTTCCTATATTTATTTTGCACAAATGAGCAAATACATGCTGATTTTCTCGTATTTCCTTTTCTTTCATAAAGGTTAATATACTAAAGATATTCCTTGATACATCACCTTTTTCACTTAATAGTATGTCTAAAAACCATGCCAAATCATTTCACAGTTTCTTCATTCATTTTTACACCTACATAGCGCTTGTGACAGGTAAACTCCAAGGTTGTTCCATAATCTGTGCCTCTTAATGTTCACATCCTTGTGTAATTCCCTGCCCTTGAGTATGGGCATGGCTTGTGACTTGTCTCTATCCAGTAGGATATGGCAAAGGGAGGCCAGCACAGTGACTCATGCCTGTAATCCCAGCACTTCAGGAGGCCAAAGCTGGTGGACTACTTGAACTGAGAAATTCAAGACCACCCTGGGCAATATGGCAAAACCCCATCTCTACTAAAAAATACAAAAGTGAGCTGGGTATGGTGGCATGTGCATGTAGTCCTAGCTACTAAGGAGGCTGAGACTAGAGGATCAGTGGAGCCCAGGAGGTGGAGGTTGCAGTGAGCTGAGATCATGCCACTGCACTCCAGCCTGGCGACAGGGCAAGACCCTGTAGCAAAGGAGGAGGAGGAGGAGGGAAGGTGGAGGGGGAGGGGGAGGAGGAGGAGGACAAAGGTGATGGGATGTCAATTCCATGATTATATTGCATAACAGTGTTACTTCCATCTTGCAAGCAGACTGTCTACATTGAGTCTCTCCCTTGCTAGCATTGATGAAGGAAGCCAACACATGGAGAGTTTCACATGGCCAGGAACTATGGGAAGCCTCTAGTTCCTGAGGACAGATTCCAGCTGACAGCCAGCCAGTAGCTGAGGCCTTTGGTCTAACAATCCTCAAGAAATTGAATCCAGCAAACAATGATACTAGTTTAAAAGATGATCCCTCTTTAGTAGAGCCTCAGATGACTTCTAGTGTTGGTCAATACTTGATTGCAGTCTTACCCAGTTAAGATGTATCAGGATTCCTGACCCCCAGGAACTTAGAAATAATAAATATGTGTTTTTTAAAGCCACTCAGTTTGTGATCATTTGTTACACAGCAATATATTACTAATACATTGTTCAGATGTACCATAGTTTATTTGACTGCTATTCTATGTGTAAGCATTTAGGTTATTTCCAATATTCTGCAATTGCCAACAATGTTGCAGTGAATAAACCGTGCATATGTGCTTTCATGTTGTTGGAGATATATCTTCAAAGTCAATCCCTAGAAGTAGAGTTTCTAGGTAAAAATGTAAATGCAGAATTTGCTGGCAAGATGGTCAAATAGGAATGGCTCCGGTCTGCAGCTCCCAGCGAGATTGACACAGAAGGCAGGTGATTTCTGCATTTCCAACTGAGATACCCAGTCTATCTCATTGGGACTGGTTGGACAATGGGTGCAGCCCACAAAGGGCAAGCCGAAGCAGGGTGGGGCATCACCTTACCCAGGAAGCATAAGGGGTCGGGGGATTTCCCTCTCCTACCAAAGAGGAACCATGAGAGACTGTACCTGGAGGAATGGTGCACTCCAGCCCAGATACTGCACTTTTCCCATAGTCTTCACAACCAACAGACCAGGAGATTCCCGCTGGTGCCTACACCACCAGGGCCCTGGATTTCAAGCACAAAACTGGGTTGCCATTTGGGCAGACACTGAGCTAACTGCAGGACTTTTGTTTTGTTTTGTTTTGTTTTCCATACCCAGTGGCACCTGCAGGGCCAGCAAGACAGAACTGTTCCCTTCCCTGGAAAGGAGGCTGAAGCCAGGGAGCCAAGTTGTCTGGCTCAGCAGGTCCCACCCCAATGGAGGCCAGCAAGCTAAGATGCACTGGCTTGAAAATCCCACTGCTGGCACAGCAGTCTGAGTTCAACCTGGGACACTCAAGCTTGGTTGAGGGAGAGGTGTCTGCCATTACTGAGGCTTGAGTGCACAGTTTTCCCCTCACAGTGTAAACAAAGCCACCAGGATGTTCAAACTGCATGGAGCCCACCACAGCTCAGCAAGGTCGCTGCAGTCAGACTGCCTGTCTAGATTCCTCCTCTCTGGGCAGGCATCTCTGAAAAAAGGGCAGCAGCCCCAGTCAGGGACTTATAGATGAAATTCCCATCTTCCTGGGACAGAGCACCCGGGGGAAGGGGTGGCTGTGGGTGCAGCTTCAGCAGACTTAAACATCCCTGCATGAGGGCTCTGAAGAGAGCAGCAGATCTCCCAGCGTAGCGTTCAAGCTCTGATAAGGGACAGACTACCTCTTCAAGTGGGTCCCTGACCCCCGAATATCCTGACTGGGAGACACATTCCAGTAGGAAGCGACAGCCATCTCATACAGGAGAACTCTGGCTAGTATCTGGCAGGTGCCCCTCTGGGATGAAGCTTCCAGACAAAGGAACAGGCAGCAACCTTTGCTGTTCTGCAGCCTCTGCTGGTGATACCCAGTGGACCTCCAACAAACTCCAGCAGACCTGCAGCAGAGGGCACTGACTGTTAGAAGGAAAACTAACAAATAGAAAGGAATAGTATGAATATCCAGAAAAACAAAATGGCCACTCAGAGACCCCCCCATTCAAAGGTCAGCAATGTGAAAGACCAAAGGTAGATAAATCCATGAAGATGGGGAGAATTCAGTGGAAAAAGGCTGAAAATTCCAAAATCAGAACACCTCTTCTCCTCCAAATGATCACAATTCCTCACCAGCAAGGGAACAAAACTGGACAAAGAATGAGTTTGACGAATCGACAGAAGCAGACCTCAGAAGGTGGGAAATAACAAACTCCTCTGAGCTAAGGGAGTATGTTCTAACCCAATGCAAGGAAACTAAGAACCTTGAAAAAAAGGTTAGATGAATTTCTAACTAGCATAACCAGTTTAGAGAAGAACATAAATGACCTGATGGCACTGAAAAACACAGCATGAGAACTTCTTGAAGCATAAGCAACTATCAATAGCTGAATCAATCAAGCAGAAGAAAGGATATCAGAGATTAAAGATCAACTCAATGAAATAAAGCGAGAAGTCAAGATTAGAGAAAGAAACTAACAAAGCCTCCAAGAAATATGGGACTATATGAAAAGACCAAATCTATGTTTGATTGGTGTACCTGAAAGTGATGCTAAGAATGGAACCAAGTTGGAAAACATTCTTCAGGATATTATGTAAGAGAACTTCCCCAACCTAGCAAGAAAGGCCAACATTCAAATTCAGGAAGTACAGAGAACAGCACAAAGATATTCCTCGAGAAGAGCAACCCCAAGACACATTATCGTCAGATTCATCAAGGTTGAAATGAAGGAAAAAATGTTAAGGACAGCCAGAGAGAAAGGTTGAGGTACCCACAAAGTGAAGCCCATCAGACTAACAGCAGATCTCTCAGCAGAAACCCTACAAGCCAGAAGAGAGTGGGGCCAAAATTCAACATTCTTAAAGAAAAGAATTTTCAACCCAGAATTTCATATCCAGCCAAACTAAGCTTCATAAGCAAAGGAGAAATAAAATCCTTTATAGACAGGCAAATGCTGAGAGATTTTGTCACCACCAGGCCTGCCTTAAAAGAGCTCCTGAAAGACACATTAAACATGGAAAGGAACAACCAGTACCAGCCACTGCGAAAACATGCCAAATTGTAAAGACCATTGACGCTATGAAGAAACTGCATCAACTAGCAGGCAAAATAACTAGCTAACATCATAATGACAAGATCAAATTCACACATAACAATAGTGACTTTAAATGTAAATGGGCTAAATGCCCAAATTAAAAACACAGACTGGCAAATTGCATAAAGAGTCAAGACCCACTGGTGTGCTGGATTCAGGAAACCCATCTCATGTGCAAAGACACACATAGGCTCAAAATAAAGGGATGGAGGAATATTTACCAAACAAATGGAAAGCAGCAAAAAAAGGGGGGGGGGGGTTGCAATCCTAGTCTCTGATAAAACAGACTTTAAACCATCAAAGATCAAAAGAGACAAAAGAGGGATTTACATAATGATAAAGGGATCAATGCAACAAGAAAAGCTAACTATCCTAAATATATATGCATCCAATACAGGAGCACCCAGATTCATACAGCAAGTTCTTAGAGACCCATAAAGAAACTTAGACTCCTACATGATAATAGTGGGAGACTTTAACACCCCACTGTCAATATTAGACTGATTAATGAGACAAAATTAAAAAGGATATCCAGGACTTGAACTCAGCTCTGGACCAAGCAGATCTAATAGACATCTACAGAACTCTCCACCCCAAATCAACAGAATATACATTCTTCTCAGCACCACATCACACTTATTCTAAAAATGACCAAATAATTGGAAGTAAATGACTCCTCAGCAAATGCAAAAGAACAGAAATCATAACAAACAGTCTCTCAGACCACAGTGCAATCAAATTAGAATGCAGAATTAAGAAATTCACTCAAAACTGCACAACTAGATGGAAACTGAACACCTTCTCCTGAATGACTACGGGGTAAATAATGAAATTAAGGCAGAAATTTTTTAAATGAGTTATTTGAAACCAATGAGAACAAAGACACAACGTACCAGAATCTCTGGGACACATTTAAAGCAATATGTAGAGGGAAATTTATAGCACTAAATACCCACAAGAGAAAGCAGGAAAGATCTGAAATTGACACCTTAATATCACAATTTTCAAAACTAGAGAAGTAAGAGCAAACAAATTCAAAAGCTAGCAGAAGACAGGAAATAACTAAGATAAGAGCAGAACTGAAGGAGATAGAGACATGAAAACCCCTTCAAAAAAATCAATGAATCCAGGAGCTGGTTTTCTGAAAAGATCAACAAAACAGACAGACTGCTAGCCAGACTAATAAAGAAGAAAAGAGAGTAGAATCAAAGAGATGCAACATAAAATGATAAAGGAGATATCACCACTAATCCCACAGAAATACAAACTATCAGAGAATACTATAAACACCTCTACACAAATAATTAGAAAATCTAGAAGAAATAGATAAATTCCTGGACACATACACCCTCCGAAGACTAAACCAGGAAGAAGTCAAATCCCTGAACAGACCAATAAAAAGTTCTGAAATTGAGGCAGTAATTAACAGCCTACAAATCAAAAAAAAGTCTGGACCAGATAGATTCACACTCGAATTCTACTAGAGGTACAAAGAGGAGCTGGTACCATTCCTTCTGAAACTATTCCAACAATAAAAAGAGAGGAACTCCTCCCTAACTAATTTTATGAGGCCAGCATCATCTTGATACCAAAGCCTGACAGAGACACAACAAAAAAAGAAAATTTCAGGCCAATATCCCTGATGAACCTTGATGTGAAAATCGTCAGTATCTGAAAATAATAAGAGCTATTTATGACAAACCTACAACCAATATCATACTGAATGGGCAAATGCTGGAAGCATTCCCTTTGAAAACCAGCACAAGAAAGGATGCCCTCTCTCACTACTCCTACTCAACATAGGAACAGAGGAAGTCAAATTGTTGTCTCTGTTTGCAGATGACATGATTGTATGTTTTCAAATCCCCATCATCTCAGCCCAAAATCTCCTTAAGGTGATAAGCAACTTCAGCAAAGTCTCAGGATACAAAATCAATGTGCAAAAATCACAAGCATTCCTATACACCAATAACAGACAAATAGCCAAATCATGAGTGAACTCCCATTCACAATTGCTACAAAGAGAATAAAACACCTAGGAATACAACTTACAAAGGATGTGAAGAACCTCTTCAAGGAGAACTACAAACCACTGCTCAATGAAATAAGAGAGGACACAAACAAATGGAAAAACATTCCATGCTCATGGATAGGAAGAATCAATATTGTGAAAATGGCCATAATTCCCAAAGTAATTTACAGATTCAATGCTATGCCCATCAAGACACCATTGATTTTCTTTAGAGATTTGGAAAAAAACTACTTTAAATTTCAAATGGAACCAAAAAATAGCCCGCATAGTCAAGACAATCCTAAGCAAAAAGAACAAAGCTGGAGGCATCACACTACATGACTTCAAACTCTACTACAAGGCTACAGTAACCAAAACAGCATGGTACTTGTACCAAAACAGAGATATAGACCAATGGAACAGAACAGAGGCCTCAGAAATAACGCCACACATTTACAACCATCTGATCTTTGACAAACCTGACAAAAACAAGCAATGGGGAAAGGATTCCCTATTGAATAAATGGTGTTGGGAAAACTGACTAGCCATATTCCGAAAACTGAAACTGGATCCCTTCCTTACACCATGTACAAAAATTAACTCAAGATGTATTAAAGACTTAAACATAAGACCTAAAACCATAAAAACCCTACAAGAAAACCTAGGCAATACCATTCAGGTCATAAGCATGGGCAAAGATTTCATGACTAAAACACCAAAAGAAATGGCAACAGAAGCCAAAATTGACAAATGGGATCTAGCTAAACTTAAGAGCCTCTGCATAGCAAATGAAACTATCATTAGAGTGAACAGGGACCCTACACAATGGAAGAAAATTTTTGCAATCTATCCATCTGACAAAGGGCTAATATCCAGAATCTATAAATAAACAAATTTACAAGAATAAAGCAAACAACTCCATCAAAAAGTGGGCAAAGGATAGGAACAGACACTTCTCAAAAGAAGACATTTATGCAGTCAACAAACACATGAAAAAAAAGTGCATTCCCAAAGATCTTTATTGAGATGGGCAATTGGAATGTTTGCATCTTCGTAAAAATGGAGACTATGTCCTATGTCCATGTTATTACAGAAGAGCGTGAAAACCTTTATGTATGTGCCTAGTAAGGACACTAACCTGCTAGGTTAAAAGCTCTAATAAAAAGTTGTGTGATAAAAAAAATAGAATAGAAAAAAAGCTCATCATCACTAGTCATTAGAAAAATGCAAATCAAAACCACAATGAGATACCATCTCACACCAGTTAGAATGGCAATGATTAAAAAGTCAGGAAACAACAGATGCTGAAGAGAATGTGGAAAAATAAGAATGCTTTTACACTGTTGGTGGGAGTGTGAATTACTTCAACCATTATGGAAGACCGTATGACGATTCCTCAAGGATCTAGAACTAGAAATAGCATTTGACCCAGCAATCCCATTACTGGGTATATACCCAAAGGATTATAAATCATTCTACTATAAAGACACCTACACACGTATGTTTATTGCAGCACTGTTCACAATAGCAAAGACTTGGAACCAACCCAAATTCCCATCAATGATAGACTGGATAAAGAAAATGTGGCACATATACACCATGGAATATTATGCAGCCATAAAAAAGATGAGTTTATGTGTTTTGCAGGAACATGGATGAAGTTGGAAACCATCATTCTCAGCAAACTAACACAAGAACAGAAAACCAAACACCACATGTTCTCACTCATAAATAGGAGTTAAACAATGAGAACACATTGACACGGGTCAGGGGGGCGCATCACACACTGGGGCATGTTGGGCGGTGGGGGGCTGGGGGAGGGATAGCCTTAGAAGAAATACCTAATGTAGATGACCGGTTGATGGGTGCAGCAAACCACTATGGCACATGTATACCTACGTAACAAACTTGCATGTTCTGCACGTGTACCCCAAAACTTAAAGAAAAAGAAAAGTAAATGCATGTGTAGATTCATAAGATATTTTCAGCTTTCTCTCTAGAAAAGTTGTGCCAATTTGAACTTCCACCAGTAATGTATCAGAGTACCTGTTTCCCCACAACATTACAAACAGAATGTATTGTCGTATTTTTTAATTTTGCCAGATTAATGGCTGAAAATTGTATCTCAGTGTCATTGAAATTTGCATTTTTCTAATTTTGGGTGATTTTAAAATTTTTTCCAATGTTTGAGGGCCATTTTGATTTTTTTAGAGATGGATAAATTGTATTTTGGGAAATCAGAGAGCAAGTCTATTCAATTTATCAAGATTTCCAGAGCTCAGGATGAGGTTTAGGAATTATATTTAAGATATTAAGAGTTTTGAATAAGCTCATTGAGTGAAAGGTCTATGTGAATCAGTTGGTTAGCTCCTTAACTCTAAAACTCTATCTGAGGACCCTGGTTGTTGTTCACATTGAAATGGTATGAGAAGAATCTAGGAAGCATGCTGGCTAGAAGTAGCACACTAGTGTAAGGAGCAAGGGTTTGGGAATTAATAGATCTTTGCTTGATTCCTAGATCTGCCCCTCACTAGGAAAGTGAACTTAGTGAATTTATTGAACCTCTCTGAGGTTTAGTTTTTTCACCTGTAAAAGAATGGAACTAACAAAAGTCCTTTTCTGCTGATTGTTGTGTGAGGTAAGTATGATACTATATATGTTTAGTTCCTAGCATATGGAAGACTTTTCACAAATGTAAGTTTTGTCTCTTCCTTTCCTTTTGTCACACCCCTCTCACTAATCAAGGAGAAAATAGTAAGAATAAAAATCACAGAAATAAGTAGTAAAATAAGGCCCATATTCTGGGCCTTTGGAAACCATCTGAAGAATTAATCCAAAAATTTAAAGTTAAACATAGAAATAATGTTCTTGGTTGGTCCTTCCCTTTTCTCACTGCTTCTCCAAACTTTCTTCTATCTAAATTTCTTCAACACTTACAACCTATGCCTCAAACTCAATCGTCTAATCATTTTTACACATTTGCTCAATAAGAACTGATTGAGTATCTACTACTTAGCTTGGATCATTATCATAGCTACATTCTACACAATGTCACAACATGAAAGGATTTTAGCTATGACCTAGTCCAACCTTATACTTTTACAAATTAGAGGAACTAATCACAGAGAGAGTAGGTTATTTCCATAGCAAGTTATATTCCATAGTAAGTTAGTAGCAAGATCATGATTAGGATCCAAGTTTTCTGATACTTGAGTCAATGCTAATCTCACAATTTGTGGTGGCTTTTCTGATTATTTTTATATGATCTACAAGCTAACCCAAGAACCTTTATGAGAAGAGCAAAACAATCTAAAATTAGTAAGTAGATAACAGCAGGCTGGCTGCCCAGGGCAACGTACCGCTGATGGATGGTGAGATTTTGACAGATGAATCTTTCAATCTCTTTCCAAATTCCAGCTAGTTGATAAATGAATCACTCATTTGCCACCATCCTGACAGAATAGCTGCAGCTTCCTCTGTCCTCCCTGCACTCAGGACAGCCTCATTAGAGAGCAAAGGGAACACTTAGAGATTTGGGCCTGTGCCTTATCATCTTAACTTGCCTGCAGGTCAGAGGCCAACATAATACATTCTGGTAAAGAAGAGTTCTCTGATGTACAGGTTTGTTTTGTTTTGTTTTGTTTAATATAACCAAACTGTATCTTGAGGCCTGTACTTGTTGTGAGAAGAGGCAAGGAAGAATGAACAGTGGTAAATTTCTAGTCACCAAATTCAATTTAATTCAATTCAAAGGAGCATCCTCAATGTCCCAGGCACTATGATACCTCCAGGAATGTAGCAGTCAATACAACACTATTTCTGTCTTCAAGAAACTTGCAGTTTATTTAAGTTCACAGTCATAAACACAAATAATGATACAAGGAATTTGGAATAGGTGCTATAAAAGAAGTCCAAGTAGTCTGCTAAGGGAGCAGAAAGAGAGGAACAAATTACTTTCTAGTGAAGCAAATAGGATTGACTTTATTAAAAAGCTGATATTTTAGTCGGGTTCTAAAGGGTAAGGATTTTAGTGAGTAGAGAACAAATCCAAAGACATTACAGGCTTACAAATTGCAGAAGACAAAGATCAGAAAATGTGAAATGGACTGACCTAGCTCCAAATAGAAATTATAGGAATTTAGGATAAGTGGAGGATTTTGTGGATGACTTGGGCAAGGCCAGATCATGGAACACTTGAAAAGCATGTTAAATGTTTAGACTTAAATCCATAGGCAGATTGGTTTTTTGTTTGTTTGTGTTGTTTGTGAAACAGGGTCTCACTATGTCACCCAGGTTGGAATGCAGCGGATTGGTCATAGCTCACTGCAGCCTTGACCTCCCAGGCTCAAGAAATCCTCCCCCCTCAGTGCCTGCTGAGTGGCTAGAACTACAGGCATTAGCCACCACACCTGGCTAACTTTTTTGTTTTTTACCTCTTATAGAGACAGGAACTCACTGTTTTCTAGGCTGGGCTGTAGCAATCCGCTCTCCTCAGCCTCCCAAAGTGCTGCGATTACAGGCATGAGTCAATGCTCCTGGCCTATATGCAGAGTTTTGGAAGAAAACAAAAAAAGAACAATATGACTCAAACTCTGTTTAAAAAGAAGAATTTTTTTTTTTTTTTTTTTTTTTTTTTTTTGAGACAGGGTCTCACTCTGTTGCCAAGGCTGGGGTGCAGTGACGCAATCTTGGCTCACTGCAATCTCCGGCTCTTGGGTTCACGTGATTCTCGTGCCTCAGCCTCCTGAGTAGCTGGGACTACAGTCTCCACCACCATGCCTGGCTAATTTTTGTATTTTTTGGTAGAGCCCAGGTTTCACCATGTTGGCCAGGCTGGTCTCAAACTCCTGTCCTCAAGTGTTCCTCTTGTCTTGGCCTCCCAAAGTCCTGGGATTACAGGCAAGAGCCACTATGCTCAGCCAAAAAAGAATAATTCTGATAGCAATATGTAGCTTATAGCACAGGACAACAAGACTAGAAGTAGGAAGAAGCTATTACAAAAGTCCAGATGAGAGATAATGATTATCTGGCCTCGGACAATAGCAGTGGAGATGGAAGAAAGGAACCAGATCATAAAGATACTATGCAAGTAAAATGAATGCAATAGGAAAGTTAGTGTTGCTGGTAAGGGAAAAGAAGAAAACAAGGAATTTCATCTGAGTGACTGGTTGAACTACTATTAGTAAAAGCAGGAAATAAAGAGGAGAAACAAGTTTGGGAGGTAGAAAGATATGAACAGACACTTCTCAAAAGAAGACATTTATATAGCCAACAAACATATGACAAAAACTCATGATCACTGGTCATTAGAGAAATGCAAATCAAAACAACAGATGCTGGGGAGGATGTGGAGAAATAGGAATGCTTTTACCCTGTTGGTGACGGGTTGAAGGGTGCAGCAAACCACTATGGCACGTGTATACCTATGTAACAAACCTGCACATTCTGCCCATGTATCTAAGAACTTAAAGTATCATAATAAAAAAAATTTAAAAAAAGAATTGCGGACCCCAAGAGCCCACTTGGTGCTCTACACCACTGTGGCTGAGCTGGTATCTGCAGTGCAAGACAAAGTCCCCTTTATTTTCCCTCTGTTTTTCTCAACCAGAAGGAGTCTTTCCCTGTAGTCACCACAGCTGCGAATGTGCTGAGTCTCCCCCGCAGCAAGCAAGTCTCAGAGTCTCACCGAAGGCCCACAGTATACTATCTGAGTATTGCTGCTGGTTATTCAGTGACCAAGGGCTCTTTAGTCAACAGGTGATGAGTCCTGCCAGGACTGGGTCTTTCCCTTCAAAGCATCATGTTCCCTTCTCTCCCATGATATATCTAGATATATCCAGGAGCTAGGGCCTCGAATGGGGGCCTCATGTCTCTGACCGATGGCTTATCCTACTTGGATATCTAAGATGTAAGACAAAGTCATCTTTACTCTTCCTTCTCTCCTCAAGTGGAAAGAAGGGATCTCTTTTGGAGCCACAAGCTGTGCAGCCTGGGGTTTGCGGACAGCTGGTGCAAGCACTTTCTTAGCCTCCCCGGCTTGTGTATCAGTATGTTGCATGTCCCCCGTGTCCTCTGGCTATAAGCCTAGCTCTGCACTAGGACTTGCCTAGGAGTTGCAGTCCTTGTGGCATAGACTGCCTTTCAAGTTTATTTAGAGCCCCAGAGCACTTTAGCCCATGGTGGTGAGGTTTGCTGTAAATCAAGTTCTGATCATTGGGATGTGTGATTCCCCTCAAGGCAGGGCAGGTCTATATTCCTCTGTGGACAGGTGTTGGCTGAGTTTAGCCCTATTTTGCTTTCTGCTGTGATAGGGCAGCACTAGGTTCAATACAATCTCACAATCACTGAGCTCTCCTTCTCCCAAGTACAGAAATTCTCTCTTCATGCCACACAGCTGCTGCTGGGGGATGGGATTGGGGTGGCACTGGTGATTCCAGACTGCCTTTCCTACACTCTTCAATGATATAAACTTAAAACCAGGTACTGGGTACTCACCTATCTGCATATGTGATAGAACATATGTGCATATGTTCTGCATTTTTATCATTTCTTCAGGTTTATCTTCTAGTTTATCAATTTTTCTCTATCAAAACTGCTACCAGTTCTAACAAAATTGTAAAGCTTTTTATTATGAAAAATTTTAAATGTATACAAAGTAAACAAAATAGTAAAATGGATGCCCATAAACTTATCACGCAGCTACAACTTTGATACTTCTGCCATTCTTGTTTTATCTATACTGATTCCCTGCCCCACCCTCAATTTGATTATTATTTTCATAGATATTTTAAAGTAAAATGTACCTGCATTGAATTGCACAAATCTAAATTATATACTTTTGGCAAATACCATGCAACTTATACCCCTATCAAGCTATTTGACATTTTCATATCCCCAGAAATCTTCCTTATGCTACTTTCCAGTCTCACTGGCAGCTCTAGAACTCCATATAAAATGACATAATACAGTATATGTAGCTTCTTTCACTCAACATAATGTCTGGGAGATGTATCCATATTGTTTAAATATCAGGAATTCAGTCCCTTCTGTAACTGGGTAGTATTTTATTGTGTGAATATACCACAATTTTTTATGCAGTTTATGCATTCTCCTGTTGATGAACATTTGATGTGTTTCCAATTTGGAGCTATTATGAATGAAGCTGCTGTAAGCAGTCTTCTAAAACTTTAAGTGGACATATTTTTTGTTGTCATTTCTTTTGGATGAATACCTAGGAGTGCAATTGCTGGATCAAAGTAGGTTTATGCTTGCCTTTAGAAGAAACTGCCAAAATTCACTTCAAAGTTTTTGAACCATCTAACATTCCCATCAGAAATGTGTGAAAGTTTTGGTGGCTCCAACTCCTTTCCAGTACTTGGTATTTTTAGTCTTTTCAATTTTAGCCAGGCTAGTGTATATTAATTCATATCTCATTATGATTTTCATTTGCTTTTCTCTGAAGACTAATGATTTTGATCACTTTTTCATGTCCTATTGGGCTTTTATAAAGCATCTGTTAAGTTTCTTGTCCATTTATTATTGGAGGGTATTTCCCATTTATTATGTAGTTTTAGAAGTGTTTATATAGGATACAGGTCTTATGTCAGATCGATGTTTTAATTATTGCAGTTTTATTTCTAGGAGTTTTTTGGATTACTTTTGGAAACATCTTGAATATGTCTTATAGTCCCTAGCTCTTTATTCATATTTCAATTGTTTTATTTTTTAAACATTGTAAATATTATCATTTCAAATTGTGTGTTTGATAATTCTAATATCTAAAATCTTCATGAATATGATTCTGTTGCTTGTATTTTCTGCTAACTTGTATTCCTGTTGTCTTGTGTACTTAAATGTTTTGTAACTTTTAACTGTGAATTCATAATTCTTGGAGCTTAATCTGTGTTGATTCTTTAAGTCGTAGGATGAAGCGGGTTTCTCCAGAGAAATTTGTGTTTGCCACTGCAAACCAAAATTCTTGGTTTCAGGTACTTTAAATGATTAAGTATTGTAAATTTGGAGGTGGTTACTGGCTTTTGCTTAGGAAGTCTTAAGAAGGATTTTTTTTCTTTTTCACTTTGTGCCAATATTTCGATTTCCCCTGTTCAGTGAGTGGGGAGCGAGGTGAGTGTATTTCTAATTCACTGTTCTTGAAGGTATAGCCAGTGGAATCTCAAATCTGCAATGGGTCACTTCACTTTTTCTCTCATCCCCTCACATCCCAACGGATTGCAAAAAACAAAGCCTGATTTACTAGAAACAGCAAATTCCCTCATTGCAAAAGCTAGATCAGTATTTTACTTTCCTCCCTTAGTTTCATTCATCACTTTATTATTCTTTTTTTCTTTTCTTTTCTTTTTTTTTTTTTTTTTCTTTTGAGAAAGAGTCTCACTTTGTCATCCAGGATGGAGTGCAGTGGCACGATCTCAGCTCAATGCAACCTCCGCCTCCCAGGTTCAAGTAATTCTTGTGCCTCAGCCTCCTGAGTAGCTGGGATTATAGGCAAGCGCCATTATGGCCAGCTAATTTTTGTATTTTTAGTAGAAACAAGGCTTTGCCATGTTGGCCAGACTGGTCTTGAACTCCTGGCCTCAAGTGATCCACCTGCCTTGGCTTTCCAAAGTGCTGGGATTACAGGAGTGAGCCACCAACTCGGCCTCTTTCTATTATTATTTCTTAATATATTTTGAACTCACTGATGCATCTATCCATTATTATTCGTTTTCAACAGGAAAGTCTGTCAAGATATCTAATCAGTCCTAGACCACTGTACTGCTAGAAACAGGGATATAACAGTTGAGCTTTTGATCAGTAATTCGTCTCAGACTTCTTATTTGTAATACTCAGATGATTAAATTTACTCATTATCAAAACATGTATTAAAAACCTATTAAAAACTCATATAACTGGGTGTGGTAGCATGTGCCTGTAGTCCCAGGTACTCAGGAAGCTGAGGCAGGAGGATCACTTGAGCCCAGGAGTTCAAAGCTGCAGTGAGCTATGATTGCACCACTGCACTCCAGCCCAGGCAACAGAGTAAGACTCTGTTTCTTTTAAAAAAAAGTTTTTAATAACAAAATTTCAAAAACTCATGTTCGTGGATTGGAAGTATTAACATTGTTAAGCTGGTAATATTCCACAGATTGATCTATAGACTTAATACAGTTCTTATCAAAATTCCAACAACTTTTTTTTTTCAGTATGGAAAAGCTGATCGTAAAATATACATGGAATTGCAAGGGACACAGAATAGCCAAAACAATCTTGAAAAAGAACAAAGTTGGAGGACTCATACATCCTAATTTTATTTTATTTTTAATTTTTTTCCATCACTCCAAAGTTAGTTTTAAAACTTGATAAAGATAGCCAACTAGACTCAGCCAGGAGGAACATCTGATAGCACCAAGTGACTAGGACATTGGGAAGACTGGTGCACTCCTAGCAGATCTTCAGAGGAAGGCACTCAAAGTGGGTGGAGGGAAGACACAGATGCTGGGCTGAAAGCGGAAGAAGCTAGGAACCTTGAATGGGGCTACTGCACACCAGGACTCATTCCTGGTCCCCAGTGACTCCTGGGGAAGGGGTGAATTGAGCAGGCAAGGAGCAACTTTTTCTCGCCATAGGCCTCTGGATTACTGGCAGCAGGAGAACCCACGACCTTCATGGACACTTGAGCTGGCAGTGAGAACTGCTTAGAGAAGTGGCAGGAGCAGAACTCTGGCTGGTGCAGAGCTCTGAGGGTTTGGTGAGAGAGCATCTATGAGGAGCACAGCCAGGGATGCCCATCCTCCAGACCTTACATTGCTCCCCTAGGAGACTTTAGCCCTATTGGAACTGTTGGACCTGAACAGTGCAGGGCAGTCTTGCCCATGAGACGGTGCCAGTTCAACCTAAGCACCCCTTGGTCTGCTGGCCTCTCCAGGGGCCCCAGCCTGGCCACACCTGCTTGCAGTGGATCTTTGGATGCCCAGGTGGGGTGACTCTTAGAGGCCCACATCATAGTTCCTGCACTGGCAAACTGTACGTGACTGGTGAAGAGCTCCAGCAGAGTGGCCCCCGTGGGCACATACCAGCCCACCCATGCCATCACTCCACCACACCCTCCCACATGCCACTTTACCTACACACACTTGCCCACAGCCACCCCTACATTGCTTAGCTGGTGTCTGTGTATGGGGGGGTGAAACTTGCCCCCTCCTTCGCCACCAGCATGCATGTGCACATGCACCCTGCCATGTACCTGCTGCCAGTGTGAGTGCACCGTGCCCCCTGCCATGCTGCCATTACCATCAGAGTGTCCAAGGGCATGGAAACTGCCAGCCACACACCCACCAGCTCCCCACCCCCATACTGACACTGCTGCTTGCACAAAACTAGGCACAGAGGCCAATGTCCCCACTCGTGCACTGTGCGGCATGAATGTGCACAAGGAGGACTCTGGTCACACACCTGCCAACACCTTGGCTCTACATAAACAGTTTTGTTGGTGAGAAACTATGCATGGAGACCAGAAGACCCACCCCTACTCTGAACAGGCACTGTCACCCATGTAAACACATGCTCAGAGGGCACCCATAGTGCCATGTCTACCAGCATGCCAATGCCATACTAACACCACCACCAGTGTAAATGTGCATAGAGACTCCAGTGGGACCTCCTGCCCCCTTACAAAATACTTTGACCACCACCCCTGAAAACACCTTCATGGAGGATGGCACCCCTGAACCCACCAGGACTCGACACAGCTGAGGAGCACGCACCCTGCTGTGCTGCCTCTGTTGTTGGCATGTGCAAATGAGAACAGATCCAGGTACCACCACCCTACAAAGCACTTTAGCTGACATTACCCATCAGAGTGTTGTCACCAACATTCTGGGAACACTTTGGCCTCTCTAGTGCAGCAGGTTCCAAACCTCAAGAGGCCAGAGATAAAAGGCAGGGGCATGATACCCACTCCCAAGATTTAGAGCATGCAATTCAGGAATCCTGAGCTGAGCCTTTGGCCCTGAAAATCTTTCAGAAATGAAGCCAGCTGACAGAACCCACCTTATACTACAGCCAAACTCCCAAGGACATCAAATAGGATAAAAGAGAACAAAAACAACCAAAGCACAGCAACTTCTAAGATTAAAGGAGCATTAGCCCACAAAGCTGAGAAAGAATCAGCACAAGAACTCTGGCAACTCAAAAAGCCAGTGTCTTCTTACCTCCAAATGATCATACTACTTCCCCAGAAATAGTTCTTAACCAGGCAGAGATGGCTGAAATTACAGAAATAGAATTCAGAATATGGACAGTAAAAAGATCATTGACATACAGGAGAAAGTCAAAACCCAATCCAAGGAATCTAGGGATTATAATAAAATGATACAGAAGCTGATAGATGAAATGGCAATTATAAGAAAGAACCTAAAAGATATGATAGAGTTGAAAAACACACTACAAGAACTTCATGATGCAATTGCAATTATTAACAGAAGAATTGACCAAGCTGAGAAAAGAATCTCAGGGTTTGGAGACTGGCTCTCTGAAGTAACTGAGTCACAGAAACATAAAGAAAAAACAATAACAAAGAAAGAACAAAACCTCCAAGACTGGCATACCTGAGAGGGAGAGAAACTAAGGAACTTGGAAAATATATTTTAGGATATCATCCATGAACCTCACTAGAGAGGCCAAAATTTAAATTCAGGAAATGCAGAGAACCCCTGCAAAATACTACACAAGAAGACCATCCTCAAGACACATAGTCATCAGATTCTCAAAGGCCAAAATGAAAGAAAAAAATGTTAAAGGTAGCTAGAGAAAAGGGACAGGTAACCTACAAAGGGAAGCCCATCAGGCCAACAGCAGACCTGTCTGCAGAAACCCTACAGAGACAGAAGAGATTGGTGGTCTATATTCAGCATTCTTAAAGTAAAGAATTTTCAACAAAGAATTTCATATCGGGCCAAACTAAGCTTCATAAGTGAAAGAAAAATAAGACCCTTTTCAGACAAGCAAATACTAAAGGAATTTATTACTACCAGGCCTGCCTTAAAAGAGGTCATGAAGGACTGCTAAACCTGGAAACAAAAGGCCATTACTAACAACTACAAAAACATACTTAAGTACATAGACCAGGAAAAATATAAAGCAACCACACAAACAAGTCTGCATAATAACCAGCTAACAATATGATTACAGAATCAAATTCACACATACCAATATTAGTACTAACCTTGAATGTAAATGGGCTGAATGCACCAACTAAAAGGCAGAATGGCAAGTTGGATAATGAAGCAAAACACAATGGTATGCTGTATTCAAGAGACCCATCTCACGTGCAATGACGCCCATAGGCTCAGAGTAAAGGAATGGAGAAAAATCTACCAAGCAAACAGAAAACAAAAGAAAGCAGGGGTTGCTATTCTAATTTCAGAGAAAACAGATTTTAAACTAACAAAGATCAAAAAAGACAAGGAAGGGTATTACAGAATGGTTAAGAGTTCAATTGAACAAGAAGAGTTAACTATCCTAAATATATACACACCCAATAGAGGAGTACCCAGATTCATAAAGTAAGTCCTTAGAGACCTACAAAGAGATTTAGATAACCACACAATAATAGTGGGAGACTTTAACACCCCATTGACAGTGTGAGACATATTACCAAGGCAGAAAACTAACAAAGACATTCAGGACCTTAACTCAACACTTGGACAAATAGACCTAACAGCCGTGTACAAAACTCTCCACCCAGAAACAACAGAATATACATTCTTCTCATCTGCACGTGCCACATACTCTAAAATAGACAGTACAACTGGTAATATAACAATCCTCAGCAAATTTAAAAAAAAATCTGAAATCATATCAACCACACTCTTGGACCACAGTGCAATAAAAATAGAAATCAATGCTAAGAAAATCAGTCAACACCAGACAATTACATAGAATTTAAACAACCTGCTCCTGAGTGACTACTGCATAAATAATGAAATTAAGGCAGAAATCAAGAAGTTCTTTGAAACTGATGAGAAAAATACAACATACCAGAATCTCTGGGTTGCAAACAAAGCAGTGTTAAGAAGGAAGGTTAGAGCACTAAATGCCCACATCAAAAAGAGAGATCTCAAATTAACAACCTAACATCACAGCTACAGGACCTAGATAAGCAAGAGCTAACCAATCTCAAAGCTAGCAGAAAACAAGAAATAACCAAAATCATATCTAAACGGAAGGAAATTGAGGTGTTTAAAGCCATACAAAATATCAATGAATCCAGGAGCTGGTTATTTGAAAGAACTAATATGATACATAGACTGCTAGCCAAACTAATAATAAAAGAGAGATGATCCAAATAAACATAATCAGAAATGAGAACAGTATCTGACCCCACAAATATACAAAAAAGAAACACAGAGAGACTATTATGAACACCTCTATGCACAGAAGTAGAAAACCTGAAAGAAATAGACATATTCCTATACACATAAGCCTCCCAAGATTTAACCAGGAAGTAATTAAAACCCTGAACTGACCAATAATGAGTCTTGATATTGAGTCAATAATAAAAACCCTACAAACCAGAAATAGCCCAAGACCAGCAGAATTCACAGCTGAATTCTAGCAGATATATAAAGAAGAGCTGGTACCATTCCAACTAAAACTATTCCAAAAAATTGAGGAAGAGGGACTCCTCCCTAACTCATTCTATGAAGCCAGTATCATCCTCATACCAAAACTTGGCAGAGACATACCAAATAAAAGAAAACTTCAGAAACCAATATTCCTGATGAACATAAATGAAAAAATCCTCAAAGAATGACTAGCAAACTGAATCCAGCAGCATATCAAAAAGCTAATCCACCATGATCAAGTAGGCTTTATCCCCAGGATGCAGGGTTTGTTCAACACATGCAAATCCATAAATGGAATTCATCATATAAACAGAAATAAAAACAAATAAACAAAACATGATCATCTCAATAGATGCAGAAAAGACTTTTTGATAAAATTCAAAGTCCCTTCATGTTACAAACCCTCAACAAACTAGGCATTGAAGGAATAATAAGAGCCATCTATGACTAACCCACAGCCAGCATCATACTGAATGAGCAAATGCTGTAAGAATTCCCTTTGAAAACCAGAACAAGACAAGAATGCCCTCTCTCACCACTCCTATTCACCACTTCCATAGTACTGGAAGTCCTCACCAGAGCAATCAGGCAAGAGAAAAAATTAGAAGGCATTCGAACAGGAAGAAAGGAATTCAAACTATCCCTGTTTGCAGATAATATGTTACTATATCTAGAAAACCCCATAATCCCTCCCCAGTTGATCTGATATACAACTTCACCAAAGTTTCATGACACAAAGTAAATATACAAAAATCAGTAGCATACATCTATACACCAACAACATCCAAGCTGAGAGCCAAATCAAGAATGCAATTCTATTCAAAATAGCCACAAAAAGTATAAAATACCTCAGAATACAGCTAACCAAGGAGGTGAAAGACTTCTACAACAATAATTACAAACCACTGCTCAAGGAAGAAGAGAGGATACAAACAAATTGAAAAACATTCCATGCTCATGGATAGGAAGAATCAATACTGACAAAATAGTCATACTGCCCAAAGCAATTTACAGATTCAAAGTTATTACTATCAAACTACCAATAACATTCATTACAAAATTAGAAAAAACTATTTTAAAATTAATATGGAAGCAAAACATAGCCTTAATAGTCAATCCTAAACAAAAAGAACAAAGCTAGAAGCACCACATTACCCAATTTCAAACAATACTACAAGGTGTGGTAACCAAAACAACATGGCGCTGGTAATAAAACAGACACGTACACCAATGAAGCAGAATAGAAAGCTCAGAAATAATGCTGCACACCTACATCAATCTGATCTTTAACAAAATCAGCAAAAACAAGCAATAGGGAAAGGACTCCCTGTTCAATAATGGTGCTAAGACAACTGGCTAGCATATGCAGAAGATTGAAACTGAACCCCTTTCTTAAACCGTATACAAAAAAGGATGGATTGAAGACATAAATGTAAAACCCCAAACTATAAAAACCCTGGAAGACAATCTAGGCACTACCATTCAGGACATAGACATGAGCAAAGACTTCATGATGAAGACGCCAAAGGCAATTGTGACAAAAGCAAAAATCGACAAATGAGATTGAAGTAAACTAAAGAGCTTCCACATAGCAAAAGAAACTATCAACAGAGTAAGCAGACAACCTACAGAATGGGAGAAAATATTTGCAAACTGTATCCAACAAAGGTCTAATATCCAGAATCTATAAGAAATGTAAACAAATTACCAAGCCAAAAAAAAAAAAAAAAAAAAAAAAAACAGAGAAAAGGGGGAAGATGGAAGATAGGAAGCAGGACTAGCTCGCAGCTCCAGCTTACATGGACAGAGCAGAGTGTGGAGACTCATATCATGAACTTTTGCTCCAGAACTACTGCAGGAATATATCAGAAAAGCGGAGAGAATCCACAGACCCTCTGAAAGAAGTACATCGCTCCTGCAGAATCTGGGAGAAAGCCCAAATACTGTGAGAGCCCAAGCTGTGACAGTGGGAAAGAGGGATCGTCCACCCTCAAATACATACTTCACTGGGGAACCTGAAGGTTTAGATCATGGGAGAATAACTTGAGCTTACCTGGAGCTGAGTCAATTTAGAGAGCTGAGCAAAACACAGGGGTAGTAGAGGAAGCAGTGGGAAAAGCCCTGTGGGCTTTCTGGGTCCCCAGGGAAGCCATTTCTGACTTGTCTCACAGAGGTTCTTGGGGAGGGCTGCCAGAGGAACTGGGAAAAGACCACAGGGAGAAGGAAACCTCCAGCTGAACTTTGTAACAATTACAACTGAATGCGAAGTCTCCTAGCCAGAACTCAGGGAAGGGCATGATTCCGGTGTGCGGACTCAACAGGTGGGGAGGCGTGAAAGCCCTGCTTGCTTTCTCAGCTGGGAGGCTGGTAGCCTGGGCAAGTTCTCAGCCCTGCTCACCCACTGCCTGGAAACAAACTTGATGCTGTTGGGGAGAGCATGGTGGGAGTAAGACCAATCTTTTGGGTTGTGTGGGAGCTGGGTGAGGCCTGTAACTGCCAGCTTTCCCCAACTTCCCTGGTGACTTGGATGACACAGCAGAGACAGCCATAATCCTCCTGGGAACATAAATCCATTGATTTGGGAACCACACCCCTATCCCCCACAGCAGCCTCAGCAAGCTCGACCCAAAGAGAGTCTGAGCTCAGACATGCCTAACCCTGCCCCCACCCATCCTGATCTTTCCCTACCCATCCTGATAGCTGAAGACAAAGGGTATATTCTATAGAGAGTTATAGAGCTCCACTGATCACCTGATCCTACGTATACTACCATAGCTGATGCTCTCTTGAAAGCCTGCCATGTCCTGGCAGGAGGCCAACCAGCATAAAAATAGTGCATTAAACAACCAAAACTAAGGACCCTCACAGAGTCCATTTCACTCCCCTGTCACCTCCACCAGAGCAGATGCTGGTATCCATGGCTGAGAGACCTGAAGACAGTTCACATCACAGGACTCTGTGCAGACAACCCCCAGTGCCAACCTGGAGCCTGGGAGCCCTGCTGGGTGGCTAGAGCCAAAAGAGAAATAACAATCATTACAGTTCGGCTCTCAGGAAGCCACATCCCTAGGAAACTGGGAAGAGTACTACATCAAGAGAACACCCCATGGGACAAAAGAATCTGAAAAGCAGCCTTGAGACTCAGACCTTCCCTATGACATAGCCTTCCCAAATGAGAAGAAACCAGAAAAACAATTCTGGTAACATAAAAAAAAAAGGTTCTTTAACACCCCCCAAAAATCACACTAGCTCACCAGCAATGGATCCAAACCAAAAAGAAATCTCGGATTTACCTGAAAAAGAATGCGGAAGGTCGAGTACTCAGTTAATCAAGGAGGCACCAGAGAAAGGTAAAGTCCAGTTTAAGGAAATGAAAAACTGATACAAGATATGAGGGGAGAAATATTCAGTGAAATAGATAGCATAAATAAACAACAATTACAACTTCAGGAAATAAAGGACACACTTAGCAAAATGCAAAATGTACTGGGAAGTCTTAGCAATAGAATCAAACAAGCAAAAGAAAGAACTTCAGAGCTCAAAGACAAGGCTTTTGATTTAACCAAATCCAATAAAGACAAAGAAAAAAGAATTTTAAAAAATGAACAAAACCTTCAAGAAGGTTGAGATTATGTTAAATGACCAGACCCAAGAATAATTAGTGTTCCTGAAGAAGAAGAGAAATTTAAAAGTCTGAAAAACGTATTTGGGGGAATAATTGAGGAAAACTTCCCTGACCTTGCTAGAGACCTAGACGTTCAAATACAAAAAGTTCAAAGAACACCTGGGAAATTAATCACAAAAAGATCATTGCCTAGGTACATCGTCATCAGGTTATCTAAAGTCAAGACAAAGGAAAGAATCTTAAGAGCTCTGAGGCAAAAGCACCAGGGAACCTATAAAGGAAAATCTTTCAGATTAACAGCAGGTTTCTCAGCAGAAACCCTACAAGTTAGAAGGGATTGTGGTCCTATTGTTAACTTCCTTAAACAATTTATCAGCTAAGAATTTTGTACTCAGCAAAACTAAGCATCATAAATGAAGGAGAGATAGCCTCTTTCAGACAAACAAATACTGAGACATTTGCCACTACCAAGCCAGCACTAAAAGAAATACTAAAAGGAATCCTAGATCTTGAAACAAAACCAAAAGAGGACCTCCTTAAAGCATAAATCTCACAGGACCTATAAAACAATAACACAATAAAAAAACAAGGTATTCAGGTAACAACTAGCATAATGAATGAAATAGTATCTCAAATCTCAATACTAACATTAAATGTAAATGGCCTAAATGCTCTACTTAAAAGATTACAGAATTGCAGAATGGGTAAGAATTAATCAACCGAGTATCTGCCATCTTCAAGAGACTCACCCAACACAGGAGGACTCACATAAACTTAAGGTAAAGGGGTGGAAAAAGAGATTCCATGCAAATGGACACCAAAAGCGAGCTGGAGTAGCTATTCTTACATTAGACAAAAAGAACTTTGAAGCAACAGCAGTTGAAAAAGACAGTCCAGGCGTGGTGGCTCATGCCTGTAATCCCAGCACTTTGGGAGGCCAAAGCAGGTGGATCACTTGAGGTCAGGAGTTTGAGACCAGCCTGGCCAACATGGCAAAACCTCGTCTCTACTAAAAATGCAGAAATTAGCTGGGCATGGAGGCGTGCACCTGTAGTCCCAGCTACTAGGGAGGCTGAGGCAGGAGAATCACTTGAACCCGGGAGGCAGAAGTTTTGGTGAGCCCAGATCGCACCACTGTGCTCCAGCCTGGGTGACAGTTGAGACTCCATCTCAAAAAAAAAAAAAAAAAAAAAAAAGATACAGAGTGACATTATATAATGATAAAAGGCCTTGTCCAACAAGAAACTATCACAATCCTAAGGATATATGCACCTAACAGTGGAGCTCCCAAATTTATAAAACAATTACTACTACACCTAAGAAATTAGATGGCAGCATGATAATAGTGTGAGACTTCAATACTCCACTGACAGCACTAGACAGGTCATCAAGACAGAAAGTCAACAAAGAAACAATGGACTTAAACTATACCCTGGAACAAATGGACTTAACAGATATTTACAGAACATTCTATCCAACAACCACGGAATATACATTCTATTCATCAGCACATGGAACTTTCTCCAAGATAGAACACATGATAGGCCACAAAAAAACTCTTAATAAATTTAAGAAAATCAAAATTATATCAGGTACTCTCTCAGCCACAGTGGAATAAAATTTGAAATCAGCTCCAAAAGGAACCCTCAAAACCATGCAAA
Source organism: Piliocolobus tephrosceles (assembly GCF_002776525.5). Taxonomy (NCBI): domain Eukaryota; kingdom Metazoa; phylum Chordata; class Mammalia; order Primates; family Cercopithecidae; genus Piliocolobus; species Piliocolobus tephrosceles. The sequence goes on from NC_045445.1 coordinate 78,447,645, forward strand.
TATATGGAAATTAAATAGCCTGCTCATAAATGATCGATTCAACAATGAAATCAAGATGGAAATTAAAATCAAAACCACAGTGCAGTAACACTTTACTCCCGCAAGAATGGCCATAATTAAAAAATCAAAAAATAATAGGTGTTAGTGTGGATGCAGTGAAAAAGGAACACTTCTACACTGCTGGTGGGAATGTCAACTAATGGAAAACAGTGTGGAGATTCCTTAAAGAACTAAAAGTAGAACTACCATTTGATCCAGCAATCTTACTTCTGGGTATCTACCCACAGGAAAAGAAGTCATTATCTGAAAAAGACATTTGCACATACATATTTATAGCAGCAAAATTTACAATTGCAAAATATGGAACCCACCCAGATGGCCATCAATCAACTGGTGAATAAAGAAACTGTGGTATATATACACTATAGAATACTACTCAGCCATAAAAAGGAAGGAATTAATGGCATTTGCAGCAACCTGGATGGGATTGGAGACTATTAGTCTAAGTGAAGTAACTCAGGAATGGAAAACCAAACATCATATGTTGTCACTCATAAGCAGGAGCTAAGCTATAAGGATGCAAAGGCATAAGAATGACACAATGGACTTTGGGGACTCATGGGAAAAGGGTGGGAAGGGGGTGAGGGATAAAAGGCTACAAACTGGGTTCAGTGTATACTGCTCAGGTGACGAGTAAACCAAAATATTACAAATCACCACTAAAGAACTTACTCATGGCTGGGCACAGTGGCTCATGCTTGTAATCCCAGCACTTTGGGAGGCTGAGGTAGGCAATCACCTGAGGTCGGGAGTTCGAGACCAGCCTGACCAACACGGAGAAACCCCGTCTCCACTAAAAATACAAAATTGGCTGGGCGTGGTGGCGCATGCTTGTAATCCCAACTACTTGGGAGGCTGAGGCAGGAGAATCACTTCAACCTGGGAGGCAGAGGTTGTGGTGAGCCAAGATCGTGCCATTGCACTCCAGCCTGGGCAACAAAGAGCGAAACTCCATCTCAAAAAAAAAGAAAAAAAGAAAAAAAAAAACTTACTCATGTAACCAAATACCACCTGTTCCCCAAAACCTATGGAAATTTAAAAAATGACTAAAAAGGACAAAATTTTTAAAATAATCTTGCCCCCACCCCCAAAAAAGAAAACAGAACATTTAATGATGGTTAATATCAAAATTATTTTGGGTCCAACGAGAGATGGGGTGTTCCAGCTTTTTACAACCCTATTTTAAAAACAGAAAATATTCAGTTTATGTGTTTGTAAAACAAGTATTTGATACAAGTTTAATGGGGTGAATCAATCTCAAATATGTACAAATAAGTGGGGAAAGTACAGAGATGGACAGGTCAATGTAGGCATCAATTTACTACAGGTACTTCTCATTCTCAAAGTAAATCTGCAATTCATTTTAGAAAAAGTGTGATAGGAAAGGAACAGAACAGAGGTAAATGAAGAAATATACTACGTAGCATACCTAAAGAATCAAAGATTTGTCTTATTTTCTCATCTATCCATGATAGTTGCTAATTATTTCATTTATTACAGAGACAAGCTAAAAAACAGACAGCAATGCCTGTAAGCTGACCGAGCCCACAGCTTTTAATTGAGGGGGACAGTGGGAGGGCAACATCTCACTGTATTTAATATACAAAACAGAAATCCAAAACACTTACCAATTTGTACTTGTTTGGGCTGGCTAAGGGAAACAAATGCTGATGTGTCATCAGTCCAGGATATGTGAATGTTGCCTGTAATCACAAATTAAAAGTAAAGTGAACATTAAAAAAAAAAAAAAAACCAAAAACCAAAAAACCCTACTAAAATGTGTGAAAAGGAGATAAACAGACACTTTTCAAAAGAAAATATGCACGTGGCCAACAAGCATAAGAAAAAAATGCTAAACATTGCATAGTAATGTTTGGAAACTATTTTTGAAATTACAAGATTAAATGCATATGTAGAGTAAAACATAGCATTTAAAAACTACTCAAAAATCAATTCACTATGTCCTTCAATGATTTAATTCAAATATTGCTTGAACCCCCATTATGGGTCTAATATGATAGTTACTTAAAGATGATAAAGAGACACATATGATCCAGGCCCATGAATAATTTAAAGAGCAGTTCTAAAGTCATACAATTCATGCTTTACATACAACTTTAGGAGATCCGGTGTGGGGAAAGATTTTTGTATTACATACGACCAACAGGAAGCTTGTCTGAGAATATATAAATGTGCTTGCAAATAAAAAAGAACATGAAAATGAGCAGGAGGCTTGAACAACCATTTCACAACAGAGGATACCCCATTTACTGATACAAATTTTTTACAGTACTAAATTTCATAGGGAAAGTGCAAATTACAAAAAGAAAATACAAATTGAAAGTATAGAAATACCACTGCACATTAGCAGAACGCCAAAACTGAAAAGGATGTACAATATCAAGTATTGTTGAAGATGCATGCCTCAGAGTAAAGACTATATTATAGTGAACAGACTACTCCCAAGTCTATTCACAAAAGAAATGCATGCACATGTACACCCAAGGGATGTATATAAGAATATTTATAGCAGCATTATTCATGATGACCCCAAACTGGAAACAACCCAAATGTCCAACAGGCAAGTGGATAAATACACATAGCATATTCATGCAATGGAATACTACATGGTAATAAAAAAAGATTATACAGCTATATGTCACAACATGGATCACAAACAGAAGGTTGAATAAAAATACCATGTGTAGAAAATAACTACATGATTCCATTAAATGAAATTTAAAAGAAGGCAAGTCTAACCAAAGTAAGGATGTCTTTAGTTTCCTTTTGTGTAGAAGGGAAGATTTATTACTGGGGGCTCCTGGGAATTTGTTAATGCTCTATTTCTTCACCTGGGTGGTAGCTGCTTGGATATGCTCAGATTTTAAAGAATTCGTAGAATTGTTCATTTACCTTTTATATATTTTTATTTACATTATTCACAATAAAAGTGGTTTAAAAAATGGGAAAGAAGGCTATTTCGTGAGTAGAGGATCTGAACAGATGAATTTGAATGGTCTTAAGGATTGGGGGCATCAAGCTATTATATAGTCTCATGAACCCACCTTCATTATGGAGTTAGCTCCATGGAGGAGGCTGTCATACTTTGTCGGACTTTCTCTTCTCCAGAAAGTGTTAGAGACAACATGCTCAACACTATCCCTACTGAGTGGAAACTGACATTTCTATTTTTATCTGTTATTACAGTATCATTCTTCTCAAATACAATTTCTTTTCAGAATATGTTGGTAATTGGTAAATAGGGAGGAGACGGGGAAGTGTTTAAAATATGGAAAGAGGGTTGAAAGACAGGGTTTAAAAATCTTGTTGATTTTAGTTATCATATACCATGAGTACAAAAGAGGAATAAAATGATAACAAGCCCCTTATGGACAAAATTATTGTAAGACTAAACTAGAATGATTAATCATCACATTTTGTCATAGGATATTCTGGTATTGACAGTCCTGCATCATATTTAAATCCTAAACTTAAAATATCTTTTATTGATTATGTGCTAGGTTAATGAATTTCCCCTGATATTGGTAATAATCTGAATGAGGTAGAGAATAAGTTATATTTCAGAAACTTTCCATGATATATGAATTCTTCATCATTTTTATGTTAAATTTGTTATTTAGTCAGGTGCAGTGGCTCATGCCTATAATCCTAGCAATTTGGGAGGCCAAGGCAGGAGGATTATTTGAGCTCAGGAGTTAAAGACCACCCTGGGCAACATAGTGAGACCTCATCTCTATTTTTTAAAAAAGAAAAAATTTATTATCTTAAAAAACCAGAAAACAATATTTAAAAAATCATTAAACTTAAAAAAATTGACCAATCATCTGTTTCACCTTTCAATTTTTCTCCATATGAATGTGCTTGACATAACTAATACTTTTTGTTAATTTAGCCTTTCTCTTTGGTATTATACTGCAAGCATTTAAACATGTCATTGACATGCCTATCAATCTTTTCTTGTGTTATTTCATCTGCTGCTTCAACATTGGAGAATTGTAATCCCTGTGGATTCTTCTTAGTTTCAATTAAATAAAATGTCTCTTCCAGTCCCCAATCTCTTATCCTTTCCTTGATCTTTGCTTTAAATATTGCTTGTTATACATAGACCCCAAAGGCAGATCTTACTTTTAATCCTGAAGCCCTTGTTTATCTTTTACATATAAAAGGATCAGATGAGGGGAAAAGATACTCAATTTATGAGGGTTTTTAAGTAAAGGTTAAACAAACTGGGCTTGTTTAGCTTTGAAACTGGATTAGTTTATTGATGTTGGGGAGAAGAATTGAGGAATTTTAAACAAAAGACTTCAAGTAGATGAAAGAATAGATGGTATTGAGCAACTGTTCTCCACTTCCGTTGAGAATGAAAGGAAATGGACATACTAGAGGGAGAAGGCTTTCGTCTTGGAAATATAGAAATGATACCCAGCTACTGAGATTAATATATTGGGAGACAAGACAACAACAACAAAAAAAGGATTAAGTTGATCTTGCCTTGGTTGCAAAGTTATATACTACATAATAACAATTTAAAAATTTGTATAGCATTTTGAAGTTTACAAAACAATTTATCATAATTACTTCATTTAAACCTCACAGCAACCTTGTGAAGGAGGTATTATATTCACTTAGGGAGAATATTATATTTACTTAAATCCACTTAAGGATGAGGAAACTGAGTTTAAATTTCCAAACATCAAAGAAGCTGGTAAGTAATACAACATGATTTTTTTAAAAACCGTTTGATTAGATATAATTCAAATGCCATATAATTCACCTATAAAGTGTATGATTCAATAGTTTTTAGTATATTCATAGAGTTTTGCAACCATCACCACAATCAACTTTAGAACATATTTTTATCACTTCAAAAAGAAACCTCATACACATTAGCAGGTATTCCAATTCCCCAGCACTAGGCAATCACTAACATTCTATCTTTATAGATTTGCTTATTGTGGCCATTTCATATAAATGGAATCATACAATATATGGTATTTTTAATTTTTTTCACTGAGCATAATGTTTTCAAGGTCCATCCATGTTGTAGCATGTATCGACACTTCCTTCCTTTGTATGGCTCAAAAATATTTCTGTCTTATTCTGTGATGTTATTACAGAGTTTCTGATAAGGGGTAATTTATAAAGAACAGAGATTTATTTTTTGCAGTTCTGGAGGCTGGGAAGTCCAAGGTTGAGGGTTCTGCATCTGACAAGGGCCTTCTTTCTGCCTCACCCTACAGTGGAAGGCAGAAGGTGAAAGGGCAAGAAAGCACGCATGTGCATGTGAGAGATCAAACTCACACTCTCAAGCTCTTTATTTATTTATTTATTTAGAGACAGAGACTTGCTCTGTCACCCAGGCCGGAATGAAGTGGCACGATCTTGGCTCACTGCAACTTCTGCCTCCTGAGTTCAAGCGATTCTCCTGCCTCAGCCTCTTGAGGAGCTGGGATTACAAGCATGTGCCACCATGCCCAGCTAATTGTTGTATTTTTAGTAGAGATGGGGTTTCACCATGTTGGCCAGGCTGCTCTTGAACTCCTGACCTCAAGTGATCCACTGCCCTAAACCTCCCAAAGTGCTGTGATTACAAGAGTGAACCACTGCACCCAGCCCTCAAGCCCTTTAGTAATCAACATTAATTCATTCATGAGAGTGTAGCCCTCATGACCTAAATATCACTCATCAGGCCTCAGCTAATAGGAATTAGGCTGAATTGGGGATTAAGTTTCTAAAACATGCTTTTTAGGGGGCATACTTAAACCATAGCAATTTTATTGTATGGAAATACCACATTTTGTTCATTCAGTTACCAATTGATGAACATTTAAGTTGTTCCTACTTTTCGGCTATTCTAAACAATGCTGCTGTAAACATTCATGTTCAGGTTTTTGTGCAGATATATTTTCATTTACAACTTGATCTTCAACCCCAGGTTTTTGTCATAGGCAGAATTCTAAGATGGCCACTATCATTTCCACCCTCTAGTATATATACCCTACATAATCCCCTCCACTTGAGTGCGGGCAGAACTTGTGAATATGGATGGGATATCACTCCACTGATTTGATTATGTTACATGGCAAAGATGAGGGAATTTGCTGATGTAATTAAGGCACTGAATCAGTTGACTTTAAGTTAATCAAAAAAGAGATTATCTTGGGTGGGTCTTTTCTAATCAGGCAAGCCCTTTAAAAGAGGGTCCCGTCCTTTCTTGAAAGAAAGATTCAAAACCAAAGAGATTCTCTTTCTGGCCGTGGAGAAGCAACCAATCACGTTAATTACCTATAAAAGGGGTCACGTGGTAAGGATCTGAGGATCCCTCTAGAAACAGAGTAGTCCTCAGCCAACAGCCAGCAAGAAAACAAGGATTTCAGTCCTACAATTGTAAGGAAGTGAATTTTGGGGCAATCAGTGAGTTTGAGAGAGGGACTCCAAGTCTCAGATGAGATTGCAGCCCTGGCTGATATCTTGATTTTTATCTTGGTGAGATCTGGAGCAGAGAATGCAATTTATCTGTATCTATGCTACTGACCCACAGAAATAGTGAGATAATAAACGTATGTTGTTTTTAGTCACAAAGTTTATGGTAATTTGTTATGCAGCAACATGAAATCAGTACAACATCATACTGATGCTTTTGCAATCATACCATTCAGTACTGCCTCCACGTACCTGAGTTTCCTTCCTTCTCTGTAATTATTAATACTACCATAATTATTGCAGTTACCTGGGTAACAATAGATCTTTAAAAAAAATCTGATTCTGCCAGAGAGGCTCCCTCAAACATAAAGTAAATAATGATTCGGGTTAGTAAGAAATCACAGAATCATGGGTTTTATAGCCAGAGGGATCTTACTGATATTACATTAATAGACAGATACAAACCCTCATCAGGCTCAGCCTATTAAAAATTGATGTCACACTCAACCCTATCGACCCCTTTGTAACCCATCTCATTAAAATAATTTTCCAGATAACTCTCTAATTTTTCTCATTCTCATTCTGTCACCCCACTTCAATGTCTTTTAGAATATCTTGAAATTGCAACTTGGAGAGTTTAAGATGAAAACTTTGAAGTGAGCTCTGAGAGCTTAAAAACATCATACTGAGTTTTTAATCTATAGCTTTATCATGGGTCTACATGCCAGCGACACAGATACAAAGACATGTTTTCACAGTTCACTGGATCGATCCTTCACACCAGAGTAAAACCATGGAGCTTTAAAACAGCAAGCAAGTTAGCTCTTCAAGAGACTTGAAATTAGGATATACCTTCTGGGCGTGGTGGTCACGCCCAGCACTCTGGGAGGAGGCTGAGGTGGGTGGATCACCTGAGGTCAGGAGTTCGAGACCGGCCTGACCAACATGGTAAGAGCCCCCCCCCCCCTCCCCCGTCCCTATTAAAAAAACAAAAAAAAAAAAAAGAAAGAAAAGAAATTAGGGTATACCTAGAAATATTTCTAAGGGATAAATTTGATGACTCTTGGAGCAATGGTATACATAGTGTTCAAAAGGAGATGATTCTTATTGTGCCATCCACATGGAGTCCCGCAGTCCTACAAAATTCCCACAAGATTATTCTTTGTCGAGATAAAGCTGGGTCACTGCTTTATAATACATAGAATTGCCCACAAAATTACAGTGAAAACAGATTTGGCATGCCCCCTAAATTCTACAAGTGACTTTGACACATACAAGAAAAGGCAGCATAGTTTAGGTTGGCAGTATAGACTTTAAAGTAAGGTTTAGGTTTGAGTTTTGACTCCGCTGTTTACTAGGTAAGCAATCTTGGGAAAATTCTTTAATGTCTGTAAGTCTCAGGTTACATCAGCAGAAAAAAATGGTGATTATAATATTAGCTACCTCATACAATATTTGAGAGGATTATATGATCATGTATGTAAAGCAGTAACTACTCCCTGTTACAGATGAAGCACTCGATAATTAATAGCTGTGATTATTATATACGAGGATTAAGATATTATTTTGCATGATATGCAAAGAAACCAGCTCATTTACAAATTTGTAAAAGATTTTTTCCCATGGAGGTTAAGCATTAAAGTTGACTAAAATCTCTATATTTTTATTAAGTTAAAAAATAACTAAAATTTTGCATTAACTTTTAAAATTTAATTTTTATACAAATGACTATTATTAAAACCCTCCCTGGCATGGGCTCTGGAATCAGACCTTCTGGATTTGGATATCATCTCTACCACTTCCAAACTACTTGGGCAAGCCCAGAGCTTCCTTTTCATCATTTGTAAGGTGGAGATTATAACAGAAACCAATCTTTATGTGCACTGAGTGGATTAAATTTGATGAGACAACTTAAAGCACCCAGTGCAGTGCAGCGCAGTGCTTAAAACAGAATAAATGTCCAATAAATATTCCCTTCAAAAAAGGGGAAAAAAAGTGATAAACATAACTTTAAAACAACTACTTATTTTGTGCAATGTTCTCCTAAAATCTCAATAGTAATAAACATGTGTGTGCATATGTTTATATATACATACACATAAATGGATATATATATTTGTTTCTGCTTTATTCAACATTATTTCATATATACTTTCCCATATACCATATCAACGCAAGTCCATACATATACTTTTCAAATAATAGCTGTTGAGGTATTTCCTTGAACTGCTTTTGGAATATTTGGAATTAGTTTCAAAAGTTGCACTGGTCATGGTGGCTCATGCCTGTAAATCCCAGCCACTGGGGAGGCTGAGGCAAGAGGATCACTTGAGGCTTGGAGTTTGAGACCAGCCTGGGCAACATAGAGAAATCCCATCTTTAAAACATTTTTAGGCCAGGCACAATGGCTCATGCTTGTAATACCAGCACTTTGGGAGGCCAAGGCAGGTGGGTCACAAGGTCAGGAGTTCGAGACCAGCCTGGCCAATATGGTGAAACCCCCATCTCTACTAAAAATACAAAAAAAAAAAAAAAAATTAGCTGGGTGTGGTGGCATGCACCTGTAGTCCCAGCTGCTCGGGAGGCTGAGGCAGGAGAATTGGTTGAACCCGGGAGGTGGAGGTTGCAGTGAGCCGAGATGGTGCCACTGCACTCCAGCCTGGGCAGCAGAGCAAGACTCTGTCTCAACAAAAATTTTTTTTAAATATATGTCGGGCACGGTTGTATGCACCTTAGTCCCAGCTACTTGGGAGGCTGAAGTGGGAGGATCCCTTGAGTCCAGGAGCTTGAGGCTGCAGTAAGCTGTGATTGCAACACTGCACTCCAGCCTGAGTGACAAGAGTGAGACTCTGTCTCTAAAAAATAAATAAACTAATAAAACAACAGAAAAAGTTGCTATTATTAATAACACTGATATAAACATCTTTATGCAATGCACCTTATTTTGGGGGAAGGGGAATTTTGGGCTGTATTTTTTAAAGTGTAAATACCAAGTTAAGAGGTATATAATAGAGACAAGAGGGCTAACTGACAAAATGTAAGAGACACTACCCTACAGGCTCCAAACACAGACAAGTTGGTTAAAAGCAGCAACAAAAATCCCCACAGTTTTTTAAAAAATGCGTAGTTGAGCTTGAAAGCAAACAAAGGAAATGTCTAGAGGTTAGAAACAAAAAGGAAAATCACAGCCAGAACAGAGTAAAGAGTTGAAGCCCAGTGGTCCATAGATAAACCAGATGTAAGACAAAGTCTGGGGTACTTTTTTTTCTTTTATAAATTAAGGTAATAAAGTAAAATCACTATTTTAGTGTATAGTTTTGCAAGTTTTAAAAATGCATACAGTAGTGTAACAACCACCACAATCAAGATAAAGAACAGTTAAATCGTTCTTCCATGCTCCTATGTAGTCAAATCCTTTTCCACTCCCATGTGGCTTGGGTTTTCATGCCCTACTGAAATGGGTAGAAGGCCACAGATCCAGTTTGTACATAGTGAGCTGGATTTGAGCTTCCTGCAAAAGGGAGTACTAGAAAAACTCTGATCCTTGGCCTAGGAACGTGGTCCTGAAAGCAATACATCTGTTCTCAGTTGTGGATTCTCCACGAAAAATCTGCACTGTGCATGGGTGCAGGATCCATACACATACTACATATATGGCATGGAAAATCAAAGCTCAAAAAAAACCAAAAGACTAAAAACTGATCTCAAACTGGTAAATTCTGTAGAAACACTCCAGAAGCAAACACAAAACTGTCCTGTAGTGACATTTCCACAACCCAATGTATGTGCAGAATTCTTAGGAAAGAGATTATAACAACAACAAAATCTCTTAAAGAAGAGATTATAACAAAAAATCACAAAGCACACAAGGATTCTCACTACCTAATAATAATAATAATAATAATAATGTACTGACAGGAAAATTTATTTTCACAGAAATTTAATTCAGTAATCTATCAACCTAAAACTTGATACTCAGCTGAACTATTATGCAAAATGAGGACGAAATAAAGATATTTTCAGGAACTTCAAGACTCAGTTACTATGTACAGAACTTCAGTGAAAGAATCACTAAAGGATGCATTCTGGCAAGACAAATTATAACCAGAAGTAAGAACTATAATGTCATTAAGCATGTTGAGCCTACTATTTTTAAAGAGTTTTTCACTTATGTTCATAACCAAGATTGACCTATAATTTTCTTGTACGATCCTTGTCCATGTATTAAGTTTATACCAGCCTCATAAAATACGTAGGTCATCCAGATAATCATGGTGGATTAATGAAACCTATTTATCACCTCTTCCTTACAGACTCCACCAAAATAACATAAAAGAACAAAACAGAAATAAATCCACAAGGATAAAGAGACTAGGATTAGAGAAGGGCAATGCAGGGAGGGATCTTCAACTAAGTCATTATTTTTAAGATCTAAGGCAGGCCAAGCACAGCGGCTCACACCTGTAATCCCAGCACTTTGGGAGGCTGAGGAGGGTGGATCACGAGGTGAGGAGATCGAGACAACCTTGGCTAACACAGTGAAATCCCATCTCTACTAAAAATACAAAAAATTAGCCGGGCATGGTGGCATGCACCTGTAGTCCCAGCTACTCGGGAGGCTGAGGCAGGAGAATCGCTTGAACTCAGGAGGCGGAGGTTGCAGTGAGCCGAGATTGTGCCACTGCACTCCAGCCTGAGCAACAGAGCAAGACTCCGTCTCAAAAATCAATCAATCAATCAATCTAAGGCAAATATCGTAAAACGTTAAGCTATGACTAAGCTGGGTTGTAGGTACATGGTGATTACATTTTTCTTTGTAATTTTCAGTTATGATTCAATATTACCAAATGTTGAAAGTACATGGAAAATAAAGAAGTTAGTTTCAGAAAGTGATAGGTGCTCTAGAGATGCCTCTAAAACTTGAATGTGCATATGAACAACCTGAGGCATTCTAATTAAAATTCGGATTTTGAATCTTTAAGTCTGGCATCGGGCCTGAGATTCTGCATTTCATTTTTTATTGCTATGTAATAGTTGTACATATTGTTGAAGTACCTGTGATATTTTGATACATGCATATGATAGCATAAACAACATATACAACAAGGTAATAATCAAATAAAGAAATATTTAGTTTTCCTTTATGTTGGGAATGTTCTTTCTTCCAAATGTGGTATACATACACAATAAAATATTGTTCAGCCATAAAACAAGGAAATCCTGTCATTTGCAGCAACATTGATGGAACTGAAAGTCATCATGCTAAGTGAAATAAGCCAGGTACAAAAAGACAAATACACATGTTCTCACTCATATGTGGGAGCTAAAAAGTAGATCTCATGAAGGTAGAGGGTAGAATAGTGCTTATCAGAAGGTAAGAAGGGCAGAAGGGAGGGACAATGAAGAGGTTGGTTAATGGGCACAAAAATGTAGTTAGAAGGAGTAAGATTTAGTGTTCTATAGTACAGTAGGGTAGGTGACTATAGTTAACAATAATTTATTGTATAGTTCAAAATAGCTAAAAAAGATTCTGCAGTTCTAACAACCTCTCAAGTAATGCCAACGCTAGTGGTCCGTGGATCACATTGGAATAGCAAGATTTTAGGGTAAATAACACAAGGCAATGGTAATACAGAGTGGTGGGGACAGGGAGTGGCCTCTTTAGATAAGGTTCTCTTGGAAAGCTTCTCTAAGCAGGTGACATTTGTTTTGAGACCTGAATGATAAGAAAAAGTCATTTAAAAATCTACAGGAAAGATATTCCTGGTAGAGGGGAAAGCAAGTGGAAAGGTCCTGAGGTGAGAATAAGTTCTGGCATTTTTTAGAAAGAGAAGACCACTGTGGCCTTTCTAAATTGCTCAAGTGTTTCTTCCACATTTCAGGTGTTATTAAGTGAAAAGAGCACTATGTTTGGAGTCATAAAACCTAGATTTGGTCTCCCTCCCATTAGCTCTGTGGCCTCTGACCTAGTCACAACTTTTCTTAGCCTCAGTTTCCTCATAAATATGGTACTATTAGTAAATAATACCTATCTTCCACGGTTGATGTGAGGACTAAATGAAATAAGGTATGACAAAGCAGATTGTAAGTTACAAAATACTATATACATTTAAGTATAATTATTGCATACATAAAGTGCTATCATGTGATCTGTGGTTGTAGCAGGTATTTATAGCAGCTTTTATTGTGTATACCTCTGTCTCTTTAATTTATGTCAGACAGTTATGTGTCAAGTTATTACAGGCTGAGTTGGCCTTTTTGTTGCTGCTCTTCCCCAGCAGTGTGCAACTCTTATTATGCTTCACGTTCTATTTCTGGGTGCCCTGGAAATTTTCTTTGGCTTATTTGGCAAACAAATATTTGCCTCACTTTAGCTCATCATAGAGTAACTACTTGGGTATTCCAATGTTATTCACACTTTTTGATCAAAAGAGTTGGCTTACAATGAGCACTACTTTTGGAAAAAAATAATTTGGCTCCATTCAAAGAGTTCACAACTGGGTGGTAAGATTCAGTGGCGATATTCAGCCCTAAGAGAAATCATTAGTAGAGTCTAGAGTTTCTCTAATGTATACTGTAGCTATCTTAACACGGAATACATGCTGAATAAATATTTGTTGATGACAATATAGTCATTAATAAGAGGCCATTACTGATCTACCGTCAACAATACAATAAGAAGCTAGAAACATCCAATTCGTCACTAAGTCCTGCCAATTCCATCTCTTAATTGCCCTGCAATCGATCTACTGCCACTGCTACTGCTAGGTTGAGGCCTCTATTTTATGACTGAACTATTGCATTAACTTCATGACTTCAATATGAACTCCGTCCATTCCAACCATCTCACTTAAGCCTGAGTAGCTTAATGGACATATAAATCTGATCATGTTACTCTCCTGATTAAAACTCTTCACTTCACTCTTCACTGGCTATAGGATAAAGTATTAACTTCTTAGAATGAAATAGAAAGCCCTTTACCTTCAGGTCTCTGTTCACTCAGGTTAATCTCCTACTACTTTCCCAAACTCCATAGACTCCTGAACCTGAAAATGTTTTCTTATGCCTTCATGCTTTTAACATGTCTTCTTTACACGTAATTCCAGTCAACCTCTTCAACTCGAGTTCTATTTTTCTTTAAATAACTAGCTCAAGCATCCCCTCGAATGAATTCCAGAACAAAAAAGCTAACTGCATGAGTTACAAATTTCTGTTTTTCCTTATCAGACTTACTAGTCCAAAGTACCTCTTCATAAAAAGTCCATAATTATTTGTCTCTTTTGTGTGAAAAGTTGGAGAATGCAGCAATGAATATAAAATTGCAACTACATTATTGTCTTCGGGGTTTCAGGTAACATTTACAACTGGAAATGCAGTTTCCTAGATAACTGTAAACATATTTTGACATTTTGTTTGATAATAGTGGTGACAAAAGAATATAAGCCTGTCTTTAAACATGGATTTCTCTCCATACATTTCACTTTACCACCCTTCAGTTAACCTAAGCGATTTTTCAAGAATTAGGTACGCTGCAAAAACGAAAGCGAAGAGCCAGAAAGAGTGACAAAATTAGTAAAGATGTCTGTAGTCTGTGTGTGTGTGTGTGTGTGTGTGAGTGTCCCACGAGGAACAGACCAAAGGAAAACTGCCCCAAGGTTTGCGCAACAGCAATCAGCAAAGTAAATCTTACAGGACGGAGAAGCAGTAAATCTCACAGCGCAAGCCTCCTCCCAGGGGAAATTAACGTCTGTAATTTAACCTTTTCTTAATTCAGAAGAAAGTGGAGATAAGAATATGCATAGGGAAAATGGAGAGAGGGGAGCGTGACATTGAGTTGGAGGAGGTAAGAGAGTAGAATGACGACATGGGGTTGACAGATTTAGCAGATACAATATTTGGGACACACGTACGAAGAAATGATTCCTTGTTTATGTGAAACTTAAACTTAACTAGGTAGGCATCCTGTATTTCATCTGGCAACTCCAGGTAAAGAGAAAAAGACAGTGTTACTCCAATATTCCCGGTTGTGTAAGGAAAACAATCAAAGCTCGACCCTAAGGAAACAAAAAAAAAATAGAAGAGGCTGCGCGAATGCATCCGAATCTTCAAACAGAATCCATTTCCGGTCTGGGGCCCTGGGAAAACAAGAAGAGGAGAGACAATTAAGGTAGCCGAATTCAGTCCGCCAGTGTCCCATAATCCTCTTCTCTCGGTTCCTCTTTCCTCGCTCAAGATGGCGCTGCTCGCGATGCATTCTTGGCGCTGGGCGGCCGCGGCGGCTGCTTTCGAAAAGCGCCGGCAGTCCGCGATTCTGATCCGGCCTTTAGTCTCTGTTAGCGGCTCAGGTCCGCAGTGGAGGCCACATCAACTCGGCGCCTTGGGAACCGCTCGAGCCTACAAGGTGAGATGCCACTGACATGGAAGAATAGGGTGAAGGGCAAGGGGACCTGTAGGGAAAAGGTTGCCCTCGTGACCTCGGGGCAGCGAGAGCACTAAGAAGAAAGTCATGGCTAACTCGGAGCAGCAGTAAGTGAAGGAAATTAACGTCAGTAATTTGGGAAAGGGCGAAGAAGAAAACCTTTTAGTTCAGCAAAGGGAAACGGGGCAGGAGGTTCTGGGCAGAGGACACCTGGAGCGCTGGAGTCTCTCCTAGGAGTCATAGTTTTTCTCTCATATTAAGGTTTGGGGTAGACACCATTCCCAGCCTGCTTACCTTTCTAAATACGAGGAAGACTGGGTTATTTTCCCCCATTAGTAATGGAATTTGGGACAGTTTATCTGTGGTTCAGATTTTACTCAGTTGGAATTAGCAATTCGGAGAGCACTGTAATGACAGTAAGCTATCGATAAACAAGTGGCGCCAGTTAACTCCCTTGCTGACAGGCGTGCTTCTTGATAGGCCAAAACCATAACTATCTTTCCAAAACATAGACCGCCCTAAAGTCTTATATAAATATAATTGTCCTAGATCTGAAAAATACAGTTATGTTCTCTGCGCACAGGTCATTTTGGAAGCCATAGGCTACTTAGCCTTAACTTATGAATGTAGCTATGGTTGTAGTACCTCTTAATATTTGAGTCCACTATTACCTCTCACTCAGGAACGGTTTTTAAAAAAATTATTTGTACTTAACTGTACTAAAGTATAGCTTTTTATTTTCTGTGTATTGACAAGAGGTTTAATTGCCACCACTTATTTATCAGTATCACTTTAAAATATTGTCAGCTTTGTATGAGAAACAACCTCTTAAATTTTGATTCTTCGTCTACAGATATTTAACGTCTACCTTGTACATAGCCCTGTGCTAGATAATAGGGTACTAAGAGAGACATAGAGTTATGCCTTCAAGGATTGTACAGTTTAGTTAAGGAGATTGGATCTGTGCATTACAAAAATAACTGAAAAACACAGTGGTGGGTTAATTAGCAAATGAATAGTGTGTACAATAAAGGCTGTAGACATCCAGAGGAAATAGTGATAACCATAAAAGTAATGGTTTTTGTTCTGTAGTTCTCCAATAAGGCAGATGAAGTTAAGGACCAGATTATAGAGAGTATTTCATGCTGGTGATAGAACTGGGGAGAATATTCTGAACAGGGAGAATAGGGAATGACACTAAGCATGTGGAAGGCTGATGGAATGAAATTTATAATTCAGTAAGTATTGAACACTTCTACAGGAGCAAACAAAATAAAATATAAGTCCTGTCTTTAAAGAGCTTAAAATCTAGTGGGAAATATGTAAATTAATCGGCAATTAAAATATAGTGGAGCTGTGTAATAATGGGAAAGGTGCAAGGTATGGGAGAGTATATGTGAGGGGTATTAAGTCTAATCTTAAGGTAGGGAAGATTGCCTTGAGTAACCGATACCTCAGGCAAGAGCTGAAAAATTAGAAGCTAGCCAGTTAAAGAAGGAATCGCATGTGCAAAGGCCCACAAGTCAGAGAGAACACGGACCTTTTATAGAACTGAATGTAGTTAGACTGTAGTGAGTCATTCAAGATAGGAAATAGCAGGAGATTAGGCTAAAGAAGCAAATCCAGATGATTTTATTAAGGTTTTTAAAGTATTTTATGGTTGAAAGTTTCTAACACATGATCTCGTGGGAATGATTTGTGTTCTGTAGTTCTCCAATAAGGCAGATGAAGTTAAGATAAAATTTGTAGGACTTTCTTAAGCTGGAAGAATGAGGGGGAAGAGGGAAAAGGAGAAGTTATTAGGAATCTCAGAGGAGGCAATGGCAATACAAATTTAGCTTTCTCTCTTTCCATGAACACTTTCTCCACAACTTCCTTCTTCCACTCTGTCCTTTACATCCTACTATTTCCTTTAGTTACCATTTCCTCAGTGTGCAAAACAAGGGAAAGATGTTACCTTTGTTTTCTGTTTCTTAAAGGCATAGAACTCTTGCCATCCTTGTTTTAAAATATAGATTTAACAGGGTGAGAAAGGAATGATTACAAAATTTTCAAAGTAGAAGCTGAGGTAACCTGAGGTACCTGCAAATTCGTGACTTGTGATTAAGATTACAAAATAATTATTGAATTCATACTTTTAGGACAATCATTAGTATATAGCATAATATTTTAGAGCTGAAAGGAACCTTAGAGCAGTGTTACGAGATAATGTTAGTGGGTTGGATTAGCACTATTTTAGATGAAATTCAGTAGAATATAAAGAAAATAGCAGTGCTTTTTACATCTTAAGTGAAATATTGTTTCATGAACTTTTGCGTGTGTATATATACACACACACACATATATACACACACACATATATATACACACACACACACACACACAATCCCACATGTATATGATTACTGGAATTCATTGTAAAATGTATTTCTCACCAAGTATATGCCCTAGAGCTGGGCTGTGGAATATGGTAGTTCTTTTGGATAGGTACTGTTTTGTTTTCATTTGTTGGTCTGACCTCATGGACAAAGAATGGGAGCTTTAATTTCTCCCAGTAGCAAGTACCACCTTCCCACTCTTCCGCCATTGGCTGCTAAGAGTTAACCGAGTAGATAAAAGTTAAAATACTTTACTCCTGGCTTTCATATTAACTGAAGTGGGAATCTAATAACAACACTAGGAAAATAATCCTCCTATTCTACTTTTTAGAGGTTCTAGTTCATATTTAAATTTCATAATATAAGATGCCTATGAAGAAACTACAGTGATTACTCAACAGACCCAAAATGTACTAAAAGAATAAAAAACAGAACTTATCCATCCTGGCTAACACGGTAAAACCTCGTCTCTAGTAAAAATACAAAAAAAATTAGCCAGGCGTGATGGTGGGCGCCTGTAGTCCCAGCTACTCGGGAGGATGAGGCAGGAGAATGGTGTGAACCTGGGAGGCGGAGCTTGCAGTGAGCTGAGATCGTGCCACTGCACTCCAGCCTGGGCGACAGAGCAAGACTCCGTCTCAAAAAAAAAACAAAAAACAAAACAAAACAAAACTTACAGGGGAAATAAGGGTGTCTTTAAGTGGATTATAGATCATGGAACTGAAAAGGGTGAGAGGTGATTCAGTGACATTTAAAGAAACTGAAGACATTTAAAGTGGCCTGGCTCAGTGGCTCATACCTGTAATCCCAGCACTTTGGGAGGCCAAGGCAGGTGGATCACCTGAGGTCAAGAGCTCGAGACCAGCCTGACCAATGTGGTGAAACCCCGTCCATACTAAAAATACAAAAAGCAGCTGGGCATGGTCACGTGCGCCTGTAGTCCCAGCTACTCAGGAGACTGAAACGGGAGAATTGCTTGAACCTGGGAGGCGGAGGTTGCAGTGAGCCGAGATCGTGCCACTGTACTCCAGCCTGGACGACAGAGCGAGACTCCCTCTCAAAAAAAAAAAAAAGTACCTGAAGGGGTTATTTGTAGTTCAGTGATGCCCAAACTTACCTGGAACATTAGGTTATGATACAAAAATGTGGACTTCATTTGCAGGAAGAGGGATTCAATGTGCATATGAGAAATAATTTCTTAGACTAGTAGTCTATCTTAGTCTATTTGGGCTGGTATAACAAAATACCATCAACTACATGACTTATAAGCAAAAGCAATTTATTTCTCACAGTTCAAGGTGCTGACAGATTTAGTGTCTGGTGAGGTCTTGAGGTTCATAGGCGGTGCCTTTTAGCTGTGTCCTCACGTGGTAGAAGAGACAAGGCAGCTCTTTGGCCCCTCTTATAAAGGGACTAATCCTATTTATGAGAGCTCTGCTCTCCAAGTCCTAATCACCTCCCAATGGCTCCACCTTTTAATACCATCACATTGGTGATTAAGTTTCAATATAGGAATTTTAGGGGGACACAGATGTTAAAAGCATAGTCCATTTATTAGGAAACCAAGAAAGACTTTTAAAATTATTAAACAATAATTTACTGTCATTAGAAAAATATTAGCTATTAGGAAGCAGCCAGCTTGGTTTTGAAAAGAGCAAGGCATACCAAACCAATTCTTCATGTGAGTGAGTGACAGTCTATCTTGATTTCAATAAGGCTTTTAATTGTCCCCTGCATTGTTCTCACCCAGTAAGCTTGGAAGGAATGATATTGAATACTATTAAGGGGTCTTGAGGTAGTAGTAAGCCTTACTGTAAAGAAAATACAGATGACTTAAAGGATTTTTATTTCTAAATGTTAAAAATAATGAAATAACTGGTGTGCAAAGGGCATAACTTGGTATTGTGGAGTCAACACTGGACCAGGACACTTGACTGCCTGAGCTCTATTTGTACTGTTAATTATCTTGGACAGATAACTTGTTCCTTTGAACATCAGATTCTGTAAACTAGTAATATTTGACTACCAGATCTCTAAAGTTTCTTGCAGCTCTCTTGTTTCTTTACTGTAATCCTTTAGGACCAGCCCTTTGTATATAGTACCTCTACTTTGTGATCCTAGTTTACTACTAGTGTAGTATTCAGGAGCAACATAGGGTAAGTTTAAGTTCACATGAATTTTTAATGGGACAAATTTGTATTGTTCTCATCACATTTGTATATCTAAGAGTAGGAATAGAAAAATTGAATTTAATTATGAGTTTAGTATTTGGTAGTGTTGGGAAGATGGAGTAGTGTGGAGGAAAAAGTAAACTAGGTTCTGAAATCATCTAGGATGATAGAAATAGATTCTAAGGGGTGGTGAAGAATAGCAGCAATGCTATAAAAGTTGTAAATAAAGATATACCTTACATGGGCTGTATATGATAAGGAATGGAAATATAAAGGTTTTAGTTGAAAGTGGCACTGGGGCTTGAGAAGAGGAATTCAGGGGATTCCTTATTCAGAGATAGTTGAATAAATAACATTATCTAAGTCATTGACACATTGGTTTTAACTAGTTATTAAGATTATTAGGAAGAGGAAAAAAATTTAATGTTTCTAAACTTTGTTTTAGAAAACGAGGCCCTTTGAGAGTCTGATAAAAGCCATAGACCTTCGCCCTAGAAAAATACACATATGTACATGCTTCATTTTGCATGCAATTTCAGGGGAATCAGAAACATATCCTCTCTTCCAGTCGAGAATCCCTGATTAATACAATATTGCTGGCTGGTGGGTTTCTAATGGAGTTCCTGAGTAGCCAGTGGCAAGATAAAGAGCACTTGTCACTGGGCAGTGGGGTAGAAATAGAATGGAAACTTATATCAAAATTTTGATTAAATGATAAATGTATAATTTATCATTTATTATGCAATTGTTATGAAATTAATATCATTTATTGCTGTATTATTATTGTCAGTGTTATCTTAAATATTTTGCTTTTACAAAGAAAAGTATGTTCTTTCCCATATTGTAAAATAAGGTCTATGAAAAGGGATAAAATTGCCCTTTCTGTATATGATTCTTATGCTTTACATTTTCCCCATTTTAATTATACAAAACCATATCTAATAAAAACGTTAAGACAGATATCTACAATCCCACGTTAAATAATTTTTCCTTTTTCCTTTGAATCTCTGTTCTTTCATGTACATAATTTTTACATTATTGGGATAATTTTAAATTCTGTTTCTTTTTACTTGTGAGCATTTTTTTTCTTGGTGCTCAGTCTTGACCAAAATTAGATCTTTTAATTACTTAAGATTTTAGTAATGTTAATAGGTATATATAGTTACCTGCAAAAGGTGATATTTTTGTTGTTTTGGTTTTCTCCTTCCTTTCCTAAAATCCATCTCCTTGAAGTCTTCATCTGTGCTCTCTTGACTCCCTTGTAGGATTTGCCACTAGTGAGTAAAGATACTTTTCAAGTCTTTATTTAACATCATTTGCTCTTCACAGTAATCTGGTTAGGTAGGTGAACATTTCTTCGTAGTAGCTATGGCTTCTTCTGTCCTTTTCAGTCCCTTAACTTCTGCCCTAGTTTTAGACCCTTATTTATGCATGGGTTTTCTCCCTGCTTTCAGGGATTTGCCCTTTCAATCCATCCTATACAGCACATCTAGATCATTCTTCCTAAGGCATAACTTTTATCCCATCACTTCCCTGCATAAACTTCAGTGGGCTTTACATCTTAGCCTTAAAAATTTCCACCTAACTAGATTGCTGGCCATATTGTAAACAGATTGTCCCTCCAATCACCCTATATTACTCCCTGTTCCTTGGACCGTGTACTTTTTTGTGTCTGTTCCTTTTTTTATGCCATACCCTATGTCTGAAATGCCCTCTAACTCGTGCCTATTTTTCAAATGTTAGTTCAAAGGTCAGTCCGTTCCCTGAAACCATTACTTATAAGCTAATAAGACTTTGATTTCTCCCTCCTCTGAACTCCTGCAACACTTTTTCCTACAAGTAGTTATGTATCTTGTGGAGGAGATAAGATTTTATGTGCCTAAAAGGCTAATATACTCCAGTAATCTTTTTGTTTTTATCTTCCACAGAGCTGGGCACGGTATGTTACATGTAATAGGCAATCAGAAAATATATGTAAAATGAATGATTAAACTCTAATCAAACCAAAACAGAAGTCTAACATAATAATTAATAATATTTGCTCCACTGCTATACATTTGGAATTGAAAGCTAACTTTCTTCAGGGCAACCTCATAAGTTTGTCCATTGCATTTCTGTCATTAGGCATATGGTACCGTGGTGGAGTAGCATCACTGATTGTTGTCAGTTTTGGTTCAATAACCAAAGCACACCTACTTTTTATCCTGAAATTTTTGAGTTACTTTATTTGTGAGCATCATTTGCTAAGATAAAGTGACTTACAAGATAACATTATTTGAGGAATAAGATATAAAAATTTGCTCTTTGTAGAAATTTTAACTGCACACTGTATTTTGGGATGTTCATTAGTCCTCTGATTAAGTTTTCTTTACAATATCTAGAGAGGAATGGATATTAGAGTAGGGAAACTGCATCCTAAGGGTATAGTTCCTTAGGTGCTGATGTTTCGGGAGAGCAGCTTTTAAACTTATGCTTTTCAAAGCGTATTAGAAAAAGACAAGGTGAAACTTCAATTTTGGTTTACTTATCAAATTGTTTTTACTGATCTTGAGTAGCTTATACTGTAATATCACTGTAATATATTCATATTTTTGACTGCATGAATATTTCCTAAGTATGAACTCTTTCTTCAACTACTCTGACTATAGTGACTTAACAACTGTGCATGTACATGTGTGCTTGCCTGCTCCGTTTGCCTTAACACCACAGATTGGGTAGCTTATACAACAGAAACGTATTTTCTCACAGTTCTGGAAGAACTGTGAAGTCCAAGATGAAGGTGTCCGTAGAGTTGATTTCTTCTGAGGTCTCTCCTTAGCATGTAGATGGCCATCTTATACCTCTGTCTTCACATGGTCTTTTCCCCTGTGTGTGTCTGTGTCCTGGTATCCTCTTCTTAGAAGTATACTAGTCATATTGGATTAAGGCCCACCCTAATGACCTCATTGAACTTTAATTACCTCTTTAAGGGCCCTGTTTCCAAATATAGTCACATTCTGAAGTATTGGAGGTTAGGACTTCAACATATAAATTTGTGGGGGCAGGGAGTACACAGTTCAGACCATAACAATGTGTGTATGTGTTTGTATGTGTGTGTATGTATATGCAAATGCATAGAAAATTAGATAGGTATACTCCAGTCTGGTAAAAGTGGTTACCTCTGGAGAGGGGGAGGGTTTGAGATGCTAAAAGACAAAGAAAAATTAATTTGCTATTATGGATACACAGACACAGTTTGATATACTGTACTTGTTTTTACAATGAGAAAAATATTTCATGTTTAAGCTTTTCAATTGATGAACTGACCTTTTTGAGTAGGTTGTATTATGTTCATTTATTTGAAGTCCAATTTGTTTTGTCTACTAGTAGTAATGCATTTTAACATCTCTGTAACTTTTATTTTATTTGTTTATTTTTTATTTTTTATTTTTTTGCGATGGTGTTGTGCTCTGTTACCCAGACTGGAATGCAGTGGCACAATCTTGGCTCACTATCACCTCTGCCTCCCAGGTTTAACTGATTCTCCTGCGTCAGCCTCCCAAGTAGCTGGGATTACAGATGCATACCACCACACCTGGCTAATTTTTGTATTTTTAGTAGAGACAGGGTTTCGCCATGTTGGCCAGGCTGGTCTCAAACTCCTGACCTCAGGTGATCTGACCACCTTGGCCTTCCAAAGTGCTGGGATTACAGGCCTGAGCTACCATGCCTGGCCTTGTAACTTTTATTTTAAGTTCAGGGGTACATGTGTAGGTTTGTTACGTAGGTAAACTTATATCATGGAGGTTTGTTGTACAAATTATTTTATCAGCCAGGTATTAAGCCTAGTACCCATTAGTTATTTTTTCTGATCCTCTCCCTTCTTCTACCCTCTGATAGGCTCCAGTGTGTGTTGTTCCCTTCTATGTGTCTATCATCATTTAGCTCCTACTTGTAAGTGACAACATGTAGTATTTAGTTTTCTGTTCCTGTGTTAGTTTGCTAAGGATAATGGCCTCCAGCTCCAGCCATGTCACTGCAAAGGGCGTGATCTTGTTCTTTTTTATGGCTGCATAGTATTCCATGGTATATTTGTACCACGTTTTCTTTATCCAGTCTGTCATTGATGGGCAATTAAGTTGATTCCTTGTCTTTGCTATTGTGAATAGTACTGTGGAGAACATACGTGTGCATGTGTCTTTATAATAGAATGATTTATATTCCTTGGGGTACATACCCAGTAATAGGATTGCTGGGTCAAATGGCAATTCTGTTTTTCTTTCTTTGAGGAATTGCCACACTGCTCTCCACAGCAGTTGAACTAATTTACACTCCCACCAACAGTGCATATAAGTGTTCTTTTTTCTCCACAACCTCACCAGCATCTGTTATTTTTTGACTTTTTAATACTAGCCATTCTGACTGGTATTAGGTAGTGTTTCATTGTGGTTTTGATTTGCATTTCTCTAATGATTAGTGATGTTGAGCATTTTTTTTTTTTCGTATGCTTGTTGGCTGCATGTATGTCTTCTTTGGAAAAGTGTTTTTTTCATATACTTTGTCCACTTTTTATGGTTTTTTTTTCTTGTAAATTTGTTTATGTTCCTTATAGATGTGGAATATTAGAGCTTTGTTGGATGCATAATTTGCAAAAATTTTCTCCCATTCTATAGATTGTTTATTCTGTTGACAGTTTCTTTTGCTGTGCAGAAGCTCTTTAGTTTAATTAGATCTCATTTGTCAATTTTTTTGTTGCAGTTGCTTTTGTTGTTTTTGTCATGAAATCTTTTCCCGTGTCTCTGTCCTGAATGGTATTACTTAGGTTGTCTTCCAGGGTTTTTATACTTTTAGATTTTACATTTAAGTCTTTAATCCATCTTGAGTTTACATTTTAGTCTTTAATCCATCTTGAGTTAATTTTTGTATATGGTGTAAGGAAGGGTCCAGTTTCAATCTTTGGCATGTGGCTAGCCAGTTATCCCAGCACCATTTATTGAATAGGGACTCCTTTCCCCATTGCTTGTTTTTGTCAGGTTTGTCGAAGATGATATAGTTGTAGGTGTGAGGCCTTATTTCTGGGGTCTCTATTCTGTTCCATTGGTCTGTGTGTCTGTTTTTATACCAGTACCATGCTGTTTTGGTTACTGTAGCCTTGTAGTATAGTTTGAAATCAGGTACCTCCAGCTTCGTTCTTTTTGCTTAGGATTGCCTTGTCTATTTGGATTCTTTTTTGTTTCCATTTGAATTTTAAAATAGTTGTCTCTAGTTCTGTGAACAATGTCAATGGTGGTTTAATAGGAGTAGCTTCGAATCTATAAATTGCTTTGGGTAGTATGGCCATTCTGACTATATTGATTCTTCCTATCCATGAGCATGAAATGTTTTTCCATTTGTTTGTGTCATCTCTGATTTCTTTGAGCAGTGGTTTGTAGTTCTTGTAGAGATCTTTCACCTCCTTATAGTTAGCTGCATTCCTAGGTATTTTATTTTCTCTGTTGCAATTGTAAATGGAAGTTTGTTCCTCATTGGCGCTTGGCTTGACCGTTGTTGGTGTATAGGAATGCTAGTGATTTTTGTTTTTATTTTTTTATCTTTTTATT
Organism: Piliocolobus tephrosceles; assembly: GCF_002776525.5. Taxonomy (NCBI): domain Eukaryota; kingdom Metazoa; phylum Chordata; class Mammalia; order Primates; family Cercopithecidae; genus Piliocolobus; species Piliocolobus tephrosceles. The sequence goes on from NC_045445.1 coordinate 78,472,696, forward strand.
TTTATTTTTTAGAGCCGGGCTTGACTCACTGCTAGTGATTTTTGCACATTGATTTTGTGTCCTGAGACTTTGCTGAAGTTGTTTATCAGATTAAAAAGCTTTTGAGCTAAAACTATGGAGTTTTCTAGATAAAGGATCATGCCATCTGCCAACATGGATAGTTTGACTTCCTCTCTTCCTATTTGGATGCCCTTTATTTCTTTCTCTTGCCTGATTGCCCTGGCCAGAACTTCCAATACTGTGTTGAGTAGGAGTGGTGAGAGAGGGCATACTTGTCTTGTGCTGGTTGTCAGGGGAATGCTTCCAGCTTTTGCCCATTCAGTATGATGTTGTGATGTTGGCTGTGGGTTTGTCACACATGGCTTTTCATATTTTGAGGTATGTTCCTTCAATATCTAGTTTTTTGAGAGTTTTTAGCATGAATAGACGTTGAATTTTATTGAAAGCCTTTTCTGTATCTATTGAGATAATCATGTGGTTTTTGTCTTTACTTCTGTTTGTGTGATGAATCACATTTATTGATTTGAGTGTGTTGAACCAACCTTGCGTCCTGGGGATAAAGCCTACTTGATTGTGGTGGATAAGCTTTTTGATATGCTGATGGATTTGGTTTGCCAGTATTTTGTTGAGGATTTTTGCATCAGTGTTCATCAAGGATATTGGCCTGAAGGTTTTTTTGGTGTTGTGTCTCTACCAAGTTTTGGTATGAGGATGATGCTGGTCTCATAGAATGAGTTAGGAAGGAGTCCCTCCTCCTCAATTATTTGGAATAGTTTCAGTAGGAATGGTACCAGCTCTCTGTACATTTGATTGAATTCAGCTGTGAATCTGTCTGGTCGTGGGCTTTTCGTGGTTCTTAGGCTATTTATTACTGCCTCAAGTAAAGAACTCATTATTGGTTTGTTCAGGGATTCAGTTTCTTCCTGGTTTTTAGAGATCCTCCCATACTCTGAGCAATCACTCCTGCTTGTGGGACATAAAGAAGGCACCAAGATCTGAAATGACCAGCACCCCGTCCCAAAATAAAAAAGTCTTTAATGCGTTTATAAAACTTTCCTGGAAGTACTTGCTACTTTTAAATGTAACCAGTTTTTGGTTGTTACTTCATTGCGGAATTGGGAGATTCTTTGGAAATTTAGTCCCAGTGTTTCCTATTCATTTCAGTGGTTTCTTCTCTTGCTATGTAACACACATACTCTGCATATATGATTCTGCCTAGTAAAGAACTATTTATACTTAGGTTTCTTTTTTTCAAAATCAAGTTTTTATATTTAAAAAACATGAAAACAGTACAAACCCACTACTGAAAGATCAGAAAATACAGAAAAGCCAAAAAAAAAAAAAAAAAAAAAAACCAGCTATGCTAACAGGTCAGTATAACCTATACTTTTAATAATACCAGCTAATATTTTTATAGTGTTTTAGTTTACAAAATGCATTAAAATTTTACTTTTTCTTGCTCCTACTTATTTATTTAGTGATTTTCACCAGGATCAGAAAAAAGGCTCCCTATTGATTAGAGCTTTACTGTCTAATACAGTAGATACTAGCCATATTAGCTATTTAAATTTCAATTAAAATTAAAGATTTAGTAACTTAGTCATGCTAGACATAATTCAAGTGCTCAATAGCCACATGTGGCTAAGTAGCTCTTATATTTCACCACACAGAATATTGCTGTCATCACAGAAAGTTTTCTTGTACATGGCCATTCTAGAAAGTAATTTTAAGTTGGGAGTAACATTATCAAATTTGTTTTAGTACTGTGATTCTGGGTGCAGTTTGAGGGAAATATTAGAAATAGGCAAGGATTGGAGATAGGGACATCAATTAAGAGAATATTGAAGTAATATAGGAGAGAAATGATAAGTGCCTGCATTGCCTATCATGAGGTAGCATTGTCAAGATTTGTCACCAAGTATTCTTGTATCATGGAAAGATGACAGGGCTTTGAAGCAGGAGAGTATTACCTTATCTTAGTTATTTTATCTCAGTCTCAGTGTTTTTAGACTATAAAATGGGTATTTGAATAAAAATTTTCTTACCCATCTGATATGGTTTGGCTATGTCCCCACCCAAATCTCATCTTGAATTATAACTCCCACAATTCCCACATGTTGTGGGAGGTGATTGAATTATGGGGGCAAGTCTTTTTTTGTGCTGTTCTCATGATACTGAATAAGTCTTACTAGATCTGATGGTTTTGTAAGGGGGAGTATCCCTACACAAGCTCTCTCTTTGCCTGCCATCATCAATGTGAGATGGGACTTGCTCCTCCTTGCCTTCTGCCATAATTGTGAAGCCTCCCCAACCATATGGAACTGTAAGTCCATTAAACCTCTTTTTCTTCCCGGTCTCGGGTATGTAGTTATCAGCAGGATGAAAATGGACTAATACAGTAAATTCGTACTGGTAGAGTGGGGCACTGCTGAAAAGATACCCGAAAATTTGGAAGTGACTTTGGCACTGGGTACCAGGCAGAGGTTGGAACAGTTTGGAGGGCTTAGAAGAAGGCAGGAAAATGTGGGAAAGTTTGGAACTCCCTAGAGACTTGTTGAATGACTTTGACCAAAATGCTGATAATGATAATGGACAATGAAATGCAGGCTGAGGTGGTTTCAGATGGAAATGAGGAACTTGTTGGAGACTGGAGCAGAGATGACTCCTGGTATGTTTTAGCAAAGAGACTGGTGGCATTTTGCCCCTGCCCTAGAGATTCGTGGAACTTTGAACTTGAGAGAGATGATTTAGGGTATCTAGCAGAAGAAATTTCTAAGCAGCAAAGCATTCAAGATGTGATTTGGGTGCTGTTAAAAGCATTCAGTTTTAAAAGGGAAACAGCCCTTTGTGCATCCATAATCCATTGCTTTGATAAATAGAGTAAATCTATTTAAATAAACCTATTGTAAAACTCTTTGAAACAAATTCTTAAATGTTACTAGCTTAGAATATTGTCATATATGTAAAAACAGTAAAATCAAATTATATTCTGTCTCTAGAGTTTATCACCATCTAATACAGCTCTATGTTTACAAAAAGAACATACTACCAGTCTTTTAACAAACACTTATTGGGCACTCGCCATTTGGCAGACATTCTACTAGGCACTGGGGCTATAGCTGTGACTAAGGCATAGCCTTGCCCTCCAGGAAATCACAGTTTGAAGGAGAAAACAGGTAGGCAAACCAATACTTTAAGGAGTGGTAAATGCTTTTGTAGAGTGACGTGCAAGATATTATATGAGCCCGGAGATGGGGAACTACCTTCAGTCCAGGGAGGTCAAGAAAGACTTTGCAGGTAAACAATTTATAGATGAGTATTGAAGTCTTGTAGGTAGATGTTGGACTGGTCGATGAATGGGGAAAGGCTAATTTAAAAACACCTTGGGGGGTGATTCTTTGAAAGTATGCAAACATCATGTTTCTTTCTAAACTTTCAGCAGCTAATTTTAGCGTGCATCAGTGGATCTTCTCTGCAGTTATTACTGTGGTGTTTGCCTAATTACAGTTGGCCCTCCATATCCATGGGTTCCGCATCTGTGGATTCAATCAACTGCAGATTAAAATATTTGGAGAAAAAATGATGGTAGCATCTACTGAATATTTACAGACTTTTTTCCCTTGTCATTATTTCTAAAACAATACAGTATAACAACTATTTACATAGCATTTATGTTGTATTAGGTACTACAAGTAATCTAGAGATGATTTAAGGTATACAGGAGGATGTGCATAGGTTATACATAAATACTATGCCATTTTATGTAAGGGACTTGAGCATCTGTGGATTTTGGTATCTATATGGGTTCCTGGAACCAGTCTCCCATAGATACTGTGGGACAGCTGTCTGTTTTTCTGTTTCCCTCATTCCTTCTACATTTGTTTGTTGGAATTTTTCTGCAAGGAAGAGATGTCCCTTCTCCCTCATTTAATTGTTAATTTATTTATACCAGGATGGACTCATAGATGTTAATTATATTCTATGAGTTAAAATCCGTTACATTAATTATATATTTTGTTGCTCTATTTTTCCAGGTTTGGGCCATCGGGAGATCCTTTAGGTTGGCTCCTGTTTGGACATGCCCTCATCTTTTTCCAAGCATTTCTTTACTTTCTGGCATCACACAATGTTCCAGGTTCATCCTATATTTTCCCTGCACTGGCCCTGAAATCAGCCCCCTTTCTGGAGGGCAGTTTGTCAGAATGAATCAAAAACCTTAAAAAAAATTTCACCCTCTTTGAACCAACAATTCTACTTCTAAGAAACTGTCTTAAGGAAACAATCAGGAAAGTGCACAAATGTTTGTAAGTTAATATGCAGATACTCTTTACTGTGTTATTTATAGTGTTCAAAGTTGAAAATAGCTTTTGTATCTGACACTGGAATTAGTTACATAAATTATGGTTCAGCCGTCAGTTCACTGATCTTGGAAATTATGTTTTTCAAAAATATGTAACGATGGGGAAAATGCTGACATTCAGTGTAAAAAGCAGTCTACAAAATTCAGTAGGTCAAATGATTGTATTTAAAAAAAAAAAAAAAAAACATATGTAAGAAACGACGATTTAAAAAGAACCACACCCAAATATAAAAACAGTGTTTATCTCTGGATGGTAGGATAATGGGTGACTGTTATGTTCTGTAATCTTCGCTGTATTTTCCAAATTTTCTACAATGAACCCAACTTTCGTTTTTGTGATGCCGAAATATGTTACAGTAAATATGTAGTTTGGGCCCCATTATTGTCTATTCTTTGCTGTGGCCTTTAAGTTTCTCAGCGAATGAGCTGCCAGAACCTGAGCTGCTTTCTGTCTCCGAAGCTTGGTTTAGAATTAAAAGATGCTGAATTGATATCTTTTTTAGAGAAAAATGGAATTAAAAAATGGCAACATATTGATAAGAGGTGACTTTAGCTTATCTCTCACGTGCTCCACTCTCATCCTGAAGACATGAGAGTTAAGGGTTTTTGTCTTTGTTTTTCACCTTATGAGATTATGTCCTGGTGATAGAACTTCTACTTCATTCCCCAATTCTCATGGGTAAAGTTAAGAAGAATAGGGAGATTTAGTGGTACAAAAGGATGAGAGAAACATTTGGTCTTGGTTTCTATTCTCTTTTAATTTTATTTTTGACTCTGAGTGTCTTTTCATGTCCTTTTCACATCCTGCCTTTAAATTAAAGAAGGATCAGAACAAGGTCAGAAAGTGAAGGTGGGAGGAAACCTTCACTCCCAATCCTGTCCTAGCCTTTTATCCTAGTTGTCTATAGAAAGGAGAGCAGAGACCTTCCAGATGGAAAATCCATTCTTATCCTGGGAGTAGATAAATGGTCATATCACTTATTTTCATTGTTTTAAGGTTTAATTTTATCATATTTAATTGTTAACCCATTAACGGTTTATTTTAGTGTATGGTATTAAGTAAAGATCTCTTTTTTCCCATACTGATTTAATATGAAGAATTTGTCAAACAGTGACTTTATATTTGGGTTTGTTTCAATATTTGGTATTTGATCTCATTAATTTCCCTATCCATATGTCAGTACCACACTGTTTCCTTTATTAGACACAGGGTTTCACCCTTTTGCCCAGGATGGACTCCAACCCCTGAACTCAAAGGATCCTCCTGTCTCAGCCTCCCCAGTAGTTGAACTACAGGCATGCACCACCACACTCAGCTTCACATACCATTTATTTTACAATACATTGTAATATCTGAATAGAATAAGTTTCTCCTTCCCAACACACTTACATTACTCCTCGTCTCCAAAATTTTCTTGGCTTGTCTCACTAGTTTATTCTTCCAGAGAAGCTATTAAAATAGTTTTGCCAAGATCTCCTTTAAAAATCCTATAGAGATTTCTATTGGATTTCATTAAATATATTAATTTGTGGAGCATCAATATCAGCATATTATATAATCTAGTATTTTTCTCCATTTATTTAAATTTTCTTTTATGTACTTTGGTAAAGTTTTGTAGCTTTGGTCATATGTGTCTTAAAGATTCTATACAAATTTATTGCTAATATGTGTATGTACAGTTGATATTGTGACAGTCTAACCCATATTATATTTTCTATAAACTAAGGGCATCTTCACAATGCATTAAAATATGCAGAACTTTTGTACTAGCCTGTATGATTATACACTTACAGATTAAAAGCTTATATGTAGAAATGTGCCTAGATAACATCGATAAGAATCATTTGAGGAGGAAAGTTAAATCAATGTTTACGTCAGCATTTCCTCTGAGAAGCATTACGAAGTTTGGCATGGCAGATATAAAGAATCCAAAGACATGTGACCTGCCCTCATTGAGTATATAGACTAATTCAATAGAATGTAATATGAGTTTAAACCTAAATAAAAATAAAGACTTCAAGAACAATTCAGAACCATATAAGAGATTACACGATTGACCAGTGAGTTTTGTAAACAGGTACTACTCTCAGATGAGAGAGTTACTTCAGGCTTGGAGAAGAGAGTGATGTGGAAAGGATTTAGGAAGGAGGTAAATTTTGAGTGACATCTTGAGAGATGAATTTAGAGAAAGAGGAAGGGAGAAGACATTCTAGGCAAGAGAACTGATGTCAGCAAACGTGCAAAGTATGTTTGAAGGTTAGTGAATACATCGGTTTGAATAAAGTGTTCATGAAATAGAGATGGGAGAGATATGACTGAAAAGGTCAGTTGGTGTCAGATCAACAAAGAACTTAAATACCATTCCAAGGGTATTGGAGTTGGTAGGGAGCTATTAGATAATTTTGAGCAGAGGGAATAAGGGTTTGAAGTGTTTTAGGAAGATTAATCTTCATTGGTGTACAGCAGTGGTTCACAAATGTGAACCTGGGATTAGGTGATGAGCTAGCTGCATCAGACTTACCTTAAGGTCTTAAAAATAGTTTCAGATCCCTGTATCACATCCCTGAAGATTTTTTTTTTCTTTGAGACAGAGTCTTGCTCTGTTGCCCTGCTGAAGTGCAGTGACTCTATCTCGGCTCACTGCAATCTCCTCCTCCCAGGTTCAAGCGATTCCCCTGCCTCAGCCTCTCGAGTAGCTAGGACTTCAGGTGCGTACTACCACGCCCAGATAATTTTTTGTATTTTGGAAGAGGCAGGGTTTCACCATGTGGGCCAGGATGGTGTTGATCTGACCTCATGATCCACCCGCCTCTGCCTCCCAAAGTGCTGGGATTACAGGTGTGAGCCACCGCGCCTGGCATATCCCTGAAAATTCTTGTTCAGCATGTCTGGGATAATGTTCAAGAGTCTATATTTTTTAAAAGCTTCTGGTGGATTCTGATGTATATTCAGGCTTGGGAACTACTGTTGTAAAAGATGTATGAAAAAGGAATACCAGTTAAAAAGCTATTCTATATGTCAAGTTACTTGTTAATAGCAGTGAAGTGATATAAAAGGTATTTCTTCATTCCCTCCAGTATTAGTATCTGGTTTGGGAAAATCTTTATGAAGAGCTTTTATCGAGAGTTAATTAAAAAGAAAAAAAAATTTTAAAGCAGTCAATACTAAAACAAAACCCATTAAATACAGATTGAACAATACAATTGCCAGGCTTGATTTTGTGTGTGTACATATGTATATATAAATATGCATGTGTGTATACCCACATAAATATGTACCTAACAGCTTCAGAATGCATACTTTTTTCTTCTGTTGGAACACGTGTGTGTGTGTGTGTGTGTATGTATGTATATGAGGGTTGCAATTTCTCCACATCCTTTTCAACACTTGTTAACATCTATCTTTTTAAATTTTAGTAATACTGGTAGATGTGAAGGGATGTTTTATTGTGGTTTTGATTTGCATTCTCCTAATGACTAATGGTATTGAGCATTTTTTTGTGTGTGTAAGCAAACATTTAGAAGATGTTTTTATTTTTTTCTTTCCAACTTTTAGGTTCAAGGGATACATGAGCAGGTTTGTTACATGGATAAATTGCATGTCATAGGGGATTAGTGTAAAGATAATTTTGTCATCCAGGTAATTAGCATAATACCCAATACATAGTTGTTCCATTCCTCCTCCCATTGTCCACCCTCAAATAGGCTCTGGTTTCTATTGTTCCCTTCTGAGTGTCCATGTGTACGCAGTATTTAGCTCTCACTTAGAACTGAGAATATGCAATATTTGGTTTTCTTTTTCTACGTCTCTTAGCTTAGAATAATGGCCTCCAGCTCCATGTTGCTGCAAAGGACATGATCTCTTTTTTTTTTTTATGGCTATGTGGTATTCCATAGTGTGTATGTACCACGTTTTCTTTATTCGGTCCACCATTGATGGACATCTAGGTTGATTACATATCTTTGCTATTGTGAATAGTGCTGCCACAAACATAGGCAGGCATGTGTCTTTATGGTAGAAGGATTTGTATTCCTTTGGGTGTATACCCAGTAATCAGATTACTGGGTCGAATGGTAATTTTGTTTTAAGTTCTTTGAGAAATCTCCAGAGTGCTTTCCACAATGGCTGAACTAACTTACATTCCCACCTGCTGTATATAAATGGTCCTTTTTCTCCAAAACCTTGCTAACATCTGTCATTTTTTGACTTTTTAGTAATAGCCATCCGGACTGGTGTGAGATGGTATCTCATTGTGGGTTTGATTTGCATTTCTCTAATGATAAATGATGTTGAATATTTCTTAATATGCTTGTTAGCCGTGTGTTTGTTTTCATTTGAGAAGTGTCTGTTCATGTCCTTTGCACATTTTTTAATGGGGTTGGTTCGTTTATGCTTGTTGGTTTATGTTCCTTATAGATTCTGGATATTAGACCTTTGTCAGATACACAGTTTGCAAATATTAACCCCCGTTCTGTAGGTTGTCTGTTTACTCTGTTGGTTGTTTCTTTTGCTGTGCAGAAGCTCTTTAGTGTAATTAGGTCCCATTTGTCATTTTTTGTTTTTGTTAAAATTGTTTTTGGTGTCTTCTTCATGAAGTCTTTGCCAGATCCCATGTCCAGATGGTATTTCCTAGGTTGTCCTCCAGAGTTTTATAGTTTTGGGTTTTGCATTTAAGTCTTTAATTGATGTTGAATTTATATTTGTCAATGGTTAAAGATAGGGGCCCATTTTCATCTTCTACATATGACTGGCCAATTACCCCAGTAGCATTTATTGAATAGAAAATCCTCTCCCCATTGCTTGTTACTGTCGGCTTTGTTGAATGTCAGATGGCTGTTGGTGTGCAGCTTTATTTCTGGGTTCTTTTACCTGTTCCAATGGTCAGTCTGTCTGTTTTTATACCAGTACCATGCTTTTTTAGTTACTATAGCCTTGTAGTATAGTTTGAAGTCAGGTACTGTGATACCTCCATGCCTCCAGCTTTGTTTTTTTTGTTGTTGTTATTGTTTTTTGTTTTTGTTTTTGCTTTTGCTTAGGATTGCTTTGGCTATTTGAGCTCCTTTTTGGTTCCGAATGAATTTTAGAATTTTTTTTCAGATTCTTTGAAAAACGTTGGTAGTTTGAATAAGAATAGCATTGAATCTAAATTGGTTTGGGCAGTATGGCCATTTTAACAATTTTGATTCTTCTAATCCACGAGTGTGGGATGTTTTTCCATTTGTTTGTGCCGTCTCTGATTTCTTTTAGCAGTGTTGAAATCCTCCTTGTAGAGACCTTTCACATCCCTAGTTAGCTGTATTCTGAGGTGTTATATTCTTTTTGTTGCTTTGTCCTCTCTTCCTATTTGGATGCCTTCCTATTTGTTATATTCTTTTTGTTGACATAGTCCTCTCTTCCTATTTGGATGCCTTTTATTTTTTTTCTCTTGCCTGATTGCTCTGGCTAGAAAATCCAGGACTATGTTGAATAGGACTGGTGAGAGTGACATCTTCACCTTGTTCTGGTTCTCAAGAGGTATGATTCCAGGTTTTGCCAACTCAGTGTGCTGTTGGTTGTGGGTTTGTCTTAGATGGCGCTCATTACTTTGAGGTATTTTCCTTCAATGCCTAGTTTGTTGATGGTTTTTTAACATGAAGGGATGTTGAACTCTGTCAAAATTCTTTTGTGTGTTTATTGAGATGATCATGTGGTTTTTCTTTTTAATTCTGTTTCTGATGGTGAATCGCATTTATTGATTTTTGTGTGTTGAACCAAACTTGCATCTCAGGAATAAAGCCTGCTTGGTCATGGTGGATTAGCTTTTTGTTGTGCTGCTGGATTTGGTTTGCTAGTATTTGATTGATGATTTTTAAATCTATGTTGGTAGGGGATATTGGCCTGAAGTTTTCTTTTTTGTTATATCTCTACCAGGTTTTGGTATCAGATTGGTGTTGGCCTCATAGAATGTGTTAGGGACCAGTTGCTCCTCTTCTATCTTTTGAATTGTTTGAATGGGATTGGTACCAGCTTTTCTTTATATATCTGGTAGAATTTGGCTGTGAATCTGTCTGGTCCAGGGCTTTTCCTGGTTGGTAGGCTTTTTATTACTGAGTCAGTTTTGAAACTCATTTATCTGTTCAGGGCTTCAATTACTTACTGGTTCAATCTTGGGAGGTTGTATTTTTCTAGGAATTTATCCATTTCTTCTGAGTTTTCTAGTTTGTGTGCATAGAGGTGTCTGTAATAGTCTCTGAGGGTTTTTTTTTTTTTTTTAATATCTGCAGGGTCAATAGTAATGTCCCCTTTTGTCATTACTGATTGTGTTTATTTGGATCTTCTCCCTTTTTTCTTTATTAGTCTAGATAGTGGTCCATCAATCTTATTTATTCCTTTGAAGAACTATATTTTGTTTTTGTTGATCTTTGGTATGGGTTTTCTCATCTCCATTTTATTCAGTTCAACTCGATTTCAGTTATTTCTCTTCTTCTAGCTTTGATGTTGGTTTGCTCTTGTTTTTCTGGTTCCTTTAGATGTGATGTTTGGTTGTTAACTTGAGATATTTCTAACTTTTTGATGTGGGCATTTAGCACTCTAAGTTTTCATCATAACACTGCTTTAGTTGTGTCTCAGAGATTCTGGTATGTTGTATCTTTATTTGTATTAGTTTAAAATAATTTCCTGATTTCTGCCTTAATTTCATTATTTACCCAGAAGTCATTCAGGAGCAGATTAATTTCCATGTACTTTTATAGTATTGGGTGATTTTCTTAGCATTGATTTTTATTTTTATTGTTCTGTGGTCTGAGAGTGTGGTTGGTACAATTTCAGCTTTTTTGAATTTGTTGAGAATTGCTTTATGGTAAAGCATATGGTCAGTTTTAGAGTATGTGCCATGTGCAGATGAGAAGAATGTGTATTCATTCTATTGTTCTTGCGTGGAGTGTTCTGTAGATGGCTGTTAGGTCTATTTGATCAAGTGCGAGGTTAAGTCCCGAATATCTTTGTTAGTATTCTGCCTCAATAATCTGCCCAATACTGCCAATGGGGTATTGAAGCATCCCACTATTATTGTATGGTTATCTACATCTCTTTGTAAGTCTCTAAGAACTTCTTTTATTAATCTGGGTGCTCTAGTGTCAGGTTCATATATATTTAGGATGGTTATATCTTGTTGAGTTGAACCCTTTATCATTATGTAGTGCCCTTCTTTCTTCTTTGTCCTTTTTGATTGTTGTTGGTTTAAAGTCAGTTTTGTCTGAAATAAGAATTGCAAGCCCTGCTCTTTTTGTTTTCTGTTTACTTGATCTTTCTCCATCCCTTTACTTTGAGCCCGTGGGTGTCCTTGCATGTGACGTGGGTCCATTGAAGATAGCATACAGTTTGGTCTTGCTTCTTAATGCAACTTGCCACTGTTTTCCTTTTAAGTGTAGCATTTAACTCATTTACATTTAAGGTGAATATTAATTAAGGTGCATATTTGATCCTGTCATCGTGTTGTTGGCTGATTTTTATGTAGGCTTGATTGTGTATTTGCTTTATAGTGTTGATGGTCTATGTGTTTGAATGTGTTTTGTGGTTTTTGGTAATGGTCTTTTATTTCCATGTTTAGGACTCCTTTAAGGGCCTTTTGTTAAGGCAAGCCAGGTGGTAATGAGTTGCCTTAACATTTGCTTGTCTGAAAAGGATTTTGTTTCTCCTTTGTTTACGAAGCTTAGTTTGGCTGGATATTAAATTCTTGGCTAGAATTTCTGAAAAGAAATTTCAAGATGCTGAATATAGTTCCACAGTCTCTTCTGGCTTTTGGGGTTTCTGTTAAAAGGTCCACTGTTAGCCTAATGGAGTTCCCTTTGTAGATGACCTGCCCCTTCTCTCTAGCTGCTTTAATATGTTTTATTTTCTTTCAACCTTGGAGGATCTGATGACTGTGTGTCTTGAGGATGGTTGTTTTGTACTGTATCTTACACTGACAGGAATTCTCGCAGAATTTCCCGAATTTGTACGTCAACCTCTCATGAGGTTGGGGAAATTTTTGCATACAGTATCCTCAAATATATTTTCTAGGTTGCTTTCTCTCTCTGTCTTTCAGGGATGTTGATTAGTCATAGATTTGGTCTCTTTACTTAATACCATATTTCTCCCAGATTTTGTTCATTAAAAAAAAAATGTTTCTTATTTTTGTGTTACAGAGTTTATTTGAAGAACCTGTTTTTGAGCTCTGAGATTCTTTCCTCAGCTTGATTCATTCTGCTGTTAATACTCCCCCTTGTGTTATGAAATTCTTGTAGAGAATTTTTCAGCTATTTAGCTCATTTTGGTTCTTTTCTTAACATGGCTATTTCGTCTTTCATTTCTTAAATCATTTTATTGTATACCTAGGATTCCTCGGAATGGGTTTCAACGTTTTCCTGAATCTAGGTGATACTCTTTGTGGTGCCAATTCTGAATTCTATGTCTGTAATTTCAGCCATTTCCTTCTGGTTAAGAACCATTGCTAGGGAACTAGTGTGGTAGTTAGGAGGTAAGGAGATAACTCTGGCTTTTAGAGTTGCCAGAGTTCTTGTGCTGGTTCTTTCTCATCTGTGTAGGCTGATGTTCCTTTAACTGTGGTGTAATTTGAGTACAGTCGGTTGACTTTGTTTCTGGACGTTTTCGTAGGGCTGAGGCTTGCTGCAGGGTCTTTATTTGTGGCTGAATTCTTGTTCTTGGTTTCATAGCAGAGTATTTTAGCAAAGTATTTTTGGTGTTGAAGTTTGGGCTGTGATCCAGATGATATAATGGCCGATAGGTAGGCTTTTGCTCAGCTGGGCAGTTCCTCTGTATTTCCTTGCATTTACAGCCATGCTGCCTCTCAGTGCTTTAAGAGTGTGGACTCCTCTCCCACTCGAGTGCTGGCTGTAGATCTTGGTTTGGCACTCCTGAGCTGTGCTTCACAAGTCTGGGGTGAGCTTAGGCTTTTTGTTCCCTCTTCAGCTGGAGTCAACAGGGTTGGCAACCTTGGCAGTGACAATGGCAGAGGGCCTTTCGCTTGTTCCTTGGGGCCCTGCCCCAGACAAACGCAGAGCTGCTGTCAGTCAGAACGATCAGCCTAATGTGGGGTGGCCGTGTTGTGGGCCCAAGCCAGAGCGCCCTCCCTGGTGCTGGGCAGAGGAGGTCAGGGGCTCGCAGGGAAGTCATACTGGCCTCTTCTTCATAGAGCTGTGGCATGCTGGAGGTGTGAGTGAAGCAAGCACTCAGGATCTTTGTTCTTTCCCCGGTCCAATGGCAGCAAGGCCAGTAGTACTGCAGTGGCAGTGGCAGAGGCTGAGGGGCTGTCAGTGGCCACTGATAAACTCCACCCCTGAGAAACACAGAGCCACTGACAATGAGAATGTTCAGCCAAGTGTGGGGAAGCTGCGCTGCAGCCCCAAGCCCGGGGCCCTGCCAGGTGAAGAGGAGGGGTGGGGACTCACAGGGAAGAGAAACTGGGCTCCTCTGTATGGTGGCTGCAGTGTCATGCAGGTATCAGTGAAGTGACCAGGCTCTTTTTTCCTTCTCCAGCTCAAAGGCAGTAAGGGTGGTACTGCTGTAGCTGTAATGGTAGAAGGGATATGGGTTGACTCTGGGATTTCCTCCTCAGAGAGATTCAGAGCTGCCCAGGTGGTGTCAGGGTGGTTGTGCTGTGGGCTCAGGTCAGATGGCCCTACCCAGTGAGGAGTAGTAGGGGCAGGGACCTGTGTAGAGAACAGTCTGGTCACTTTTACATAAAGACAGCTATGCTGGGCTGAAGGTTCATAATAGTCCTTAAGCTCTTTGCTCTCTCGTGAGCTTGAGGGCATTGGGGTGGGAGCTGTAGCAGCAGCAAAAATGGCGGTCTGTGTGTAGTCTCTGTGTTTGCATTTTGAGATTGAAGGGGATTTGTTTCAGCCTAATTTTGTTGTAAATGTTGTTCACAGGTTCTGTGATTGGTTATTCTGTTGTTAGTGTGAGAATTTGGGAAGTTAAAAAATTATACGTCCACTGCCCTGCCATTTCCCCCATCATGTGCTTTTTAAACCATTTATTAAAGTACATATGCAGGAAATGAACATATAAGTATACAGCTTGATGATTTTTTTTACGAACTGAACAGACCCATGTAAACCTGTGCCAAGAATGCCATCATGTTTGAAACACAATTAAGTTGGATATAAAACTCTAGGCTCAACATTCTTTCCTTTCAATGCTTTGAAAATCCTACTCCATTTTCTTTTTGCATCTAGTATTACTCTTTAAGAAGTCTGATGTCCATCTGATTCCTTTTACTTCATCTTATTGGTAGTTTTTAACATAACTTTTCAATTTTTTCTATTTCCCCATTTGTCTATGTGACACATAGTTATTTGGTTTTTTTTTTTTTTTAAGATTTAGTTAGAATATATTATCTTACTTATATGTTTTTAAATTTTATTGTCAATATGTCCAGGAGGTAGTTTTTTCTTATTCTCTTGGCACTCTATGGACTCTTTCAGTATGAAATATTTTATCTTTAATTTTTGTACAATGAATCTCTTTATTTTTATAAATATTTTTATCTCCATTTTGATTTTTTCTTTTCCTTGGCTTCAGTAAATAGTTGTTAATATGTACATTTTTGTGTTGCTTTGTTTATATTATTACTTTTCATACCTAACATTTCCATTATCTTTTCAAGGTACTGATTCTCCCTTGTATCTCTTTTCCCAGGGTCTTTCTTCCTAGGCTGTTTAACTCTTTTTGTTGCTTGCCCATCTGTTATCACTTGCCCCAGGCATATGCCTTTATATGCTTTCAACAGAGGATCCTATGGAAAGCCACTTCAGCCCCAAGAGTGTTCTGATAGGTACAAGATAAGCCCCCGAGCCAGTCCTTCAGGGAGCTGCCAGACAAGTCAAAAAGTATAACCATAATTCTTCAAAAACAAGTCCATGTTTCCTTCTCTGGTACCAGCAAGCTATTCCAAGACTGCAAGCTGCCATCCCCATTGGGGGATGGAAGGATGGTATGTGAGTGAGCACAAATGTCATAACACTGTCTTCTGATACTTATTTAGCAACTTCTTTTTTCATTATACACTCCCCTGGTTGTTGTTAGTTTTTCGTTAGATTCCAGAGTTCTGGAAAAGTTGATTCAGATCTGACAGTTTTTGCTAGCTAAATTGTTGCCTTAGTGGAGGGATGAATTTTTGTAGCCCCATACTCTGTCATTTTTGGTGATATCACTCCTGTATTTTTAACATCAGAATTACATTGATTCTTGTACCAAAAAACAAACAAAATCATGTATGCCTCAATAGCAACAGAAAAGTTAACCTAGACATTTCAAGGTTATCAGTCAGTAATATGACAATTAGTAAATTCACTAGATGCAGCGACATTGCTAATATTGTTAGTACTGTAGTATTAGGAATGGGTTATCTCCATTCCACCACTTAGAGACTGTATGAATTTGAACAAGTAAGCCTCTCTAAGCCTCAGTTTCTAGTCTGCAAAATGGGAAAATAATAGTATTAGCTACCTTGTAGGGTTGCAGTGAGAGTGAAATGAGATAATGTAGTTTTGGGCATTAGAATAGCCAAATAATAAGTGCTCAGTGAGTGTTAGTCACTGTTGTTCATTACTAAAAATGATTATGCGATAGCTGTTACTAATTTGCATTGTTGTATAATGTAAAAATACCTTAGCAAGCCAAAATCAAAACGAAAATATGAAAAGTGGTAAAATACTAACTACCCTGGCCTTCAGCGAACCCTCTATACTGTTCTGGACTAAGCATCTTTAGGGGTAAACTAATAGTGAAAGAGTTTCCTTGGGGATGGATGATGGTGGGAAGGTAGTCAAAATATATATATATATATTTATTATACTTTTAAGTTCTGGGATACACGTGCAGAACGTGCAGGTTTGTTACATAGGTATACATGTGCCATGGTGGTTTGCTGCATCCATCAAGCCGTCATCTACATTAGATATTTCTCCTAATGCTATCTCTTCCCTTGCTCCCCACCCCCACAACAGACCCCGGTGTGAGATGTTGCCCTCCCTGTGCCCATATGTTCTCATTGTTCAACTCCCACTTAGGAGTGAGAACATGCGGTGCTTGGTTTTCTGTTCCTGTGTTAGTTTGCTGAGAATGATGGTTTCCAGCTTCATCCATGTCCCTGCAAAGGACATGAACTCATTCTTTTTTATGGCTGCATAGTATTCCATGGTGTACATGTGCCACGTTTTCTTTATCCAGTGTATCATTGATGGGCATTTGAGTTGGTTCCAAGTCTTTGCTATTGTGAATAGTGCTGCAATACACATACGTGTGCATGTGTCTTTATGGTAGAATGATTTATAATCCTTTGGGTATATACTCAGTAATGGGATTGCTGGGTCAAATGGTATTTCTAGTTCTAGATCCTTGAGGAATTGCCACACTATCTTCCACAATGGTTGAACTAATTTACACTCCCACCAACAGTATAAAAGCATTCCTGTTTCTCTACATGCTCTCAGTATCTGTTGTTTCCTGACTTTTTAATGATCACCATTCTAACTGGCGTGGGATGGTATCTCGTTGTGGTTTTGATTTGCATTTCTCTAATGAGCAGTGATGATCTTTTTTTCAGATTTTGTTGGCTGCATAAATGTCTTCATTTGAAAAGTGTCTTTTCATATCCTTCGCCCACTTTTTGATGGGGTTGTTTTTTTTTTTCTTATAAATTTGATTAAGTTCCTTATAGATTCTGGATGTTAGCCCTTTGTCAGATGGATAGATTGCAGAAATTTTCTTCCATTCTGTAGGTTGCCTGTTCACTCTGATGATAGTTTCTTTTGCAGTGCAGAAGCTCTTTAGTTTAATTAGATCCCACTTGACAATTTTGGCATTTGTTGCCATTGCTTTTGGTGTTTTAGTCATGAAGTCTTCGCCCATGCCTATGTCCTGAATGGTATTGCCTAGGTTTTCTTGTAGGGTTTTCATGGTTTTAGGTCTGACGTTTAAGTCTTTAATCCATCTTGAGTTAATTTTTGTATAAGGTGTAAGGAGGTTGTCCAGTTTCAGTTTTCTGCATATGACTAGCCAGTTTTCCCAACACCATTTATTAAATAGGACATCCTTTCCCTATTGCTAGTTTTGGTCAGGTTTGTCAAAGATCAGATGGTTGTAGATGTGTGGTGTTATTTCTGAGGCCTCTGTTCTGTTCCATTGGTCTATAAATCTGTTTGATACCAGTACCATGCTGTTTTGGTTACTGTAGCCTTGTAGTATAGTTTGAAGTCAGGTAGCGTGATGCCTCCAGCTTTGTTCTTTTTGCTTAGATTCTCTTGGCTATATGGGCTCTTTTTTAGTTCCATATGAAATTTAGAGTAGTTTTTTTGAATTCTGTGAAGAAAGTCAGTGGTAGCTTGATGGGAATAGCATTGAATCTATCAGTTACTTTGGACAATGTGGCCATTTTCATGATATTGATTCTTCCTATCCATGAGCATGGAATGTTTCTCCATTTGTTTGTGTCCTCTCTTATTTCCTTGAGCAGTGATTTGTAGTTCTTCTTGAAGAGGTCCTTCACATGCCTTGTAAGTTGTATTCCTAAGTGTTTTATTCTTTTTGTAGCAATAGTGAATGGGAGTTCACTCATAGTTTGGCTCTCTGTCTGTTATTGGTGTATAAGAATGCTTGTGATTTTTGCACATTGAATGGTTGCACAGGAATGGTTGTGATTTTTGTACTTCCATTTTGTATCCTGTGACTTTGCTGAAGTTGCTTATCAGCTTAAGGAGTTTTTGGGCTGAGACCATGGAGTTTTCTAAGTATACAGGCATGTCATTTGCAAACATAGACAATTTGACTACCTGTCTTCCTATTTGAATACTCTTTCTTTCTTTCTCTTGCCTAATTGCCCTGGCCAGAACTTCCAATACTGTGTTGAATAGGAGTGGTGAGAGAGGGCATCCCTGTCTTGCACCAGTTTTCAAAGGGAATGCTTCCAGTTTTTGCCCATTTAGTACGATACTGACTGTGGGTTTGTCATAAATACCTCTTATTATTTTGAGATGCGTTCCATCAGTACCTAGTTTATTGAGAGTTTTTGGCATGAAGGGGTGTTGAATTTTATCAAAGGCCTTTTCTGCATCTATTGAGATAATCATGTGGTTAAAAATGAGATAATCATTTTTTCATTGGTTCTGTTTATGTGATGGATTACATTTATTGATTTGCCTATATTGAACTAGCCTTGCATCCCACGGATAAAGCCATCTTGATTGTGGTTGATAAGTTTTTTAATGTGCTGCTGGATTCAGTTTGCCGGTATTTTATGGAGGATTTCACATCCATGTTCATCAGGGATATTGGCCTGAAATTTTCTTTTTTTGTTGTGTCTCTGCCAGGTTTTGTTATGAGGATATTGCCAGCCACATAAGATAAGTTAGAGAGGAGTCCCTTTTTTCCCATTGTTTGGAATAGTTTTAGAAGCAGTGATACCAGTTCCTCTTTGTACCTCGGGTAGAATTCAGCTGTGAATCTGTCTGGTCTTGGACTTTTTTTGGTTGCTAGGTTATTAATTCCTGCCTCAATTTCAGAACTTGTTATTGGTCTATTCAGGGATTCAACTTCTTCCTGGTTTAGTCTTGGGAGGGTGCATGTATCCAGGATTTTATCCATTTCTTCCAGATTTTCTAGTTTGTTTGTGTAGAGTTGTTTATAGTATTCTCTGATGGTAGTTTGTATTTCTCTGGGATCACTGGTGATATCCTCTTTATCATTTTTTATTGTGTTCATTTGATTCTTCTCTCTTTTCCTCTTTATTAGTGTGGCTAGTCATCTATTTTGTTAATCTTTTAAAAATCCTGCTCCCGGATTCATTGATTTTTTTTTTTTTTGAAGCGTTTTTCCTGTCCCTATCTCCTTCAGTTCTGTTCTGATCTTAATTATTTATTGTCTTCTGCTAGCTTTTGAATTTGTTTGTGCTTGGTTCTTTAGTTCTTTTAATCGTGATGTTAAGGTGTTGATTTTAGATCTTTCCTGCTTTCTCATGTGGGCATTTAGTGCTATAAATTTCACTCTAAACACTGCTTTAGCTTTGTCCCAGGGATTCTGGTACATTGTGTCATTGTTCTCATTGGTTTCAAAGAACTTACTTATTTCAAGCAGTCAAAATATTATCTTATGATAGCATTTGTCTTACTGTGACATTTATGCCTGCATCTGTCAGTTTTAGAGTGTGAACTATAGCATAAGGATCTTGTATTTAAAATTTTGTTGTGTGCAACATGTAAGATAATCCTTTTTGTATGGTAGCAGTGAGTGTAGTTTGAAAAGGTTGGTGGGATAATTTAAAGTTTATTTACTTTTGAAACGTTCTAGAGTGACTTGAATGATCTAGGTGCTGCTTTTCAAGCCAGCCAGCTTAAAAAAAAAAAGTTAGCTCTTAAAATGCTTCTAGCAGAGCTGTCAGTTTTCTTTCTGGCATTTTGTGAAAACAAGTAGTCTAGTTACTGTATGAATTTTAGTCACCTCATGGAATTTTTTAAGTGTAGTTGAAAAGAAAAGTGGATACTTTTAGAAAAAAACCTCTGACAGGTTTTCAGGGCTCATATAGACCCGAAGAAAAATGAGAGGGAGCAGAATTAAGGCATTTTTTGTATGTGTATTTTTTTAGGGGGGAGTAGGGTAGAGTGGGTTTACCATATTTTTTGAAAAAGTCCCTGTTTTTCATTTGAGGAGCTAATTCAGTTGGTTTGAGCAACAGCAGCATTATCAGAAATACACAGTTGGATTCTGTATCATGCCTCTGTTTAGTAAGACCATGGGGAGATAGTGGAATAGGAATTAGAAACCTCAGGCTTGAGTGCCCGTAGCAGTATTAAACTAAGAATTTAAAAATAGGCAGAACAAAAAATATCAGTGAACACCTGAAAGGGGAGACACAAAAATGGAGTAGCAAAGAGATATACAGAAGACATCCATGCTGAGGAGAGCAGTAGATTGCTCTCAGAAATTGTCCCAAATGCCTGTGTTTTCCTACCTCTGAAGTAGAAATTAGCTTTCAGCATGCTAGAAAGAGACTAGATATAGATAAGCCAAAAGGAATTTAAAATTTACAAAGCCAAATACCTTTTTCAAAGTACCTTTTCTATCTAGTTTTAAGGAGGAACTCGTTAGGTATCATTTGTCAGCCCTAGAGTTGGGTTTGTGTTTATATGAATGTTCTCTTAGCCTACACTTTCTGTTATAAGCAGATTAGGTCTGATATATCCTACTGATGGACAGCCTGTATCAGACTTTGCTGAAATGCTTATAAAGAAAACCAAGGGGTTTGGGATATGACCTGCATAGTGAGCCATACAGAATGATCCAAGTAAATGAAAATGCTATCTTTTATGAGTTTCAAATAATTTCCAGGTAATTTAATCACCAGTGGCAATGTGACACATGCATAAAAAGTAACAAACGTAAAGGGGCATTATAGAAAAACAATGAAATTTTCCAGCTGTGGAATCAAAAGTTAAGAAATGTGCTTGAGTGTTCTCTTCCAAGTCCACATTAGTAAATATAAGAGCAAACAATTTCGGTATTAAATTACTGAAAGTTGAAACTGTAAAGAAGCAGAAAATATTCCAATTCTACTTTCTCAACATTCCAGCTGTTGTGTGGAATGTGTGATAATTTCTCCATTGTGTCCACAAACACAATAGGGTTAGGAATCTTAGAAGTACTTCGAGATTTGTACCAATTTTCTAAAGATCTTGGGTTCTAATAAGCCAGCCCAATGAAATTATTCACTATTAAATCTGTCTAAAATGTGTCCTTGGTATATTCACTCTTAATATGATAAAGAAATTTCTCTTTGTACATTTGTCCCCAAATTTCATGATTTAAAAGAAGTTGGTTCTGGAGTTTTTTCTTAACTTTTAATATTCAGCCATTGGTTTTAATTGCCCTGATTTTGGCAAATGCTTTGCAATTATTTGTTACTTTTATTAGCAAGCAGCTTGGAATCTCACATCACTTAGCTAAAACTTATGAAGCAGTGTGCAAGTTTTCATGATGACAAAAATGTTATGATAAATGAACGTATGTGAATGGGAACAATGAAACTTCATAGAAGTTCCTTAAACAAACACAAAAATCTTTTATCAAGACCTTTTCTTCTGTCTTTTAAATAGGCCTTGCTGTTGGTGTTATGTACCCAGAGATGTGAAAATTTGGTAGATAAAGGAAAAACTATTTGAGGAAGAGGGGAATCCCATGCATATTTTTTGTTTGTGTGTTGCTTTTTTGTGGTGGTACTGGTGGAGATTTTTTGGTCGATGTACTTTCTTTTGTCTTGCTGTGTCATTCTCAGAATTCTTGGAGGTTGAGAGATTTCAGAAATTATTTAGAGCAGGGGTCAGCAATCAGTGGCTCTTGGGCCAAATCCAGCATGCCAATTTTTGCAAGGCTCCTGTGCTAAGAATACTTGAAAACATTTTTTTAATGTTTAGAAAAACAAGAAGAATATTTTGTGGTAGATGACAATTACATGAAATTCAAATTTCATTGTTCATAAATAAAGTTTTATTGGAGCACAGCCATACTTGTTCACTTACATATGTATGGCTGCTTTCATGCTACAATGACAGAGTTGAATTGTTGTGACAGAAACTATATGCCTGCAAACTCTAAAATATTTACTGTCTGGAAAAGGGAACTCAAGAAAACAATCCCATTTACCATAGCATCAAAAAGAATAAAATACTTAGGAATAAATCTAACCAAGGAGGTGAAAGATCTGTATACTCAAAACTATGAAACACTGATGAAGGAAATTGAAGAAGACACAAATAAATGGAAAGACATTTTAATATCTTTGGATACTTCATAGAAAGATATTTTAATATTATAAAAATTTCAACACTACCCAACACAATCCCTATAAAAATTTCAATGGCATTTTTCACAGCAATAGAAAAAAGTCATAACATTAACATGGGACAATTGACCCCAAGTAGCCAAAGCAATCTTGGGAGAGAGGAACAAAGTTGGAGGCATCACAGTTCCTAATTTCAAATTATAAAGCTGTATTAATCAAAACAGTATGGTGCTGACATAAAAACCGACACATAGACCAATGGAACAGAATATAGAGCCCAGAAATGAACCCATGCATATACATTCAACTAATCTTCTACAAGGGTGCCAAGAGTACAAAATGTGGAAAAGATAGTCTTTTCAATAAATCATGTTGTGAAAACAGGATGTCCACATGCAAAGAATGAAATTGGACCATTATCTTATTCATACAAAAAAACCCCTCAAAATGGATAAAAGACTTACACATAAGCCTTGAAACCTTAAAACTCCTAGAAGAAAACATAGGGAAAAGCTCCTTGACATTATCCTTGGCAATGATTTTTTTGGATATGACACCAAAAGCTCAGTCAATGGAAGCAAAAATAAACAAGTAGGTCTAAGTCAAACTAAAAAGCTTCTGTACAGCAAAGGAAACAGTCAACAAAACTATAAAGTAACCCATGGAGTGGGAGAAAATATTGGCAAATCACATGTCTGATAAGGGGTTAATATCCAAAATACAGAAGGAACTCACACAACTTACATACACATACACATACACACACGCACGCACACCCCAATTTTAAAATGGGCAAAGGAATAGGCACTTTTCAAAGAAGACATACATACAAATTATCAGTAGGTATAAAAAGGTGGTCAACATCACTAATGACCAGGAAAATGCAAATCAAAATCACAATGAAATATCACTTCATACCTGTTAGGATGGCTATTGCCAAAAAGATGAGCAAGTGTTGGTGAGGATGTGGTGAAAAGGAAACCCTTGTACACTGTTGGTGGGACTCTACATTGAGAAAACCATTTTGGAAAAGTGTAGAGATTCTTCAAAATATTAAAAATAGAAATATTAGATGATCCAGCAATTCCTCTTCTATTTATAGGCACAAGGGAAATGAAATGAGCATATCAAAGAGATATCTGCATGCCCATGTTCATTGCAGCATTACTCACAACAGCCAAGATGTGGAAACAACTGAAGTGTCTGTGGATGGATGAATGGATAAAGAAATACATGTATATGTATAATGGAATATTATTTGGCCTTAAGAAAGAAGGAATTCCTGCCATTTGTGACAACATGATTGAACCTGGAGGATATTATGCTGAGTGAAATGAGCCAGACATAGAAGGACAAATACACATTATCTCACTCTTGTGGAATCTAGAAAACTTTAATACATAGAAACAGAGAGTAGAACAGTAGAAATCAGAGGGTTGGGAGTTGGGGAAAATGGGGAGGTGCTGGCCAAAAGTTACAAAGTTGCAGTTATATGGAATGAATGAATCTAGAGAGCTAATGTACAGTGTGATGCCTATAGTTAATACTGTATTGTATCCTGGAAATTTGCTAAGATAGTAGATTTCAGGTGCTCTCACAATACACAAAAAAGGTAACTGTGAGAGGATAGATATATTAATTCGCTTGATTGCAGTCATCACATTACTATGTGTACATATATGAAAACATGTTGTACACCTTAATATGTACAATAAAAAATATAGTCATGCATCACTTAGCAACAGGGATACATTTCGGGAAATGCATCATTTAGGCGATTTTGTTACTGTGCGAACATCATAGAGTGTACTTACACAGACTTAGATGGTGTAGCCTACTACACACCAATAGTATGCATAGTAAAGCCTATTGCTCCTAGGTTACAGACCTGTACAGAATTTGACTATTGAATACTGTAGGCAGTTATAACACAATACTAAATATTTGTGTATCTAAACATAGAAAACATACAGCAAAAGTATGATATTATAATCTTATGGGACCACTGTTTTATATGTATGTGGTCCATTGTTGACAGAAACGTCATTATGTGGCACATGACTGTAAATAGAAAGTATGTCGTGGTAAGTACTATTAACAGGAATAATTGCAGGGTACTGGGGATAGAGTATATGAGATAATTGCTATTTTTATATGTTACACTTTTATGTAATCTTAAAGCTAGCTTTACCTTTGTTAATAAGTATTCTTCTAAAAGATAAAAAAATTTTACTATCTGGCCCTTTACCGAAAAGTTTAACCACCTCTGTTGTAATCTAATTTTTAGTGACAGAGATCAGCTTGATGATTTTATGGCCTGTTGAATGAAGACTCAGATGAAATAAGCTGTCCAGAATCCTTAAGCTATGCTGCCATTTGTTCATTCATTCAGTAAGCATTTACTGAATACCTAACACAGTAAAGAAAATCCTTTATAACTCAACTTTCAGCTGAGAGCTGTAATTGCAGAATCTTGGAGACAGTCTACCATTTCCTTTCCCTTTGCTCCTCCCTTTCCCTCTGCCTTCTCCTGTCCTCCTTCCCCTACCCCCCAGTTTCTAGTCAGTTCGGAAGAAAACCAAGTTTTGTTTTTTTTTTTTTTTTTTTTTTTTTTATTATACTTTAAGTTCTAGGGTACATGTGCATAACGTGCAGGTTACATATGTATACATGTGCCATGTTGGTGTGCTGCACCCATCAACTCGTCAGCACCCATCAATTCATCATTTATATCAGGTATAACTCCCCAATGCAATCCCTCCCCCCTCCCCCCTCCCCATGATAGGCCCCAGTGTGTGAGGTTCCCCTTCCCGAGTCCAAGTGAGCTCATTGTTCAGTTCCCACCTATGAGTGAGAACATGCGGTGTTTGGTTTTCTCTTCTTGTGATAATTTGCTAAGAATGATGGTTTCCAGCTGCATCCATGTCTCTACAAAGGACGCAAACTCATCCTTTTTTATGGCTGCATAGTATTCCATGGTGTATATGTGCCACATTTTCTTAATCCAGTCTGTCACAGATGGACATTTGGGTTGATTCCAAGTCTTTGCTATTGTGAATAGTGCCGCACTAAACATACGTGTGCATGTGTCTTTGTAGTAGCATAATTTATAATCCTTTGGGTATATACCCAGTAGTGGGATGGCTGGGTCATATGGTACATCTAGTTCTAGATCCTTGAGGAATCGCCATACTGTTTTCCATAATGGTTGAACTAGTTTACAATCCCACCAACAGTGTAAAAGTGTTCCTATTTCTCCACATCCTCTCCAACACCTATTGTTTCCTGATTTTTTAATGATTGCCATTCTAACTGGTGTGAGATGGTATCTCATTGTGGTTTTGATTTGCATTTCTCTGATGGCCAGTGATGATGAGCATTTTTTCATGTGTCTGTTGGCTGTATGAATGTCTTCTTTTGAGAAATGTCTGTTCATATCCTTTCCCCACTTTTGGATGGGGTTGTTTGTTTTTTTCTTGTATATTTGTTTGAGTTCTTTGTAGATTCTGGAAATGAGCCCTTTGTCAGATGAGTAGATTGCAAAAATTTTCTCCCATTCTGTAGGTTGCCTGTTCACTCTGATGGTAGTTTCTTTTGCTGTGCAGAAGCTCTTTAGTTTAATGAGATCCCATTTGTCAATTTTGGCTTTTGCTGCCGTTGCTTTTGGTGTTTTAGACATGAAGTCCTTGCCCATGCCTATGTCCTGAATGGTACTACCTAGATTTTCTTCTAGGGTTTTTATGGTATTAGGTCTAACATTTAAGTCTCTAATCCATCTTGAATTAATCTTCGTATAAGGAGTAAGGAAAGGATCCAGTTTCAGCTTTCTACTTATGGCTAGCCAATTTTCCCAGCACCATTTATTAAATAGGGAATCCTTTCCCCATTTCTTGTTTTTCTCAGGTTTGTCAAATATCAGATGGTTGTAGATGTGTGGCATTATTTCTGAAGGCTCCGTTCTGTTCCATTGGTCTATATCTCTGTTTTGGTACCAGTACCATGCTAGTCATACACTTTCAAAGTAGGTTAAATGTAGTTTTAAGTCACAGCAGTTTCTCTTTAAAAATGTATTGGGAACTTAATTTGAAATATTTTAAATATCAATCACAGATGATTAATGATCAGATGATAACAATATTCACACATGACTGTTTGATACTGTTAAGCATTACATGTGTCATGGATATGTAGTTGTACACTGTTTAATTTCTGAAGCTTCAGGAATCCAGAGTATTTAACTGACTCCAAAATCCCTGTTGCGTTGACAAGTTATACATTACTTTTAGTCTTTTTATTTTTAGGTAATTCTTCCAGTATCATAAACATTGAGTGTAACTTGAATTATTAAAATTAACTTTTATTTTAAAAATGATACAATCATTAGAAATTACTAAATATATTTATTAATAGGATTATTTTTTGATAAAGATTGAATTTTTACCATAAAGGAAGAATCCAATTGTAATGTGAATATATTTGAATTTTATTAGCCTCTTCACTTGAGTCTTGGCCTCATTTACATGGAAGCAGTTCTGTCTGCTAGATTGATGGTTTTAATGTTGATATTTTATGATTATTTATTGAATGTTTACACAGTCAAAGCATTATGTCCATGCAACTGTCTATTGAGGATTAATATGTTTAACGATTAGTGGCTCCTTTATGCTTGGAGGTCACAGATTCCTTAACTTTTAGATTCTTCCAGAATTTTTTATTTTTTATTTTTTTTTTCTTTTTTCTTTTTTCTTTTTTATTTTTTTATTATACTTTAAGTTCTAGGGTACATGTGCATAACGTGCAGGTTTGTTACATATGTATACTTGTGCCATGTTGGTGTGCTGCACCCATCAACTCGTCAGCACCTATCAATTCATCATTTATATCATGTATAACTCCCCAATGCAATCCCTCCCCCCGGCCATGATAGGCCCCAGTGTGTGATGTTCCCCTTCCTGAGTCCAAGTGATCTCATTGTTCAGTTCCCACCTATGAGTGAGAACATGCGGTGTTTGGTTTTCTCTTCTTGTGATAGTTTGCTAAGAATGATGGTTTCCAGCTGCATCCATGTCCCTACAAAGGACGCAAACTCATCCTTTTTTATGGCTTCATAGTATTCCATGGTGTATATTTTAAGTGAGATAAACATGACCCTACAGTGTAAACATTTTAACTTACCTGCCACGTAAAGTGGACTGACAGATTGTCATTTTCGGTACACTGGATTTTTTTTTTGGTATCTCTGCATGTTAGTTATGTCTATTATCTTCGGTAATATATGGTTTATTGTTGTGTATGTCTTTGGATGGATGGTGTTTTAAATAAATTCAGATGCTAGATTTGTTGAAGAAATAAATTATCTACTTAGCTAAGTTTTTAAAAATTCAGTTAATAACAGCACCCTTTTCATTTCATTCCATAAAAATTGTGGAATTTCAGAGTTGGAATGGACCTTAGAGGGTATCTTATCCAACCCTCTAATTTTCAAATCAAGTTTCACAGAATTAATTTTGTTTTTTTCTGTTGCCTTCCTCAGTGTATAAGTGGAAGATATTTTGCTGTAAAACCTTCCCTTGAGGTTTTAAAAGTAGACTCTCTAATTTACAAAATAAATCGTGTTTCAGAAATGGTTGTAAGTCTATTGTTTAGAATGCAGAGCATTTTTCCTTAAGAAGGATATTATAAATAACAATAAGATTTCAGGACTAGCCCCCAAAGGGTGTGATCCCATTATGTGATGGGGATTTTTACCTTTGCAGTGAAAGATGCTTTAAATCATCAGTGCTGCTTATCTCTGGGGAACAGGAAGGAGATGACATTATAGAGGAATATTTGGAGGACTCTCTTTTTACCGTTACGTCTTAGGCTGGGTAGTGAATACTTATGTGCTTATTATATTGTTTTCTGATCTTTTTATATACCTGAAATATTTAATAGTTTTAACAATGCTTTTTTAGTACCAGAAGTTCAGTTTGAATATGAACATTAAAAATTGTTTACCTTGATCTAGGACATTGCTTTACCCTTGGGAAAAAATAAAGTTAAATTTAAACAAATATTTACCTTGAATACCCATGCTTAAGGGAAAACATGATTTGATTAGAGATGGATAAAGAGATAGCTAGAAATTCTAAAGGGGTTTCATGGGTACTTTTAAGGGCTTAGATTTGATGCACGTTGTCTTGATTTTGCACAATATGACTTCAGATTATATGATTTTGATGTTAATTTAAGGATATTACCAATATTTATCTTTTACTTACCAGCCATATATAGGCATGGTTTTGAGAGAGAAGAAAGAAAACAGTCACTTACTTGAGATAACTAGGCAAGTTGTGAAAGGCAAAGGTTAAATTGCATTTGCATGTGCAAACATAGGCAAGATTCTTGCTTTGATGTGCAGTTACTTGAACTAGGGACTGGTGGTGAAAAATGTGAAAATGGGGGAGTAAAGCTTGTTAGAACTTCCGAATATGGAGAAAAGCAGTGAGGACAATGTGGTGGAGTTAAGTCCTGGATGGGCATCATTGACAGTACATGGCTTGGTTACTGTGGTGAAGAGATTGGAGAATCCATGGTATGGTGTGAAAGCTTCGGTTTAGCGAGACTCCATCTCAAAAAAACAAAACAAAACGAAAACATATAAGCAGAAATCAGCTACTGTTTATTGCACTTTGGAAAACGAGCAGATTTTATCAATAATTTGGTTACTTTTTTGTGTATAGAGATTGGTTTTGGGTTGATTTGGTTTTTGGTATTTTGCAGTATACAACATTGATTTTTTTTTGTATGTTGACACATTATTCCAGCTGTACAACCCACTTATGGCTTAGGGGAAGCTTAAGTATTACTTGCCCTTTTGTTACTGCAAAGGGGTCCTGATCCAGACCCCAAGAGAGGGTTCTTGAATCTCACGCAAGGAAGAATATGGGGCCCATCCTTAGAGAAAAGGGAAAGCAAGTTTATTAAGAAAGTAAAGGAATAAAAGAATGGCTATTCCATAGGCGGGGCAGCAGTATAAGCTGCTGCTCGCCCATTTTAATGGTTATTTCTTGATCATATGCTAAACAAGGGATGGATTATTCTCACCTCCCCTTAGACCATATGGAGTAACTTCCTGATGTTGCCACGGCATTTGTAAACTGTCATGGCGCCGGGTGGGTGTGTAGCAGTGAGGGTGACCAGAGGTTACTCTTGTTGCCATGTTGATTTTGGTGGATTTTAGCTGGCTTCTTTACTGCAACCTGTTTTATCTTCTGTGTCTTTATAACCTATATCTTGTGCTGACCTCCTGTCTCATCCTGTGACTTAGAATACCTTAACTGTCTGGGAATGTAGCCCGCCAGGTCTCTGCCTTATTTTACCAAGCCCCTACTCAAGATGGAGTTGCTCTGGTTCAAATGCCTCTGACATTTCCCCCCTCCCTTTTATAAGAGAACCCTTAATCCTAAGGGTTGCGGAAGGATGAAGATCCATTTTCTGCAATTTCTTCAGGCTGAATAGGGGTGATGATCTTCCTGCCTAACTGTGAGGGTCTCTTGTATTCAGGGTAGAGAGGAGCTCAGTCAGAAGGCATCAATATGTTGAGGGCCATTCATAACTCTTGAGTTCTGACAAAAGGTGATATCTGGAAGATTAATAAGTGTTTAAGACTGAGTAAACTTATTCTGCATTCCTGCACAAAGAGTACAACAACAATATATTCCACAACAGTAAAGCAAAATAAGCAAAATTATCCCAAGTAAACTAAATTAGAAGGCTTTCAATGAACTGTGCAACTCTTGGAACCAAGCTGATACGGGGTTGCTGATTCCAGTGTGAATACTATCAGAATAGAATACTGATCTTGATTTTTACAATACCCATCCCTCTTGTTTCTTCTGAGCAGCAGCCAGAGATCACTGGTTGGCTCACAGGAACAAGGAGTCAGTCTAAATTGCAGAAAAAACTCTAAAACGATTGTTGAGACTAGAATATAACAACAAGCGTAGCATAGTTCTTGAAACATAATTTTTTCTCTCTCCAGTCTCCAATTTTTACTAAAGATAAATCATGGTACACTGATTTGCTTTATTATGCTTGGCCTGATTGTTTGTATAAAGTCCAACAAGAATAATTGTTTTTTTTTTTTTATAGAGGCTTTTTTTTTTTTTTTTTTTGAGACAGAGTCTTGCTCTGTCGCCTAGGCTGGAGTGCAGTGGAACGATCTTGGCTCATTGCAACCTCTGCCTCCTGAGTTCCAGTGATTCTTCTGCCTCAGCCACCGGAGTAGCTGGGATTACAGGTGCATGCCACCTTACCTGGCTAATTTTTGTATTTTTATGAGAGATGGGATTTCGCCATGTTAGGCAGACTGGTCTCAAACTCCTGACCTCAAGTGATCCGCCTGCCTCAGCCTCCCAAAGTGCTGGGATTACAGGTGTGAGTCACCATGCCCAGCCTACATAGGCTTTTTCAATTGGCTTTGATGGAACTCTGCTTCATAAGGAATCTTAGATAAGACTTTTTTTAAATCCGAGCCCAGTCATGGGTTAGTACCCTCCAATCTCTATCAGTTGATTAAATTCCTTTCCTCTTGAGGTCCCAAGATAACTTGGGGCTCCTGGACCTGTTAGAAAGCAACATTCTTTACTTACCATAGTTTAGGAACCCTGCACAGGAACTATGTAGACAAGGTGTGAGGCCAGTTTTCCCAAGGGGCTTTTATTGACTCTATAAGTCAAGTTAGGTTCCTTAAAGGAAAGTATGCCATTCCAGTCAAAGCCTTGGTAAAATAACCAGTTTCTCCAATTGTGTCCTGTTGCAAAAGAAAACAGTTTATTTATTTTTATTTATTATTTATTCATTTTTGAGACGGAGTCTCGCTCTGTCGTCCAGGCTGGAGTGCAGTGGCATGATCTCGGCAACCTCCACCTCCCAGGTTCAAGTGATTCTCCTGCTTCAGCCTCCAGTGTAGCTGAGATTATAGGCACCCGCCACCACACCCGGCTAATTATTGTATTTTTAGTAGAGACAGGGTTTCACCATTAGCCAGGCTGGTATCGAACTCCTGACCTCAAGTGATCTGCCTGCCTTGGCCTCCCAAAGTGCTGGGATTACAGGCGTGAGCCACCATACCCACCCAAGAAAACAGTTTCTTATTGCACTTATGCAAATTACTATATTTCCATAAATTAAGAATACTCACAAATATTTTCCAAATTTTAGAGAAATCGGGTAGAGAGAAACATATAGGCTCCAAATTTTGTTTACAGGAGTATATTTTACTCAATTGCTACAAGCTGTAAATAGCTTAAAAGTTTTCTGGACTCTGAAAAATAAAACAAAGGATCAGCAACATTTTAAGCAAAGTAAAAAAGATTACTTCAGTCTTATATTAGTTCAGTACATTCAATTAACTCCTATTCTGTTTGATATTCGTAAACATTTTAGCTCTCCATGAGAGTCCTAAAAGTTTTTTTTTCTCTCTTCTAATTTCATAATCTCCAAAGTTACCAGACACCTGCATTTAGAAACACCTGTCAAAGTCCTATAGCTGACTATAAACCACCTTTTGAAGAGGATCAGAACAAGACAACAATTGTCTTGTTGTGGATATTAAAAAGTCCTAGGACAGCCACTATTCGAGGAAGTTTTGGTTACTTCTGTGGCATACAATTGTACATAATAATTATAACTATTAATAACATACACAAAGTTATATCAGGATTATAGGAGTTTTGCATAGTTTTGGAACAGATACCAGTAACATATTTATATAAATACAGCCCAAAGAAAGTCAAATACCATTTCATATTTGACAATGCTTCCTGTATGATTTTTATACTAAATGAGCCAAATTTCACCATTGCATTTGTGCATTATTGATGTCAAACCCAATTCCTAACAAAACCTTATAGACATATCTACCCAATTTTCATGTTT
Source organism: Piliocolobus tephrosceles (assembly GCF_002776525.5). Lineage (NCBI taxonomy): Eukaryota > Metazoa > Chordata > Mammalia > Primates > Cercopithecidae > Piliocolobus > Piliocolobus tephrosceles. Next base: position 78,504,793 of record NC_045445.1, read on the forward strand.
GACAATAAGGTAAGATTCTCATAAACCTTTTATAACCCTTTACAAAAATTTTTGTTAAACAGTAGATAAGTGCTCTAAGAAAAACCTGTTGTGCTTTTATTCCAGTGTTCGATTTACAGAAAAACCGAATAATACCCCCTTTAACTTTAGCCAATATGTCACACACGTAATTTTTTTTTACAGGATTAATTTTTCACAAACCTTCCACAACTTGCTCAGACTTTCAGCTTTATTCTAACTTAAAACAATCCTTTAACCCTTTAATCTAGGCAGAAAAATCCATATTTCCATGCCTTCTTGTAATCTTTTACCAAAAACTCATTTCACTTTCTTTACACACCTTGGATGTAAAACTGTTTCTATTTCCCAAAGATTACTTAAGTCATATGAACTAAAAGTCATTATACTTTTTACTTTTCTGATAAAATGTTTGATCTAAACTCTTGTTATAATCAAGCCAATTAGTCAAAGATCTTTTAGATATAAGCATCATACACACAACATATATAAATACCCAGAGAGACAGAAGGTCCTGTAGCTGTAAGGTTCTTCATTCGCCGGTTTTTAAGTTTCTCTTTAAAGCCTGAAGTTTCTAGGGCCTAATAAGCAGGCACAGCTGGAAGGCAAAACAGATCTCCAGAAATTAAGGGTCCCATTTTTATACCAGATTCTGGATCCCAAAAAGAGGGAATCAGCTCATCCCCATGGGAGTGTTAATCTCTCAATGTGGGGTGGGGACATCTCCATACTTCCTAGGTGGCTAAGAGCATGCTTCTCTGATCCAAACCTGCAGAGCTGAGTATTTCCCCATAACTTTCATTAGCTGTCCCCAAAAGTATGTTTCCTATTTAGTTATTATACACCAAAGTTCTCTCATAATACAAATTAGTTTCTGTTACCCCCCCAAAAGTAAAAAATGTCAGATAATGGAATGCAAAATAGAACAGAGCCTTAGATTTTGAGAGGAATCTATCTACTTTTTATTCCTGAAGTTTCATGAGGAAAACAGAAGTTTATTTCAGAATGGGATCTGTGGTGCTTCCTCTTTTTTCCTAAGGAGTCCCAGGCTGTTAGAACTTGAATATCTGCTTTTAATTAGCTGACTTTTAACCATAGTGCTCTTTAAAAAAAAAAAAAAAAAAAGGCCTTTTAAATTTCTTGTTACCAGACTTTAGCCGGCTGATATTTCTGGCTTTTGAACTTTACCAAAAGTAACTTCACAGGTGCTCAGAGAAAGGAAAAGTTCAAGAAAGGCACACAGATAACAGAAAGTGGTCATTCCTTAAGTCAGGAATTGAATCCTGCACCCCGGCTGCCATTGTGATGGCAGAGACCAAAAGAAAGCACTGCCACGTGGTTACAAGGTCAAGCTCCCAAGGACGTGACTGACGAGTTTTCTGGGGTGTCTTGAACAGTAGGTTTATGGGATCCTAAGCCCATGTTCTATCTTAAGGTACTCCTCTTTATGACAGAATGATATAGAAAGACAAATTCATAGCACAAAGTATAACCGATTCACTACAGCTTAAGACTAGCTTCACAAATCCTTTTTCCAATTAATCAAAATTTTACAGAGGAGCTAAACAGTGATTTTTACTATTCATTCAACCAGTTCGCACAGAGAGAGAAAGGAAAGGAAAGGGAGAAAAGTATTGCCTACAATGGGAGGGGAAGGCAAAGAGCTCAGGGAGGCCAGAGAAAGACCTACCCATTGCAGCGACACTGAAAATTTCAGGTGGCCACTTGCCGGTAGCGAAGGGATTTTTTCCAGCAGTCCCATCAGCTCTCAAGTTTCCCCCTTTGGGGAGGAAAAATGTCCCCATATCCCATGGTCCTATACATGCCTAATGCTGTCATCCATAGCCATCAGCGAAAAGTGCAAAACAGATTAATCCAAAGAGAATTGTGGTTAACATCCCATAGTGCCAAACCTGTTCTCAGCAGAGAGGGACTTTACTAAGAGGGGCCTCTAACCCCCTAAATCTTAGGAAGGACCCTAACCTTCCTAAGTTGGGCCTGGAACCCAAGATCAGTCAGGTGTCCTTGCCTTTTATTGAGAGGAACCTTTAACCCTGTCTGTCTTAGGAGAAGCTCTAACACCCCTAAGTTGGGCGTCTAACCAATCCCATTCTTTACTTGCGTATATGCACCCGACCTACCCAAAGTCAGCCAAAGGTGTGCGCAGGTGATTTTCCTTTGGGTCAGGGGTCTCTTTAGTATAGTCCCTTCGGTGGTCTCTAGAGAGATACTGCTGGACCTCACCACTTACCCAAAGTTAGCCTTTAGGTTGGGGGTTTCCTCAGTATTGTCTCTTCTGTGGTTGCCAGAAAGATGTTACTGGAAAGGGGTCCCGATCTAGACCCCAAGAGAGGGTTCTTAGATCTCATGCAAGAAAGAATTCAGGGTAAGTCCTTAGAGAAAAGGGAAAGCAAGTTTATTAAGAAAGTAAGGGAATAAAAGAATGGCTACTCTGTAGGCAGAGCAGATTTTTATGGTTATTTCTTGATTATGTGATAAGCAAGCACATAATCAAGGTGGATTATTCTTGCCTCCCTTTTTTAGACCATATAGGGTAACTTCCTGATGTCACCATGGTATTTGTAAACTGTCATGGTGCTGGTGGGAGTGTACTAATGAGGACGACCCAAGATTACTCTTGTCGCTATCTTGGTTTTGGTGGGTTTTAGCCAGCTTCTTTACTACAACCTGTTTTATCAGCCAGGTCTTTATGACCTGTATTTTGTGCCGACCTCCTAGCTCATCCTGTGACTTAGAATGCCTTAACCACCTGGAAATGTAGCCCAGCACATCTCAGCCTTATTTTACTAATCCCCTACTCAAGATGGAGTTGCTCTGGTTCAAATGCCTCTGATACTTTGGGAGAGACTTGACCTGAGAAGCAAATTTTTTCCTCACTAAATTGATGGTAGATTTCAAAAAGGTGTCTGTCCATTTTGCAGATGTCTGTGTGGTATTTCACATGGAGAGATTCTTCTGCCTTCTTTCAGCTCCACTTTTGAAACGTTACGGAGGAAAAAATGGCCTCAAGGAAACTTTGATTGGAGTTGCAAACTAAAGATTATCTGAGACAGGTCTCAATTTACAGGTTTATTTTGCTAAGGTTAAGGACCATGGCACATGACACAGCCTCAGGAGGTCCTGAGAACATGTGTCCCAGTTGGTTTGGTTATAACTTGTGTTTATACAATGGGGGCAGGCGGTGGGGGGTGGTGCGACTTCCAGGTCGTAGGTTGAAAGAGTTAAGCCCTGCCTGAAGAGTTGAATTCAGCATAAAGAAATGCTTGAGTTTGAACAGGGGCTTGTGGAATCCAAGGTTCTTCTCATGTAGATGAAGCTTTCAGGTCGCAAGCTTCAGAGATAAAAGATGGTGAATGTCTCTTATCAGACCTTAAAAGGTGTCAGACTTTCCAGAAAAGACTTAGTAAGGGAAGGAGAGTCTCTGTCGAATGCAAATTTCCCCCACAAGAGACAGATTTGTAGGGCCATTTCAGAATATGTCAAAGAAATTATTTTTGGGATAAAATACTTCGATTTCCTTCAGGGTCTGTTAATCTGTCATATGATACTATAGCAGTCGGGTTGAATTTGGCATCTCATTGCCACAAATTCTGCTTTGTCAGTCTTAAGATCGCTGTTTTAATGTTAATACTGGCCAGTTGTTTCTGAACTCCAAAGGGACGAGGGTATATTGAGGCATGTCCAATTCCACCCCCCCCCAACCAGCATCATGGCCTGAACTAGACTTCCAGGTTTCTTTGGGGTCTCCTTGGCCAAGAGGGGGGCCATTAAGTTAGTTGGGGAACTTAGCAGCGTTTTCCTTTTGGCTTACAGAGTCCATCATCTGGTTACATAGAATCGTTTGTCAAAACTGATCTTGTGACTAGTATATAAATTTGGCATTCAGATTAAGACTAAAGAAGGCACAGAAACAAGATGTGGAGCATAATGAAATGCAGTAAAGAGAGTTAGAACACCACATGGCACATGTATACATATGTAACCTGCACGTTATGCACATGTACCCTAGAACTTAAAGTATAATAAAAAAAAATAAATAAAATAAAAAAAAAAAAAAGAGAGTTAGAACAAAAGAGTATTTGAAAAGAACATAAAAGCCATTTAAGAAAAATTGGGTTGAAGACTTTAGGGGATTTAAGAAGCGAAGACCAAGAAAAAAGAAAAGAAACAGACAGAAACCAGAAAAAAAGGGGATGAAAAGAAAGTACAATTTGACATTTATAATGACTAATACAATTTACTTCCATACCTGGACCACAAATTTTATTTTTGTCTTTTTTTGTTTTTGTTTTTGTTTTGAGACAGAGTCTCGCTCTTGTTGCCAGGCTGGAGTGCAGTGGCGCGACCTCGGCTCACTGCAACCTCCACCCCTCCTGGGTTCAAGCGATTCTCCTGCTTCAGCCTCCTGAGTGGCTGGGACTACAGGTGCGCACCACCATGCCCAGCTAATTTTTATATTTTTAGTAGAGACAGGGTTTCACCATGTTGGCCAGGATTGTCTCGATCTCCAGACTTCATGATCTGCCCGCCTCGGCCTCCCAAAGTGCTGGGATTATAGGCGTGAGCCACCAGGCCCAGCCTGTTTTTTGTCTTTTTAGGCATACATTAAAAGCATAATCATCTCTCCAATATTGGCTATGGTTTTAATTTTGCGTATGTTTGTGAACAAAGGAAATAATCTTTGAATATTGTGTCCACTCTGAAACTTCCCCCTACTTTTTTTTCCTTGTCAGCAGATCCCAGAGTCATTAAAAAGTATCACATGGCAGAGATTGGGAAAAGGCAATTCAAGACAGTTCTTAGATGCTGCAAAGGTAAGATTGAGCAAACACATCTACATATAGCTAGGAAAAACCTGTAAGCCCTTGGAGCATTTCCCAATGTATACTACATATTTTGCATCTCCCTTTTTGTGTTTTTCTAAATGCTGGCAAGATGAATAAGAATTTATGTTTCTGCTTCTGGAAATACAGAGGAAGTCTTGATGTTTTCTATCCCTGGAAAATTCTATCTGAATCTCTTGAATCAGTGCCAACTAGAGTAATATTTTCAGAAAGCTTTTATAAATGTAATAGCAACTTGTTGACACTTAAATTTATCCTGTTAATTTATATCTGATATGTGAAATGCTTTATGTTCTTTTATGTTACCAGTGTTCAGATAGTAGAAATATCAAGGGATTCTAAGCTTATTAGAGCCCATGAGGTAGGTAGTGCTGAGTTTACATGTCAATGAGGTTATTTTTCATTGCTAATGTAAGTGAAAGACATCTTTAAAAATTCCCAGTGCTTTGAAATGAGACCCATAAATCTCCATGATAGAAAAGACTAGAAAATTAGAAGACAGTCTAAATTCTGGGTATTTTGTTTATTTTTTCTTTCTGATTAATAATTATTTGCCGTTAAGGTATAAGGCATTGTTCTAGTTTATGCAGAGGCTGTAGAAATGAATTATATTTTCCATTATTAAAGTGTTGAGGGGAAAATGTGCTTAGTCTTCTTATTGTCTATGACACCACTAAGTTCTACTTCTGTTTTAGTCTTTTGTTTTGTTGAAGACCTCACTATCTTGTGTGGTATTCACCAGACCCCTTGATAAAACTTGTTGCTCAATCTTTTAGAGGAAAAAATGGCACAGAGAGACATTGTCAGACTAAGAATTACCTTTTGCTGTTTTCCTTTTACAAAGTGCTTTGAGATTATTGATCCAAAAATCAATATCCTGTTTATGGCAATTACTTTTTCTATCTCAACTGGTGAGAACAAGAAGGCACTTTTTACTTTTTGTAATTCCATTTTCATAGCTTGGCCGAGAGCTGATATTGTTATGCTATGTATGATATTGATACACATTTGTGTTTGTAAAGAACTGTGCCTTTGTTCATTAATTATTGATTATTATAGCTACTGAAAAATCATCTAATCCAACAAGTATTGAAACTTACCTTGCCCATGTGTAAGATACTGTGGTATGTTCCATGGGAGATACAAAGATAAAAGACACTGCCTCTGATCTTCAGAAATTTATCACATGATAAGAAAGGCAAAACAGTGTATGCAAATGACTACAATATAGGCATAAGACAGATTATGAGATATTAAAAAATACCTTGTTTCTAAATGTATATATGAGCCAGTACAACAAGAAAAATAATCAGTTGTTTAAAATCAACTGTATTAATTATAAAACAGAAATGTATAGACAAGGAAAGCAAGTGAGATATAAATTAACTATATATTATACTTGCTTACCAATAATGAAATAAGAGATTATCAGCACTATAGTAGTGAATGACACTGGGAAAGCCAGTATAAGTCAAGTAGAAGTGTAAAACAGGTTAAATCCTTAAGACATCAGTTTCAAAAGCTATTTAGAGAAAGTGACTTCACTGAGTTTGTTCTATCTTAATATTTTTTATATAAATTTAGCTATAAGTTAATTGTGGAGGTGTTTTGCTTTACTATGCCAGACTAAATACTATACCTGTGAATTTGTTTTGGAAACATTCATTAGACTAGACTGTTTAAGCCAGGTTTTGAAACATCTGAAATTCTGTAATAGCTAATGGACTGCTTGGTATCATCTTCAATTAGGCTCTCCAGGTATGGCCACTGATAGAAAAGAGGACATGTTGGCATGGTCATGCAGGAGGAGGACTCCACACAGACCCAAAAGAAGGGGTAAGAGTCTGTAACAATTAACTGGAAATTCTTGATGATTGTCCTTGCACAGAAGATATATGTATTTAAGATTATAATATTCTAGAATATTTTGATTGTCTCATCTAATTGCATGTTCTCTAATGAAAAAAATCATATTCATTGACCATAGTTTATAGATGATATTTTCTCAGACTTAAAACAAAGATTTACGATTGACTAAAAAAGAAAAGTTATTTGTCCACCTAAATGTTTTAGTTCTTTAAAATAGCATCAGTTGAGGTTGTTATGTAATCTAGCCTTATAATAAGTATAAGTAGGCGAATTAGATTTAGCACCTAAACAACAGTTTTGTGTGTGTGTGTGTTTGTGTGTGCACGCGCACGTGCTTCAGGGTTAATGTTTCCGCTTCTATACACTTAGAGAAATCCTAAAATACCCTCTAGTTTCATGGTAAATCCTCTGTCTACCTGATCCACCTAGTTATCCATATTCTTTATCATTATTATCATCATTATACAGCCATGCTAAGCAGTAGGACTGTTGAAATAGAAAGACTTGTGCTATATATTTTTTCTCAGTAAGTGAAAAATGTCACTGGAATACTGTTACACAGTATTACATCTGGCCCTTTTTCTCTGAGCTTGCCTTTATTTTCTTCCTCTGGCTTGACCCAATCAGTATATGCATGTTATTTCTAAGTAGAAATGATATTTTCAGGGTTGGTGGTCAAGTGAACAAATTTCATCTAAAAGTACTCTTTAAAATGTAGAGAGAGAAGTAAATGTTAGTTATTTTTTTGATAGGAAGTGATTGGCAGGAAACAGTTTTCAGTGCTTTTTTCCATTCTTCTTTGATTCCTATTACAGTTCTTTCAAGGAACTCAGAACACTTCACATTCATGTTTCTGTCCCATTTTTGAACATTATTATCCTTCATAGCTGATTTTTAAAACAGCAAAATATCATACAATAAAATTTTAAAAAATTAACCCAAATAGTAAGATTTGTTTATCCATGCATTAGTTTTTGGTATGATATTTGCCAGTTTTCAGGATCATCTGTCACCAAGGCCTCTTAAGGATAGTTGCTAATAATATTCTAAACACAACCAAAAATATGTTGACTTAATAAAGAGACGCAGCTACTTCTTTTAGGCTCAAGCACTATAAACTTCAAGACAGTTTCTTTCTGCTCCAGTAAAATAAAGCAACACTCATTGTAATACTTAGGTCTGTAGCCCTTTGTTTTCCCTTGCCATCTTTGTATTAGTTTAGCCTTTTTATCTAAATGGAATCATAGAATCATATAACTTGGAGACCACGTCAGAAAAGAAATAGTATGGAGTCGTAGTTAAGAGCTTGAGCTCTGGAGCCAGACTGCCTGGATTTGAATTGTGACTCCATCACTTGCTAGTAGAATGACCTTGAGCTAGTTACTTAATCTCCGTATGCTTCAGTTTCTTCATCTGTAAAATAAGGATGGTAATTTTGAAGGGGATTTAAATGAGTGAACTCCTCACACCATGTTAAAGCTCTTAAATAGTGCTTGACACATAGTAAGTGCTCAATAAATTTTAGCTGCGGTTGTTATAATGTGAGATTGTAAGGCCTGTCCTCTACCATAATCCATTTATTTAAAAAGTATATATTGAATACCTTCTTTGTGCTAAACTCTGTTAAGTGCTGGAGATATACAAGACAAAATCTCTGCTGTCTAGAAACTTAACAACATGGCAGAATATCTAAATTGCCATGTAGAAGTTTTATCACTGTGACAAATAATAGATTTTACCTCATAACCAACTGAAATCTGTAGTGCTTTACTTTTTGTGTGCTTGTTTATAGAGAAGGGATCTCTCTGTGTTGCCCAAACTGCTCTTGAACTCCTGGGCTCAAGCGATCCTCCCACCTCAGCCTCCCCGAGTAGCTGGGACTGCAAGTGTGCACCACCAGACCCAGCTTTGCTTCACTTTTTATTCATATGTGTGTTCTTTTTTTTTTTTTTTTTAATTTATTTTTATTATACTTTAAGTTCTAGGATACATGTGCATAACGTGCAGGTTTGTTACATATGTATACATGTGCCATGTTGGTGTGCTGCACCCATCAACTCGTCAGCTCCCACTGGGGAGTTATATGTGTGTTCTTAACAACTAACAATCAGTATTAATAATGCTGCTTGGAAGTTATTTAAATCATTCATTTATATAGCATGGGATCATAAAGGGTTTGTGAAAAAGGAGTGGCAATTTCAGTATTTGAAAACTCCTGGTTTTAAAGTAATGTATTAAGAAATTGTTTTATAATAGAATCCCCAGATTTTTAAAGGATTTTGGAGCTTTATTCCTGCATTTAAATTTTTATTTATATGCTGCTTTAAAGAGGCGTCTGCTAGTAAATTTAGTTAGCCATATGCTCTTAATAAGGACACAAATAATGAAGACCTTAATGAAAGGATTCTTTCTGAGATTTTGCTTGACATACTCTTTTTTTATGTTAGAAACACATTCTTATTGATTGGACACAGTCAGAAGCTGGTAGTTTTTAAAGAGAAATTTTCACTTAAGCAATCAGAGAGCTTGATGTAATCAGAAGAAGTGAAACAGTAACTTGGAATATTAAAAATTGGTATTAAAACTTGGAGTAACTTGGAGGACTAAAAATTGGAAGACTGGAAAGAGGCTTGTTAAAATGAGTGGACACATTAGACCAGTGGGCAAGCATACCTGGATGACATGGTGCAGCTGAATTCCAGCTCTGATTTCATACATAATCAAGTAGCCTTATGATCTTCATTTGATTTCTAAAATTGTCTTTCCTTTGGGATAGAAAATTCATTGACTGGCCAACTTGAATATCAGTCTGGCAGGTAGTTCTTTTTATTGTAAATTATTAAATGGACTGTCAAATACAAATCCATCTAATATGTAGCATAATCCATTTAAGGAAAGGGTCTAATCACCACTGAATAAGTTCTTCATTGAAGTTTCAGACCAGCAAAGCTCGGAAAACAAACCCTGAAGTATAATGTAACAAAAATTGTAAAGCCTTTCCTGACAACTCATACATATTTTCTTCTCTTATCCCAAATTCACTATATGTATATCTCCAACAACACAAGAAAAATTTTCCAGTTACACTCTGGATTTTTTAGACATCGACTGAACTCACTAGTTTTTGACCATCTTTTTATAAATCCATTGTTATCCTTAATAGTATTGAAGTGGTTTGTTCCTTTTATTGCAGTTGTTGGGTTGAGGGGACAGTTCTTTTCTCTGGATAGTTGGCTTATCCCTGAAATTATGGACACTTCCAAATTTTCTTCTAGATTGGATTTTTAGGGAGAAAACATTCAGCCTATAGCTCATATTTTTACAAAACAACATTCCAATTTTTTTTAATGTTTTTTAGTTCCTCACTACAAGTTTTGTCCCCAAGTAGTTTCTTTCAAAATCAGTCCCTTGATTCTATGAGGTATTACATTTCTTGCTATTAGAATTTAGGAATGTCTGTAAAACCAGAATTCTTAGAGAAATTCCTTATCAGCTAAGGAAAAGGTGATTCTTCTACCTTTATCAAAATATCATTTTTTTTCTTACTCTTCATTTTCTTATCAAGGCGCACTGGGCCTCACTCTCTTGAAAAGAATGAGCTGCGGGTAGAAAAATAGGCTGTTGCTTCAGTGCTTGACCTTTCCTGGCGAGAAATAGAAACTTACCCACCTGAGAAACAGAACATGTATTCAATTTATTAATATACGGTTATCTTTAATATCTGAAAATTCTACCAAATGAGCTGCTCCAGATGTTTTGGGTTTTTATTCTCATGCCTTGTCTACATCGTTATTAGGTATAGCTGTTAACTTGTAGTACATTTGGCCATGAGGCAGTGCTTCTCTTCCTCAGATCACACTGTCAAATTGAGCACTGTCAATTCATAAGAAGTATAATTTGTGGCTTTCCAGTTACACCCTACTGAGTTTGGTACTTCCAGTTTTATTTGTGTACTTATTTATTTATGTATTTGTTTTTGACCCACCATACTATGATTGTGCTATTTCATTGTATACATGTTCCTTTCATTATTTCTTAACCTGTCCACCCTCATGAAGCTTATGAAGCTATATGTTAATACCAAATAAGTAAATATTTTAAAATCTGTCAAAAGTTGTGATGATTTAATCAATTATTAGGTATTGCCTCTAGGATATTAATAAGAATTTCCCATCATGTGTTTGAAAATACATACATTAATTAATGGAATAAGTATTCAGTGAGTGTTTCTGATACCAGTAAGGTTTCTTTTTCTTCTGATTTTTTCACTTGGGCCACCTCGTTTTCAGTTGCTCTCAGCTTCTCTCACAGCCCTCTGTCATTTCTGAACTTTTTCTTCTAAACTCAGTTTTGAAAAAAAAGTAAATAAAATTTTGTTACTATTCAAAGATCTTAGTGACTCTATCTGAATTTATTTCTTTGTTATCATTGTGGGTTTTTTTTTCCTGAATCTAATTGCTTCCTTTAACTATGACTATCTAATTCCAATATATAGTTGAGATCTTTCTAAAAACTTTAATTCCTCATACTAATAGAGTACTAGTTTTACATTGTAATGGGGCTTTAAATTTGAGGCATGTTGTATATTCTGATAGCAGAGGAGGAACAGGTTCTCACCGAGGACGTGCTATAACCCCTCCCTGACTACTGCCTATGTTCGGTAAGTCCCTGGGACTGTGCAGTCGGCAGGTGGCCAAGACAGCCAGGCCCGCATTCCTTGCCAACCAGGCCCATGTTCCTCCTCTCTGGGCGGCGACTTCCCCCAGGTCTTGCGTGGGTCCAGAGGTGCTGTCTGTGAGTCAGGAACTAGGGTCAAAAACCTTAGAAGTCTGCCAGGTGTTCTGTTATACTGAGGCTGAGCTGGCATTCATACCACAGGATGGAGTCCTTCCCACTCCTCTCCCCTTTCCAAAGTCAGAGGAGCCTCACTCTGTACCCACAGCTACCACAGGTCACGGGGAGTACTGCCAGACTACCCCCAATGTCCCCTTGAGGCCCAAGGGCTCTTCAGTCAACTTGTGGTAAATGCTACCTGACCAGAGACTCACGCTTCAGGGCAGTGGGGCCCCTTCTGGCCCAGGGAAGGTCTAGAGATGCTCTTCAAGAGTCAAATCTTATAATCTGGTACCATCAAGTGTCTGCTTGGTGCTATACCCCTTTGTAGCTGTGCTGGTACCTAAGGTGCAAGACAAAGTTCCCTTTACTTTCACCCCTGCTTTTCTCAAGCAGAAGGAGCTTCGTACCTGGCCACCATGGGTGGCAAGGTACTGAGTCTTACCTGAAGCCAGCAATTCTCAGAGGCTCACCTTTGATGTAGTAACTGTGTACCACTTCTGGTTATTCAGGGCCCAAGGGCTCTTCAGTTAGCAGGTGATGAATGTTGGTAGGACTGAGTCCTTCCCTTCAAGGTGGTGGATTCCCTTCTGGCCTAGGGCGTGTCTAGAAATGGGTCCAGGAGCTAGGGCCTGGAATGGGGCCCTCACGACTCTGACAGTTGCCCTATCCTGTTGTTGCTTAGCTGATATCCAAGATGCAAGACAAAGTCCTCCCCACTCTTCCCTCTCCTCACATGGAAGGAAGGGATCTCTTTGGGAGCAGTGGCTGCGCAACCTGGGGTTAGGGGAGAGTGATGCCAGCACTCCCTTAGCTACCCTAGCTGATGTCTCAGTAGGTTGTGTGCCCCTCGCTGCCAGCCCACCATCTCTGGGCCCAGTTCAGTACTAGGATTCACCTATTAGTTGCAGTCTTTATGGCTTAGACTGCCTTTCAAGCTTATTTAGAGCACAGAGCACTTTAGCCTGCAGTGGCAAGGTTTATGGGATCGATTCCCTTCTGGCTAGGGCTGGTTTAAATGCTTCCTCTGCGGGCAGGCATTAGCTGAGTTTTGCCCTGTTTCTGGTTTTCCTTTCTGCTCTAACAGGATAGCAACTGAGTTCAGCACCTCACAGTTGCGGTGCTCTCCCACTCCCAGCACACAGAGATGCTCTCCACACCACACCACTGCTTCTGCGGTGTTGGGGAGGGGTGGTGTCAGCAGTTCAGGACTCTTTTTTCTGTCTCTTCAGTGACTCAGCAATACGGCGTTAAAATCAGGTACTATGAGGGCTCACCTGATTTTTGGCTCTTACGAAGGTGTCTTTTCTGTGTAGATAGTTGTTAAGTTGATGTCCTTTAAGGGAGGGGGGATGATTGGTGGAACATCCCTTGATGGTACTCTACACCACATACTCTTTATTCAGTCATCCATTGATGGACATTTAGGTTGATTCCATTACTTTGCTATTATGAATTGTGCTGTGGTAAACATATGAGTGCAGGTGTCTTTTTTATATAATGATTTGTTTCCCTTTAGGAAGATACCCAGGAATAGGATCACTGGATTGAATGGTAGTTTTATTTTTAGCTCTTTGAGAAATCTCCATACTGCTTTCCATAACGGTTGTACTAATTTCCATTACCACCAACAGTGTGTGTATAAGCATTTCGTTTTCTCTACATCCTCACCAATATCTGTTGTTTTTTAATTGTTTAATAATAGCCATTCTGACTGGTGTAAGATGGTATCTCATTGTGGTTTTCGTTTGGATTTCGTTGATGATTATCGATGTTGAATATTTTTTCATATGTTTGTTGGCTGCTTTTTTTTTTTTTTTTTTGAGATGGAGTCTTGCTCTGTCGCCCAGGCTGGAGTGCAGTGACCGGATCTTGGCTTACTGCAAGCTCCGCCTCCCAGGTTTACGCCATTCTCCTGCCTCAGCCTCCCGAGTAGCTGGGACTACAGGCGCCCGCCACCTCGCCCGGCTAGTTTTTTTATATTTTTTAGTAGAGACGGGGTTTCACCGTGTTAGCCAGGATGGTCTCGATCTTCTGACCTCGTGATCCGCCCGTCTCGGCCTCCCAAAGTGCTGGGATTACAGGCTTGAGCCACCGCGCCCGGCCTATTGGCTGCTTATATGTCTTCTTTTGAAAACTATCTGTTCGTGTCTTTTGCTCACTTTTTGGTGGAGTTACTTGCTTTTTTCTTGTTTAGTTCTTTGAGTTCCTTTTAGATCCTGGATATTAGTTCTTTGTTGGATGCATAGTTTGCAGATACTTTCTCCCATTCTGTAAGTTTTCTATTTACTCTGTTAATTATTTATTTTGCTGTGTAGAATCTTTTTCATTTGAGTTCCATTTGTCTATTTTTGCTTTTGTTATCTGTGCTTTTGCAGTCTTAGTCATAAATTCTTTGCCTAGGCCAATGTCTAGAAAAGTTTTTCCTAGGTTTTCTTCTAGGCTTTTTATAGTTAGACCTTAGTTAATTTTTGTTTTTAGTGAGAAATATGGGTCCAGTGTCAATATTCTGTATGTGGCTATCTGATTTTCCCCACAGTATTTACTGAATAGATTGTCCTTTCCCCAGTATATACTTTTGTCAACTTTGTCAAAGATCTGTTAGTTGTACGTATGTGGCTTTCTTTCTGATTGATCTATCTGTGTATTTTTACACCAGTACAGGCTGTTTTGGTTATTGTAGCCTTGTAGTATAATTTAAAGTCAGATAATGTGATACCTCTTTATTCTTTTTGCTTAGTATTGTTTTGGGTATTTTGGGTCTTTTTTGTTCAATATGAATTTTAGAACAGTTTTTTCTAATTCTGTGAAAAATGACATTAGTAGTTTGATAGGAATGGTGTTGAATCTGTAAATTGCTTTGGACAGTATGGTCTTTTTAACAATATTGATTCTTTCAATCCTTGAGTTTGTTTTTCCATTTGTTTGTGTCATCTGTGACTTCTTTCATCAGTGTTTTATAGTTCTTCTTGTAGAGATCTTTCAACTCATGGGCTAAATGTATTCCTAGATATTTTATTTTCTTGTAGTTATTGTAAATGAGATTGAGCTCTTGATTGGTTCTCTGCTTGATTGTTATTGATGTATAGAAATGCTCATTTTTGTACATTGATTTTGAATCCTGAACTTTACTGAAGTTATTTATCAACTCTAGGACCCTTTTGGAGGAATCTTTTGGAGGAGTTTTCTAGGTGTAAGATCATATCATCAGCAAAAAGAGATAATTTGACTTCCTGTTTTCCAGTTTGGATGCTTTTTATTTATTTCTCTTCTGATTGCTGTAGCTAGGACTCCCAATTAGATGTTGAATAGAAGGGGTTGTGTAGGCCTCCTTGTTCTATTCTCGTTCTCAGGAGTGCTTTCAAGTCTTCCCCATTCAGTGTGATATTGGCTGTGGGTTTGCCATATGTGGCTTTGATTATTTTGAGGTGTATTTTTTCTGTGTCTAGTTTATTGAAGGTTTATGCTGGATTTTATTGAATGCTTTTTCTGCATCTATTGAGATAATCATATGGTTTTTGTTTTTAATTCTGTTTATGTAGTGAATCACATTTATTGCTTTGTGTATATTCTTGCATCCCTGGAATAAAACCCACTTGATCATGGTATATTATCTTTTTGTTGTGCTGTTAGAGTTGGTTTACTGATACTTTTTTGAGGATTTTTACATCTGTGTTCATCAGGGATATTGGCCTGTAGTTTTTTGTTTTGTTTTCTTTTGGGTTGTTTCCTTGCCTGGTTTTGGTTTTAGGGTAATGCTGCCCTTGTAGAATGAGTTACGGAGGATTCCCTTTTCCTGAAATGTTTTGGAACAGTTTCAGTAGGATTAGTGCCAGTTATTTATATGTCTCATGGAATTTGTGTGTAACTCTGCCTGGTTCTGGGGTTTTTTGGTTTGTTTGTTTCGAGATTTTTTATTACTGATTCAATTTCGGAACTCATTGTTGGTGGGTTCTGTATTTCTGTTTTTTTCCTTATTCAATCTTGTGAGGTTGTACATTTCCAGAAATGTATCTATTTCCTCTAGGTTTTCTAGTTTGTATGCATAGAAGTGCTCATAGTAGTCTCTGATGATATTTTGTAATTTCTGTGGTATCAGTTGTACGTCTCCTTTTCCATTTCTGATTATGCATATTTGAATCTTATATTTTGTTCTTGGTTAATCTAGCTAGTGGTCTTTCAGCTTTATCGTTTCAAGGAATCAGTCTTTCACTTGTCAATAGACACAGGAAGAGCATTTGATAAAATTCAAAATTTCTTCATAATAAAAACTCTCCGCACAGAAGGCATAGAAAAACTCAACATGATAAACGCCATATATGACTTACCCACAGCTAACAACATGCCAAATAGGGAAAAGTTGAAAGCCTTTCCACAAAAAAAAAAAAAAAAAAAAAAAAAACACTGTAACAAGACAGGGATGCCCGTTTTCACCACTCCTATTCAACATGGTACTAGAAGTCCTAGCCAGAGCAATCAGGCAAGAGAAGCAAATAAAAGGCATCCAAATTGGGAAAGAAGTCAGATTGTCCCTCTTAGTTGATGATATGATTTTATATCTAGAAAGAAACTAAATACTTCACCAATGAAACTTTTACATCTGATAAATAAATTTGGTAAAGTTACAGGACACAAAATCAACATACAAAAATCAGTAGTCTTTCTATACACCAATGGTGAAATCACTAAGAAAAAAATTAAGAAGGCAATCCCACTTACAATAGCTACCAAAAAAATACTCAGGATTAAACCTAACCAAGGAGGTGAAAGATCTCTACAAGGAAAACTATAACATCATTTTTCACAGAAATAGAAAAAAGAATTCCAAAATTTGTATGGAACCAAAGAAAGAGCCCATGTAGCCAAAGCAATCCTGAGCAAAAAGAACAAAGCTAGAGACATCACACTACCTGACTTCAAAATATATTATAACACTATTGTAACAAAAATGGCATGGTATTGATATAAAAACATACGTAGACCAATAGAGCAGAATAGGGAATCCAAATATAAATCCGTGTATTTATAGCCAACTGATTTTCGACAAAAGCATCAAGAACATACATGGGAAAAGGACACTCTCTTTAATAAATTGTGCTGGCAAAATTGGAGTCTGTATATAGAAGAATGAAACTGAATCCCTATCTCTCACCATGTACAAAAATCAACTCAAGATGGATTAAAGACTTAAATGTAAGACTTGAATCTGTAAAACTACTAGAAGAAAAAATAGGGAAAATACTTTGGTACATTGGTCTATGCAAAGATTTTGTGGTGAAGACCTGAAAAGCAGATAACAAAACCAAAAATAAACAGCTGGGACTATATTAAGCTAAAAAGCGTCTACGCAGCAAAAGGAACAACAGAGAGAAGAGACAACCTGTTAAATGGGAGAAAATATTTTCAAACTGTTCATCCAACAAGAGACTAATATTCAGAATATACAAGAAGCTCAACTCAATAATAATAAAAAAAAAAACTCAATTAAAAAGACATTTCTCAAAAGAAGACATATTGATGGCCAACAAGTATGTGGAAAAATGTTCAACATCACTAATCACCAGGGAAATGCAAATCAAGACCACATGAGATATCCTCTTCCCTCAGTTATAATGGCCTTGATTAAAAACACAAAAAATAACAGATATTGGTGAGGCTGCAGAGAAAAGGAAGCTCTTATACACTGTTGGTGGGACTATAGTACAGCCATTATGAAAAACAGTATGGAGATTTCTCAAAAAACTGAAACTGGAGCTACCATATGATCCATCCATCCCACTACTGGGTATTTATCCAAAGGAAAGGTAATCAGTATATCAAAAGGATACCTGCATGTTGTATGTTGATTGTAGCACTTTTCACAATAGCTGATACGGAATCAATCTTAAGTGTCCATCAATGGGAAATTCGATAATATAAATATGGAATACTCTTAGTCTATAAAAAAGTGAAATCCTGTCATTTGCAGCGACATGGATGGAACTGGAGGTCAGTATGTTAAGTGAAATAAGTCAGGCACAGAAAGACAAATATCACATGTTATCTAAGAAAGTTGATCTTATAGAGGTAGAGAATAGAGTGATAGATATCAGAGCCTGGGAAGGGTGTGTGGTTAGGAGTGGGAGATAGAGGGAGATTGGTCAATGGGTACAAACCTACAGTTAGATAAAGGTGTAAGTTTTAATGTTTGATAGCAGAGCAGGGTGACTATAGTTAGCAATAATGTGTATTTCAAAGTATCTGGAAGAGAGAACTTGAAATGTTCCCAACACATAGAAATGATAAATACTCAAGGAGATAGATACCCCCAATACTCTGATTTGATCATTACATATTCTGTACATTCAACAAAATATCACGTGTACCCCATAAATATGTAAAATATTATGAATCAATTAAAACTGTGCCTCGGACTCTGAGGTGCCTCTTTGGTTTGGTCTCTACTTAAAAAAAATGCATTATTTTTGAAACTTTATAGTTTATCAAAACTAATGGAATTCATGTACTTTACAGCTTAATGGACTCATAATGGATGATTACATAACTTCAGAACCCATTTTGTTAAATGAAGTGGTGACATTTTATGCACTATTAAGCCAGCTAGAATAATTTTCTTGCTCTTAGCCATAACTTCACTGTGTCCTTATTGAAGAAATTCTGGGATGTGTTGTAGAAGGTTTTGATAGAAGAGAGTGTTTCTAAAGATACGTGAAAACAGGGCCTTTTTCCATTATTCCATCAAGAAAAATAAGATAGACAAAACTCATGAAATGGGAAAGTGGTTGAAATGCCCTAGTTTGTGTTATAATACTTTAAATTATATTTATTTCATAATAGTTCTATTGGGAAAGGGAATTTTAAAATTACTGCCTTCAAAGGCCTTACCGGTTATAAGAGCATGTATATGTGTGTGTATAAAATAAAACGTTAAGAACTATACTTTCAGCATTTCATATTTTTGTCATCTTAGGTATTTAAAGCAGTTCAGGAAGATAACCCTTGTGTTTTTACAATATGAACAATTTTATTTCTAATACTTTTTATGCAATAAACTGCCTAAAAGACTAGAAAAGTAGTTTGCTGAGTCCAAGAGGGATAACTATAATATAAAACTAACCTGTAGTATATAAGGTACTGTCCTGGGCCTTGACAGTACCTTATATACTACAGGTTAGTTTTATATTACATGTTGACAGTTTCCCCCCATTCCTTTGCAAATCTGCTCGAAATTGTGTAACTTCCCTCCCTAACCCCTGCTGAATGTATATGTGAATTATAAAAAGTAGAAGCAAGCCAACAACAACAACAAAAAAGGCCATAAAAAAGTATCAATGATTCCACCCACTCACAGCTACTATTATTGACACTTTTGGTGTAAACTCCTACGTATATCACATTTTTTCCCACAAAAATATTTTTTTCACTCTGCTTTTTTCATTTAAGACATTCCTCTGTCACTACGTATATTTCTGAATGGCTGTGTTTTGTTGTTTGTGTTCACTCTATTTATGCTGTTCTCCAACATGTATCATTTAGGCTGTTTCCAATTTTGTTTCTATTAAAACAGAATTAGTATAAACAACCTTATAGCTAAATTTTCATTCCATTATTCAACAAATATTCATTAGGTACCTATTGTATGTCAGTCACTGTATTTGGCTTTGAGTTACAACAGTGAGCACTACTATTAGAGTGATTACTCATGTGGAATATGCAGGAGAGCAGATATTAATCAAATAATTGTACTGCTGTTTATGTAGTTTATAACTGAAATGGACACTGTGAAAGAAAGGAATAACGTACTGTGTGAGACTAAGGCAAAGGACCCTGATGGGCTGGGGAAGGCATTATTGAGGAAATGCTATTTGAGCTGTTGATCAGCTAGTTGAAAGAGGTTGAAGGGACCACAGGGGAAGGTGTTACAGAGAGATTATTCCAGACAGAGTAGACATTACTGTGTAAAGTCCCTATGACAGAAGGGATTATGGCATGTTTAAGGAACTGAAAGAAAGGCAGTACGGCCTAAGCACTGAAAGCAGTGGTATAAAACATAACTGGAGAGGTATTCAGGGGCCAGACCAAGCAGAGCCTTATAAGCCATGTTGCAGATTTTAGTTTTTATCCCAAGAATGATAGGCTACTGCTTAAGGGTTTTCAGCTGGAAGGGAAATCTGATTGCAGGGTGAACTTACTAGATAAGGGCAAAGCAGATGCAGGGAGATCAGTTAGGAGATTGTTGCAGTGGTTTATGCGATAATTGATGATAGCTTAGATTAGGTTTATGGTTAGAAATGGAAAGAAATAGATTCAAGAGATTTTTAGGAGATAAAATTGATTCAACTTAGAGCATATTTATAAGGGTTTTTTTTTTTTTTTTTTTGGCATAAATTCCCAGAAGTAGAATTCTTGACACAAAGGGCAAAATTATTTTAAAAGCTTGTAAACGATAGCAAATTGCTCCCCAGAAAAATAATTTCAGCGTATTCTCCATTAACAGTGTATTAGACTGCTCATTTTTATATGCCCTCAGCAGTAATAAGCAGTATCTTTTTTTTTTTACTCTTTTCATTTTCAGTGTTTTTTGGGTATGTTTTATTCTTTTTTAATATCTTTTCCAGAAATCAAGTTAATATTTTAATTTTTAAATGGGGATTGTTTTGCCAACCATAATAATATAGTAGTTTTAGAATATATATATATTGGTCTCCTTAGTTTGGTATTAGAAAGTGTAGTTTTTATTCTTAATTTTCTCGCTCTGAAGCTGAAAGTAAAGCAAAAGGATTTAATGGGAATGTTGTCTCAGGAACATGAGACAAAGAAAAAATGTGAGATGCATTTAGATCAGATTAAGTATTATTGGAAAATTGCATTTGTGAGGAAATTTTCAGTAACTCAACTTTGTTTGATATGGGCAATACCAAACCCTCTGCTTTCCTAAAAGGAGTATTGCAACTCTGCTCTACCATGAGTTTAGACATGGGACTCCAAAATATTTTAAATAAAAAACTGACAAATGCCAAAATGTATATAAATTTTCTACTACAAAAATGGAAATATGGAAAATTTATTTGAATTTTCTGTAGTGTTTTGGTAGCTTAATAAATTAATGTATAGTACATATCCCTTCATGACCACTAAATTACTTTTTTAACAATATGAGAGTGGCTAAAATTGAAAGTAAGACATTTAAGAGAAATAAATAACTTTTTTAAAGTAATTGAAATAGTTAATTTTTCTCCAAAATATTTTGAATTTGAAAGATATTAGCCTTAGATTCAGAATAAAAGTTATATTTGTAATATTTTCATGTATTTCTCAAATATATAAATTCTATATTATTGAATTATGGTTATATTTGAAATGACATGTTATTCACTGCTTTGTTTTCTCTCTTTCAATAGTTAAAAGATGTTGATACTCGGAAAATCATAAAAGCAATGCTTTCTTATGTGTGGCCCAAAGACAGGCCAGATCTACGAGCGAGAGTTGCCATTTCGCTTGGATTTTTGGGTGGTGCAAAGGTAAGAAATTATGCATTGTTTGGTTGCTCTAACTAAGAAATACTACATTTTCTAGTTATGAATCCTGGGCCTGGTATAAATCACTTTTGGGGTAGCATGACCAACCAACTTTTAGGACCCTCATTTAGTTTACATAATTATTTTATGCAGTCATTAGAAATTATATGGTAATGTCCTGTTTATCTCTGGATCAGACTTCTCACAGAATTAGTGGAATTCACTCCTAAAGCCATTGTAAGATATAGGTGCATTGATTGTAACAAAGCATAAGCACCTTTGTAAAAGAAGCTTTTTGGAATCTCTTTGGCTCCTACTTAATACATATTTTTGGTAAGCTTGGTTCCCAGATCCCAGTAAATTGAAAAGAGGATGAAGCCATTTTAGGAATACTGATAGCCATAAGTATTAAGTAACAGCTTAATATCAAGAGAAAAGCTAAAAAACAAAACAAAAACAGTCACAAAACCTGACTGTTCTGGTACGTTCAGTATAGGAGCCCTCTGCGTTTCATCAGCCTTCTCAGTTTGTCATTGTACTATATAAAGTTAAGTTATAATGATGACCTTGAGTTTGCAAGAAAATACAACCTTGTTTCCAATTTAGTCAGGTTTTTCTTTCTTTTTTTTTGATACGGAGTCTCACTTTGTTGCCCAGGCTGGAGTACAGTGGCACAATCTTGACTCACTGCAATCTCTGCCTCCTGGGTTCAAGCGATTCTCCTGCCTCAGCCTCCCGAGTAGCTGGGATTATAGGCACGCACCACCGTGCCCAGCTAATTTTTGTATTTTTAGTAGAGATGGGGTTTCACCATGTTGACCAGGCTGGTCTCTAACTCCTGACCCCAGGCAATCCTCCTGCCTCGACCTCCCAAAGTGCTGGGATTACAGGCATGTGCCACTACACCCAGCCCCCAATTTACTCAGATTTTAAAGTCAGGGAAGTATATGTTTATAGGTATACTGTATTGTCATGATGAAGTCTCAGGAATCAGACTGCTTGGGCTTTGCCACCTTGTAACCTTAAGCAAGTTGTTTAGTCTGTATGCCTCAGTTTCCCCATTTGTAAAATAGGGTTGTTATAAGGATTAAATAAATTAACATATAAAAGACTTATAACAGTGCCTGGCAGGTAGTAAAATACAAGTATTAAAAATAAATAAATTTAGATTTCCAAAAAAAATGGTTAAAAGTGTTTGCTTAAAATGAGTATAAAGGAGGTTTGGCTATAATTTGGCTACCACTCTTATATATGGATTAATATTTTATTTTAGAACTCAGTTCTTACCACTTATTTTTTCCCTGTATCATGTATACTCTCCTTTATTTGCTCATTCTTTTCCCTATCCTAAAAATATTAATTGAGAACTTATACACACTACTGTTCTTGGCATTGCAGAGTATTCAGATATGAACAAAACAAATTTCTTTCCTCAAACCATATGGGATAAGGCAAGCTTTATTTTATTGCCCTAATAAAAGGTAGGTCATAAATGATTTAAAGAAGTGCCAATCAGGTGTTGTAAGGTTTCAGAGGAAAGTTAGGAACCACTGTCAGCCGGGCGCGGTGGCTCAAGCCTGTAATCCCAGCACTTTGGGAGGCCGAGACGGGCGGATCACGAGGTCAGGAGATCGAGACCATCCTGGCTAACACTGTGAAACCCCGTCTCTACTAAAAAATATAAAAAACTAGCCGGGCGAGGTGGCGGGCGTCTGTAGTCCCAGCTACTCGGGAGGCTGAGGCAGGAGAATGGCGTAAACCCGGGAGGCGGAGCTAGCAGTGAGCTGAGATCCGGCCACTGCACTCCAGCCCGGGCGACAGAGCGAGACTCCGTCACAAAAAAAAAAAAAAAGGAACCACTGTCATGGGGAGTTAGGAAAGGTTTCACAGAGGAGATGACATCTGAGATAGACCTTGATTGATGAGTAGGATTATTACAGGTGTAGGAATAACATGAAAAATGGCCTAGTTGTGAGAGAGCATAATATGTGTAGAGAAGTGAATAGTCTATCTTGGCTCCAGTGAGGGTAAGTTGTTTCAGAGAATTTGCAAATAAGCTTGGAAAGACAGATTAGAGCTCGTAAATGTGAAATATTGTGACTGTGAAACAGAAAAATGTATTTAATTATGTGGGAAGTAGGAACCTGTATTTTGAATAGATGAGTAATAAGGTTAGAACTGTGTTTTAGGAAATTAATCTGGCCATGTGTAAAAGATGAATTCAAGTGGTGATAGACCTAAAGTAGAGATACCATTTATTTCACACATTCATTTCAGCAAATGTTTACTGACCAGTTATAAGGCTTATATAATAGTCTAGATAAGAAGTAATAGCAGTTTGTACTGAAGTGGTATTAGAAATTGCAATATGGAGGAAAATGCAAGAGATACTGTACAGTAGGGGAGATAGAGTCAACAATACTTAGCAATGGATCAACTATTAGAAGTTAAAAAAAAAGGGTAGGATTCCAGGATGAGAGAATAAGAATGCCTTTAACAAAAGTGGGTATAATCAGAAGGTCTTGTTTGGGGAAAATGAAGATCTTGGTTTTGGACATGTTAAGTTTTAGGTACTAGCAGAACACCCAGATAGAGATATTCAGCTGGTAATACAAAATGTGAAACAAGCTCAGGAAGGAGCCCAGGTCTAGAGAGATTGAGATGACAGTTGAAACAGTGCAAATTAGTGAGTTCAGCAAGGAAAAAAACACAAATAGAAGGAAAGAGAAGACAACTAGGGACAGTACCTTTGATTAATGTGTTCCTCTAGGGAAGTAAATAGAGGAAACTGAGAAGGAGTGACCGAAGAGTTAAGAGTAAAGGCAAAATAATTCACAATCAGACTCTATTTCATGTCTCCTTTCTCATCTGTAA
Organism: Piliocolobus tephrosceles; assembly: GCF_002776525.5. NCBI lineage: Eukaryota > Metazoa > Chordata > Mammalia > Primates > Cercopithecidae > Piliocolobus > Piliocolobus tephrosceles. The sequence goes on from NC_045445.1 coordinate 78,528,770, forward strand.
TGTCTGTTGAGTACTCTCCCAGTGGATCTCACCCATTCTTGGGGAAGAGTACTTACTTAAATCAAGATGCTGAGCAACAGATCAAGAACACATTTTTTGTTATATCTGTTTAAGCTGAACAGAGAGAACAATATTACAAATGTAATTTTAATAGGTATTGTTGAAAAATTTTAACCCTCATGCATTTTTAGCATAGTACTGGTTGCTGAATTGTCTTTTACATATAAATTGCCCAAGGATAAATATGATTCTGAGCTCATGTGCTCCTTTGTTAGTTGAATGCAAGTACTTTGCTGACAAGTTAAAGGCAGATTGTTTTCTGCACTTTCTTTTTAATTGAAGAGAACAGGTTAGAACATGACTAATTAAGCTAGTCAAAGTGGGGAGTCTTAAGTAATGGCATTTGTATTAGAATTTATTTTTAGAGTAAGTTCCAGTCCTTTAAAATACAGATTTTTGTTGCTTAGTGACAGGTCAATATCAGGGTATGAAACATAGATCTAAACTAACTTCCTTAATGACTAAAATATTTTTAGAAGGTTAATATTTGGTCCTTTAATCAACAACTACTGAGTGCCCATAAGATGGAAAATGCTATACTAAACTCATGTAAACTGATTGCAAATAAGCAGAAGGGAATATAGAAAATCCTCAAAAAGAATGTTTAATTTCTTTTGAATCAGGAGAAGGAAGAAATTGCCAGATGTTATGATGAGTGCCTGCTAGTACTTTCAAAGCATATAGAAAACAATTTTCTTTTTACAAAACAGAAACTAGATCATAGAATAACTTTAAACATGTAGAACATGGTAGTAGCATTTGACTATTCCTAAAAGCATTTGCACAGCTTTGTAGACTGTCCGTTTAAAAGTGCTTGCTCTTGCAAATAATTAAAAAGTGATCATTGTTTATTCTTGAGTAGTATTGCAGGTGTGTTTTATAATTGGTGTGGAAAGATGGATTGTTATCCCCTTTTATCCTTGGCTTCCTATTTTTCATCAAACCTGAATATATGCTTTGACATATAAACACCTTGGATCAATCTAGGCCTCTTTATATTCTAATCTTTCCTTTCTTCTCCACATATGCTGGGGATTTTAGTGCAGTGTTCAAGAATCTTCTCAGCTCTAAATGCCACCCTGCCATCTGCATGGCTGTAGTGGTATCATAACTAGGCATGAAACATAGATGAGGAAGAAGAAAGAAAAGATTATCAAGTAAGAAGAGGAAAACAGGAGGAAGATTTTGTGCCTAATGTATGGGAGCATAGCATACCTTCCGCTTACTTATTTACTTTTTAAAGTAAATTAAAAGTTTTGGTTCTGAGGGTCTTAAGGCTATCATTGTCTCCAGCAAAAATTTTAAAGATAAACGGTATTATGTAGAGATGCTTTAGAGTCCAGAGTAGACTAAGAGAGTGGATTGGTATTTCTTCTAGCAGAGTTGCAGCAATTCTATTTTAATATGTTTCGGTTCTATATAAGATGTATTTTAGGGGTTCCACTACCAAGAGAGACAAAAACAAAATGCCATTTGTATTCATTCCTTAAATCCCTACAAATCATATGCAATGTATTTCCTTACCATCTATATATATATCATAGGAGTATCATATTATTAATCTGGGAAATTTGAGGTCTTCTATGAAGTGTTTTTTTTTTTTTTTTTTTTGATGGAGTTTCACTCTTGTTGCCCAGGCTGGAGTGCAGTGGCGTGATCTCTGCTCACTGCAAACTCCGACTCCCAGGTTCAAGCGATTCTCCTGTCTCAGCCTCCCAAGTAGCTGGGATTACAGGCGGATGCTACCATACCCGGCTAATTTTTGTATTTTTAGTAGAGACGGGGTTTTATCATATTGGTCAGGCTCATCTCGAACTCCTGACCTCAGGTGATCCACCCACCTCAGCCTCCCAAAGTGTTGGGATTACAGGCATGAGCCATGGCACCCGGCCAACCTAATTCAACCTTTCTATTAGTATTTTATATACAACTGTGCCAGGATTTAGGGAAAATGTAAAACATATTTGTTGAAATCATTTGATTTTATAAAATGTATGTCACCTTTAATATTACCAAAAAATGTTTATTCATATTCTCTAACCACTGCCATCTTGGAAACCACTTAGATGACAGAAAAACTGGGGGCAAAGGAAATTAAAGCATCAAGTGCAAAAATAAGCTATCTTTACAATTATAATAATTTCAAGGGAGAGTGATTTATAAAAATAAACACCCTTTTTCTTCAGAAATGCATCTGTTATATAAAGTATGACAGGTAATATATATATTGAGCAAATATTTATTGACTAACAAATAATGATTTATATATATATATATATATATATATATATATATATATATGACATAATAGAAACATCCAAAAGGAGAGACAAATGAAGCTGTAGTAGAATACCAACAATTAAGCATATAGGGAAGGCTTTATGAAGGATTTAGCATATTTTAATAACTATTTTGACATTTGTAAATTTAAAACATTTATGTACTTATTCAATTTTTTTGAAATTTTTCTGAAAAATATTTTTTAAAATGAGGCAGTGCTACCTGATGCCTTTCATTAAGTTGAGAAGTATGAATTTTACCCTGGTTTATCATTTTTATTATTATTATTATTATTATTATTATTATTATTATTATTAAAAGAGTATATCTTGGAGAAGTTTTAAATTTACAGAAAAATTGAACAGTAAGTACAAATAATAATTAATAACCTTCCAAAACAGAAAGCACTGATCCAAATGGTTTCACTGGTGAATTTTATTAACTACTTAAAGAAGAAATGATGTGAATTCTCTATAATTTCTTCCAGAAAACAGAAGTAGAGGGAATACTTCCTAACTCATTCCTTGAAAACAGTTGCTCATACTATCCCTCAATTATTCTTTTAATGTTCATAGAAACAGTACTAAAGGCCTGCCTTTCATTTCTGATGTTAGTAATTTGTCTTCTTTCTTTTTTGCTTGATTAGCCTGACTAGAGACTTAGCAATTTTATTGCTCTTTTCCAAGAGCCAGCTTTTGGTTTTGTTGATTTCCTTTTTTCAATTTCATTGATTTCTGCCCCAATTTTTATTCTTCTGCTTACTTTGGATTTAATTTGCACTTTTTTTTTTTTATTTTCCCAAGATGGAAACTTAGATTATTCATCTTAGGTCTTTCTTTTCTAATATTTGCATTCAGTGCTATAAATTTCTTTTTAAGTGCTGCTTTTGCTGCATCCCACAAATTTTGATACATTGTATCTTCATCTTTATTTAGTTCAAAATATTTTTAGATTTCTCTTTAGTCTTTGACCCACGTGTTATTTAAAAGCATGTTGTTTAATCGTTGGGATATGCCTACTGTCATTCTGTTAGTGATTTCTAATTCAATTCCATTTTGCCTAGGGCATACTTTATGCGATGTGTATTTTTAAAAATTTGTAAAGGTGTGTTTTATGGCCCAGAGTGTCATTTATCTTGGTGAATGATCTGTGCAAGTTTGAGAAGAATAAGTATTCTGCTCTTGTTGGATGAAGTATCCTATAGGTGTCGTTTAGATATAATAGAGGATGCATCTATTTTTCCTTGCCATTCTATCAGTTTTTGCCCCATGCATTTTGATATTTTGTTGTTAGGTGCATACACAATTAAGGAATGTTGTATCTTTTTGGAGAATTGACCTCTTTATCATTATGTAATGCCCCTCTTTTATTCCTGTTTCCTGTTAATTTTTCTTGATCTGAAGTGTGTTTTATCTGAAATTAATATAGTTACTCCAGCTTAGCTTTGATAAGTGTTAAGATGGTATATATTTCTTCATCCGTTTACATATAATTCATTATGTCTTTATATTTAAAATGGGATCTGTAGTTGGATCATCTTTAAAAATCCATTCTGACAATCTGGTTTTTTTTTAATGCCGTCAGATCCAGGCATGATGACAATCTGTGTTTTAATTGGTATAGACTATTCATATTTAAAATGATTAACTGATATTATTGGATTAATATTGACCATATGTGTAACTGTTTTCTGTTCATTGCCTTTCTTCTTTGGTTTTTGCTTTTATTTTACTTTTTCTTCAATCTTGTTCTTCCTTCTCTGGCTTTAATTAAACATTTTATATTATTTTGTTTTTTCTAATCATTTAACTTTCCAATTATACTTTTCAATTTTTAAGTGGTTGCCATAGAGTTTGCATTATACATTTATAGGCAGTCTAATTCCACTTCAGTATAACACTATTACTGCTTCATGGGAGTGGTGCACATAACAGTATTCCCAATTCATTCCCCCATCACTTACACACTGCTGTGATTCATTTCACCTATTTATAAGCTTTAATTACCCAATACATTTTTGCTGTTATTATTTTGAAGAAACTTACCTGTTAGATCAATTAAGAATAAAAATAAATTATTTTATTTTACATTAATTTCTTCTCTAACATTGCTTCCCTGTTAAATGTAAATCTGAGATTTTGACCAATGTCATTTCCATTCTCTCTGGAAAACTTTTTTTAAAAACAGTTCTTATAGCCGGGCGCGGTGGCTCAAGCCTGTAATCCCAGCACTTTGGGAGGCTGAGACGGGCGGATCACGAGGTCAGGAGATCGAGACCATCCTGGCTAACATGGTGAAACCCCATCTCTACTAAAAATACAAAAAACTAGCCAGGCGAGGTGGCGGGCGTCTGTAGTCCCAGCTACTCGGGAGGCTGAGGCAGGAGAATGGCCTAAACCCGGGAGGCAGAGCTTGCAGTGAGCTGAGATCCGGCCACTGCACTCCAGCCCGGGCGACAGAGCAAGACTCCGTCTCAAAAAAAAAAAAAAAAAAAAAAAGCAGTTCTTGCAAGATCCATGTACTAGCAACAAATTTCCTCAATTTTTGCTTTTGTAGAGAGTATATATTTTTCCCTCACTTGTAAAGGACAGTTTCACTAGGTGCAGAATTCTAGGTTGGTGGATTGTGTTTTTCAGCAGTTTGAATATTTCACTCCACTCTGTTCTTGCTTGCATTCACTGCTATTTTTATTCTTGTTCCTTTATAGGGGATTCCCCTGGCTTCTTTTAAGATTATTTTTGTCTTTGATTTTTGTAGTTTGAATATGATATGCCAGGCTGTACCTTTTGGGAGTTTTTTGTTGTTGTTGTGTTGTATTTGTTTTGTTTTGTTTTGTTTTTTCTACTTGGTGTTCTCTAAGCTTTCCTGGATCTGTGGTTTGGTGTTGTCGTTAATTTTAGAAAATTCTTAGCCTTTATTATTTCAATTATTTTTTCTGTTCCTTTTCCCTTTTCCTTATGGTATTCCCATTATGTATACATATGTTACACCTTTTGTAATTCTCCCATATTTCTTGCATATTCTTTTCCATTTTAAATTCATTTTGTTATATACTTTTCACTTTGTGAAGTTTTCACTGACATACGTCTTCAAGATTACTGATTCTTTTCTATTTTGTGTCCTGTCTACTGATGAGCCTATCAAAGACATTCTTCATTACCGTTAGGGTGTTTTTGATTTCTTGCATAACCTTTTGATTATTTCTTAGAGATTCCCCTCTCTTTGTTTATATTACCCATCTTTTCTTGCATGCTGTCTGCTTTTTCCATTAGAGCCTTTGGCATTTTAAATTCCTCGTCTTATAATTCTAAAATCTCTGCCGTATGTGAGTCTAGTTCCAATGTTTACTTTGTCTGTTTAGATTCTTCTTTGCCTTTTGGCATGCCTTGTGATTTTTTTTGAAAGCTAGACAATGCATTAGGTAAAATGTACTGAGGTAAATATGCCTTTAATGTGAGATTTTATGTTTATCTGACTAGGAGTTGGCTGTCTTTAATGTTAGTTGTAGCTGTAGGTGTCAGAGGCTAGAATTTCCTCTAGAACCTGCTAAACGGGGCCAGACAAATTTTAGGGGATAAGGCCATATCAACAAAAAATTTTAATGAATCAGGTTCACATATCATGTAACTTCTACTAGTTATATTGAGGTTGTTCCTTAAATATCAGTGTGATCTACTTTTCTCCTCTAAATATTTTATCTGCTAGAGGATTTAGATAAGAGGATTTATCTCTTAGATTAGATTAGTGGAGTTGAGACTACAAGTCAATTGCTCTTTCATATTCTTTAATTTGCTTCCAGTTCTGTGTGCTTCAGCCGTGAAATAAGGTAAAACAAGTTTGTTTTACGGATATTATGATCTCTAGCTTTTAGATGTCTGTTATTTAAAATGACAATGAGATATAGTCCCTTTCTGTGTCATAGCTTTGTCATGTTTATACTTTCAAACTATTATATTGGGTAAAAACAACAGATTACTTACAAATATTACATTATGTAACAGTCTTGCATATGGAGTCTTCTGTGTGTCTGTTATTCATATAGATTAGTCATAACTCTTGCTTTACTTTCTCAGAATCCATATTCAGCTATGATGCAAGGATTGGATTAAATAGGCTGTTTTCTGTTGAGGTTACTCTTTGATGCCCAGAGCAAACTTTATATACAAGCCAGAATTATTTTGTTTATGCAGTGGAAATCTTTAATGACATTTCCTTTATTGCCTAGGCCTAATTTTCATGAATTAATAATGTATATAATATAAAATAATTTCTATTTGATCAACTTACATAACTGCTTTGTTGTTGTTTGATATTTTTCCTTTAATGAAAATAGAAACTTCAGTTCTGTGAGGATTCTACCACTACCCTGATAATCTTTACAAATTGTTTGAGTACGCTTAATGCAGGCAAACCCCAAAATTGGGGCTTAGCCTGGGAGGGTTCTTGGCTTCGTGCAGGAAAGAATTCAAGAGTGAGCTGACAGCAAAGTGAAAGCAAGGTTATTAGAGCAACAGAGTACAGGAAAATGGTTGCTCCATAGACAGAGTAGCCGCAGCAGCCCTTGTGGATTTCTGGTTAGCTATATGGCTATTCCTTGATTAGTTGTGAAATAAGGGATGGGTTATTCATGAATTTCCTGGAAAAGGGATGAGGAGTTCCTGGAACTAAGGGTTCCTCCTCCTTTTAAGCCATATAAAGCAACTTCCAGGAGTTGCCATGGCATTTGTAAATTGTGATGGTGCTGGTGGGAATTGCTTTTAGCATGATAATGCATTGTAATTAGTGTGTAATGAGCAATGAGGGCAACTAGAAGTCGTTTTAGTCACCATGTTGGTTCTAGCTGGTTTTGGCTGGTTTCTTTGCTGCATTCTGTTTTGCTCAGATCCTGTTTGTTTGGTGGGGCCTGGTGACCAGTGCTTGGAAAATAACTGGTGCCGATCTACTACCTTACCTTGTCCAGTTTTCTTTTATCTTTGTTTTGCCTTGCTAGTCAAATCCCTCTTTAGTGCTCTTGGTCTTTACTTTTTTCTCTCCTGATTCTTTTGTGACTAGAGAAGCAATTAAAGGAACAAAACGCTTTTTTACTTGTTTAGATATATTGGGCACTTCTTGGCAGCACTGCTCATAAAGCCCTTAGTTAACAGAGTCCACTCTGAAAGAGGTAAATTTTTTGAGGAGTTTAGATATTAAAAAGTCTGAAAGAATTGGGTTCCTCAGATGACTAGTCATAATCATAATGGGAAAAGTGATAATTAAATCTGGAACTTGAGGTCCTCAGCAAACTGACTGTATTGACCAGTAATTTTGGCACCATGTAGATATAGCATACTTTTGGTAGTCCTTTATGTCAATTTTACTTTTTACTTAACTCTGTTCTTCAATTACTATCCCAAATTGTACAGTTTTGTGCTAAAAATTAAATGAATACCATTTTGCAATGATATACCAGTCTCTGATAATTCAAGAGCCTAGCAGATTATTTATATGATTTAAATTTTTGATCTAAGAAAGAAAAATGTTTTATAAGTTCCTGAGGCTGGGCATGGTGGCTTATGCCTGTAATCTCAGCTCTTTGGGAGGCCGAGGCAGGCAGATCACTTGAGGCCAGGAGTTTGAGACCTGCCTGGCCAACATGGTGAAACCCCATCTCTACTAAAAGTACAAAAATTTGCTTGACATGGTGGTGCGTGCCTGTAGTCCCAGCTACTCGGGAGGCTGAGGCACGAGAATCACTTGAACATGGGAGGCAATAGTTGCATTTAGCTGAGATCACCACACTGCCACTCCAGTGTAGGTGACAGAGGTGAGACTCCATCTTAAAAAAAAAAAAAAGAAAAGCCAATATGAACACATCTTTCATTAAAAGAGAAACATTTGAAGTGATTATTCACAAAAGACTGTTTACAAATGTGTCACTGTACTTCTTTGAAGAGCTGGAACTTTCTACATGCATTAAAATATAATTGGAGAAGCAAAAAAAATAAAATAAAACCTAAAAGTTCCTTTATTTCTCGTGTACTTAATGTGCACATTGCAGTCAGATAAAATATACCTTTTGTCACAAGATTACAATCTTGTAAATATAACCAGTTTTTTAATTTTTAAAAAGTAACAGGGTATGAAACTTCAATATTGGGTTGATTTTTATTGAAATACACTGTGATTCAGCCTTATTTTTAGACATTTCCTGCCCCCAGGGAGCCAGGTCTGTAGTGTGATGCTGGCTTTATTTCCTTTAATTTTAATGTATATTCAATGAAATGCACTCTTTTAAGTATACGGTTCCATAATTTTTAACACGTGTATATTCACATAATTACCACCACAGTCAGGATACAGACAAGTGCTATCACCCCAAAAATCTCCCTTGTGTTACCTCCTTTTAGTCATACCCTATCCAGACCCCTAGCTGCTGGGAAACATTGATTTGTCCTCTATCACTATAGTTTTCTCATTTTGAGTATGCCATATAAATGGAATCATGTAGTATATAACCTTTTGAGCTGATTTCTCACACTCAGCGTGATGTCTTGGTCATTCATCCATGTTACTGGATATACCAGTTTGTTTCTTTTCATTGCCAAGTAGTGTTACATGGTATGGATATAACAGAGTTTGTCCATTCACCCATTCAACAACATTGGGTTCTTTCCACTTTTTAGTGATTATAGATTATAACTAGAGCTGCTTTGAACATTCAGGCACAGGTTTTTGTGTGAACCTGAGTTTTCATACCTCTATAATAAACACTTAAGAGTGGAATGCTAGGTCATACTAAACACATGTTCAACTCAATAAGAAACTGCCAAGCTGTTTTCCAGAGTAGTTCTCTTTGTATTCCCACCAGCAGTGTATGAAAGAGTTCCTGTTGCTTTGCTTCTTTGTCGACACTAGGTATTGTCAGGTGAATGGTGGTATCTTGTGATTTTAATTTACATTTCTCTTAAGGCCTGAGATATTAGGCAGCTTTGTGTGTATTTAGTTTACATTTGTGTTTCTTCCTTTTGTGAAGTGTCTGTTTACGCAGTTTGTCCATTTTTTACTTGGGCTGTTTGTTTTTCCTTTCATCTTTAGTGAATTCTTTATATATTCTGATATGAAACTTTTACCAGATATATGATTTGCAGATATATTCTCCCAGTCTGTAGCTTGTTTTTTAATCCGCTTAATAGTATTTTATGTAGAACAGATGTTTTTAATTTTGATGAATTTCAGTTTATTTTTTTCCTTTATGGATTATGCTTTTGTTGTCATGTCTAACAACTATTTGCCTAACTAAAGTTCATTAAGATTTTCTCTTTTGTTTTCTTCTAAATGTTTTATATATTTTTCTCTTTTACATTTAGATCTGTGCCATGTTTTTTAAAAAATAAGTATGTACTGAACTAAAGTGCTACATTTTGAATTCCTATATGAGGTTTAGGTAGAAATTAAATTTTTTTCCAATTGTTCCAACACCAAGGCTATCCTTTCCCCATTCAGTTTGCTTTGTATCCTATTACTGCTGTAACAGATTATCACAAACATAGTAGCTGAAAGCACTGCAAATTTATTGTGTTACATTTCTGGAGGTCAGAAATCCAAAATTAGGTTTCACTGGATCGAAATACAGATATTTGGCATGGTTGTGCGCCCTCCAGAAACTCTTGAGGAAAATCTATTTCCTTGCCTTTTCCTGCTTCTAGAGTTCACCTACATTCCTTGGCTCAGGCCCTCTTATTCCATCTTCAGCATCAACGGCATGTTCAGTCTCTCTCTGACTCTGACCCTTTTGCTTCCCTTCGTCTTATCTTCTCTCAATTTTGACTCTCCTGCCTCTCTCTTATAAGTACTCCTGTAATTAGATTTGGCCCCCCCAAATAATCAAAGATAAAGAACATAATCATGTTCTTCAGCTTAATCACATCTGCAAAGTTCATTTTGCTATGTAAGGTATCATCTTTATAGGTTCTGGAAATTGGTACATGAATATCTTTGCGGAGCCATTACTCTTTCTACCATAATGATTATATATGGGATGTTTTTCTGGAATCTATTCTGTTTCATTGATCTTTGTGTTTCTGCATTCACCAGTACCACACTATTTTTATATTTGATATATAATATATATCATATATATAAAATATATGTATATATTTTTTAGTTTTATAGTAAGTTTTAAAGCCAGGTAGGATGATTTTTCCAGCTTTCTTCCCTTCTTTTCAAATTTGCTTTTTGCTATTCCAGTTTTTTTTTGACTCTGCATATAAATTTTAGAATAAACTTTTCTATAGCTATTAAAGCTCTTCTATCAAAGAAGCCTGATGATGTTTTAAATGAAATTTTATTAAAAATGTAGACCAATTTGGGTAGAATTGACCTCCTTACTAGGTCGTGTCTTCCATTGGATGAATGTAATATGTTTCTCCATTTATTTAGCTTTTATTTGATTTATTTCATCAGCATTGATAGCTTTCAGCATACAAACCTGATACGTGTTTGATTATCCCAGTGGTTCCCACCCAGGGGTGATTTTGACCCCAAGAGGACATTACGCAATGTCTAGAGACATTTTTATAGGTCACAACTGCAGGGGGTGGGGTATGCTACTGGCATGTATTAGGTAGAGGTTAAGGACACTGCGAAACATTGTACAATGCACAGAATAGCTCTTCCAGCAAGAAAGAATTATGGAACCCAAACTGTCAGTAGTGCTGTAGGTTGAGACCTTGAGTTAGATTTATACTTAAGAATTTTTTTTATTTGATGAGGACAATGTCAGTAATTTTCTTTTTTAAATTTTGGTTTCTAACTGTTCATTGCTAATATGTTGATATATTAGTAATTATTGATTTTTGTTGATCATTGTAATATATTGATAATAATATTGGTATCATTTATATATTTGGATTTCAGTCTACCATTTTATTATTTGTTTTCTGATAAATTTATTTTGTTACTTGGTTTTACCTTTACTGTCACCTTTTATGTTATTTGAACAGATTTTACTATCCCATTTTAATTTATCTACTATGTGTTTTAGTTTATCTCTTTATGTAATTTTGTAGTGGTTACTCTAGAAATTATGCATAAGTAACTTTTCACAGTCTGCTTAGAATCAGTATTTTACTACTTCAAATGAAATGTAAAAAGTTACTACTCTGTAAGTTCCCTTACCTTCCCCCTTTATATTTACCATTGTTTCATATATCTTTAATAATGTAAACCCCATCAGTCAGTGATCTTTTTTCTTACTCTGTGGACTCTTTCTGGACAAATATAAATTTTGCTTTTAACTATCAAACATATTTTTAAAGAACTTAAGAGAAGAATAGGTTATTATATTTACACAGATATTTGCCATTTCCATTGCTCTTCCTTCATTCCTGATATTCCAGGTTTCCTTCTGCTTTCATTTCTTGTTTCATGAAGAATTTTCTGTAGCAATTCTTTTAAAGCAGGCCTTCTGGTAACTAATTCTCTTAGTGTTCCTTAAATGAAAATGTCTTGATATTCCCTTCATTCACAAAGATTAATTTTGCCTAGTGTACCATACTAGGTTGACAGTTCTTTTCTTTCACCACTTGGAAAATGTTGTCCCACTTACTGCTGGCCTCTGTGGAAATCTGCTGTCTTAATATTGTTTTTCCCTTATACATAACATGTTTTTATCTAGCTGATTTTAAGATATTTTTCTCTGTCTTTAGCTTTCATAAGTTTAATTATGATGTGTCTTGGTGTGAATTTATTTGGGTTTATCCACATTTGGGTTGCTCAGCTTCTTGAAATTATAGGTTTATGTCTTTTGTCAAATTTGGGAAATTTTCAGCCATTATTCCGTTGGTACTTTTTTGTGCCCCACACTCTTCTGCTATCCTTCTGGGATTCAATAAAGGATGGTAAGTGTTTTGTTACAGCTCCATAGGTCCCTGAGACTCGGTTTTGGCTTTTTTTTTTTCTTTAGTCTATTTTCTCCCTGTTGTTAAGCTTAGGTAGCATCCCAACATCTGCTGTGTATTTTAATAATATTGTTGACTACTAGAACGTCTGCTTCGTTGCTAAGACTCTTGTATACCTTACCTTGAAATCTTGATTGGTAAGACTTACATAGCTTCTATCAGTTGTAGCTAAACTTAACAAAGATGGATGGCATAATAATGGAACATTAAGAAGAGCTGGGATTTCAGTGTTTTTGTTAAGCCTGATAGAATTGTTTTCACATGTTATTAATGTGCATCAATTTAATTTCTTCAGAAAAACTTTGGCAGTCTGACAGAATTCCTGTTCCTAAGTAACGGTTGATGTTTTTCATACTATAATTGCAGAAAATGTAGAATGTAAATGATTAAACATTTGCCTTGACTATATGAAAGCATTGTACTCCTAATTATTGTTCTATCTTCAGGTTCATTAATACTTGCCTCTGTCTTCTCCATTTTGCCATGGAGCCCATCTGTTGAGTTTTTATATGTCAGTTATTATATTTTTCAGTTCTGTATTTTTTATTTGGTTCTTTATATCCTTTATTTCCTGAGACTTCTGTTTTTTCACTTATTTCAAGCATGTTCATAAATATTCCTTGAAGCACTTTTATGATGGCTACTCTGAAATCTTTCAGATAGTTGTAATGTTTGTGTCATCCTGATGTTAGTGTCTATTGATTGTATTGTCTTAATCAAATTGATATCTTATTGGTTCTTGATATGATTTTTTAAATTGAAACCTGGATATGTAGAGTATTATTAAACTCTGAATCTTATGTATATCTTCTGTTTAGCAGGCCTCCTGTGACACCACTTCACTGGAGCAGGAGTGCTGCGTCATTACTGTGGGTAGAGATGAGAATCTGCTCTATTGACTCCTGGCAAAAGGGATTTCTCATTGCTGCTGAATGGAGTGAGAAGTTAGACTCCTGAGTAGAATAAAAGGCAGTAGACTGGGCAAAAATATTTGCAAACCACATATCCAACAAAGGCCTTATAGTTAGAATATATAAAGAACTCTTAAAACTCAACAGCAGAAAAACAAACAATCCAATTATAAAATGCACAAAAGGCATGAACAGATATTTCACCAAAGAGAAGATATAGATTGCAAATAAGCACATTAAAAAGTGTTCAACATCAATGAGGTAACAATATGCACCTATTGAAACAATTTTGAAATTTAAAAAAAAAAAATGATAATACCAAATGTTTGTGAGGATGCAGAAGAACCGAGTCACTCCTACTTTGTTGGTTATTATAAAATGATACAGCAGGCCAGGTGTGGTGGCTCACACCCGTAATCCCAGCACTTTGGGCGGCCAAGGCAGGCAGATCACTTGAGCCCAGGAGTTTGAGACCAGCCTGGACCAACATGGTGAAACCCCGTCTCTACCGAAAATACAAAAATTAGCTGGGTGTGGTGGCATGCACTTGTAGTCCCAGCTACTCAGGAGGCAAAGGCAGGAGAATTGCTTGAACCCAGGAGGTGGAGGTTGCACTGAGATGAGATCATGCCACTGCACTCCATCCTGGGCAACAGAGTGAGACTCTGTCTCAGAAATGTAAAATAGAATGATACAGCAACTCTAGAAAGAGTGTGGCAGTTTCTTAGTAAGGTCAGCATGGAGATGCCATATGACTTAGCAATTGGACTCTTGGGTCTTTGCCCAGATGAATGGAAACTTATATCCACCTGTATGAGAATGTTGATAACATCTTTCCTCATAGTAGCCTTAAGCTGGAAACAACCAAAATGTCCTTCGGGGTGATGGGTTGAATAAATTCTAGTACATCCATGGAATAATCCTTAGTAATAGCAAATGATGAGCTATTGATATATGCAACAGTCTTGATAAACTTTGAGCACATTATGCTGAATAAAACAAAAGCTGATCTTAAAAGGTTATATACTATATGATTCCATTTCTAGAATATTCTCAAGATGAGTAAACTGTAGAGATCAAGAGCAAATTAGTGGTTGCCAGGGTAAAGGGACTGGGGTGAGGCAGGTAGAACGGGGGTGAATACAAAGTGGTGGCATAATGGATTTCTCTTGCGGTGATGGAATAGTTTTGTATTTTGATTGTGGTGCTGGTTACAGATCTGAATGTGCGATAAAATTGCATAGAACCACACAGACAGACACATACATACTACACACACATACACATGAATACAGGCTAAAAGATGGTAAAAACTGAATGAGGTCTCTAGTCCAGTAGTTAACAGTAGTGTGCTGATGTTAACTTTCTGGTTTTGATATTGAACTACAGCAAAATACAATGTCATTAGGAGATGCTGGGTGAAGGGTACCTGGGTCTTTTTGTACTATGTACTACTTTTGCAGCTTTCTATGAGTCTAATTATTTCAAAATAGAAACTTTTTTTTTTTTTTTTTAAGAAGATTCTCATTTGCCTGGAATGGTTTAAATCTAGTTCTGCTAAAGGCAGCATATTGGAGAAAACCACTATTTGCTACTCCCACCCCCAAAATATCACAAGGCAAATAAAACTCACACTATATATTAATAAAAACATCTACATGTAATATCCTTCTTATTTCTTTGGTGTATTTCTTTCCTTTTTAACATATATGGCATATTTCTTACCTTTTTAAAATTACTTTTATGGGAAAACTGACAGTATTCAGTTGTTATTAGAGGTAGTGCCATGTTTTTTGCATGTGCTAACTACCCTTTTTCTGCCACTAACAACACAGTGCAGATGACACTCACACGTCCTGAACACTTACGAGGATGTTCTCTAGTTTGACCAAATCCAAAAACATTTCCAAGGAGGCAAAATTGCACAACTTTATCGGTGATACATTAGTTTTAGGCATCATTCACTACAGCTTTGGAAAAGGTATAATGGGCTGTGAGTTATGAGAATTGCATGCTAGCTGTGACTATCACTTTTTCTCCTACTGAAGAAAGTGTATTGGATTGCAGGTGAGGGAATGTATCCTTAAATGGAAAACCTGGAATCTGCTCAAATTTATTTAAATTACTTTTGATATACTTTACAACTATAGCTGGTTTAAACAGTGCCTTTAAGAGCTTCCATTTTAGGGTGCAACAGAAGTGAAATATATTGTTCCTGCCTTATAAGCTGCTAGTGTGGCTATGGTATACTGGAAACAATTCTAACTTCAAGTGTCAGACCTGGATTTTAATCTTAGCTCTGCTGCTTACCAGAAAAGTCATTAAACCTCATGGAACCTGAGTTTCCTCAACTATAGAGATAAAATCTATTTTGTAAAGTTGTTATTCCTTTATCCCTCACATTTGTGAAAGGTACCTACCTTTCACCATATGTGATTCATCTAGCTGTTGTTCAGTAAATGTTAGTTTTGTCACAAAAGGTTTGTACATTATTTGGGTGATAGATACACTGAAAGCCCAGACCTCACCAGTACGCAATATATCCATGTAACAGAACTGCACTTGTACCCCTTAAATTTATACGAAAAAGATGGAAATATATCCATGCATATATACATACAAAATGAATCAGAAATATATTATAAAAGTGATAAATATTGAGGTATAAACTATAACAAAAAGATAGAAAATGGAGAGTGCCAAATTGGCTGCATATTTCAGAGAAGGCATTATGATAGAAATGGCATAAAAATTGGGCTTTGAAGGATGATGAGGTAGATAAGGGAGAGGAGACCATTTCAAGAAGAAGCAAGACCTGTAATCTCAGCACTTCGGGAGGCCGGGAGGCTGAGGCAGGCGGATCACGAGGTCAGGAGTTTGAGACCAGCCCGACCAACAGGGTGAAACCCCGTCTGTACTAAAAATACAAAAATTAGCTGGGCATGGTGGTGCATGCCTATAATCTCAGCTACTCAGGAGGCTGAGGCAGGAGAATCGCTTGAACCCAGGAGGTGGAGGTCGCAGTGAGCCGAGATTTCACCACTGCACTCCAGCCTGGGTGACAGAGCAGGATCTCAAAAAAAAAAACAAAGAAGCAGCAGCAAGAAACCTAAGGTTATATGGCTACAAGGGAATCAGAATTGAGAAATTTATACTATTTGAGACCTACCATATTTTCTATTAGATTTTGGAAGTCAGAAAGCTTAATGTTTAAGTAGTTTATTTCATAATGTTACATTCTTAAAAGCATCCCAACATGTGCTGTGTATTTTAATGATATTGTTGAATATTAGAATGCCTGCTTGGTTGGTAAGACTCTTGTATACCTTACCTTGGAATCTTGGTAAGACTTACATAGCTTCTATCAGTTATACCTAAGCTTTGCAAAGATAGATGGCATAATAACGGAGCATTAACAAGATCTGGGATTTCAGTGTTTTTATTAAGGCTTATGGAATTGTTTTCACATGTTATTAATGTGTATCAATTTAATTTCTTCAAAGAAACTTTGGGAATCTGACAAACTTTCTGTTCCTAAATGATGGTTGATGTTTTGGATACTATAACTGTAGAAAATATAGAATGTGAATGATGAAACATTTGCCTTGAATATATGAAAACATCATACTCCTAATTTTCTTTTTAAGTTTTATTTTGATGTATTCTCATGGAGAAATAGGTGTATTATTGAAAGCTTAGTTTTGATAATAATGGGCTTTGTTTTATATGGTATTGGAGCAAAGAAGCTTTCTGTAGGACAAATGGATTTATCAGTGTTTTTTTCCAATGGTGAATCAGCCACATATACTTGTAGTTCATCTGCTTTTGTGATCTGGTTTGCTGTGTAATTTAGTTTACCATCATTTTGGTGACCAAATTATTTTTAAAATATTTATTGAATGCCTACGGTATAAGAGCATTATATTCAGCATGGGTGGGACAAAAAGTAAAATGGCACAGATCCTCAACGATCCAGTAGGAAAGGGAAATATATACACAAATAACTACAGTGTGAGACAGTTTGCCATAGTGTCATGAGCTTTGTAGGATTTTAGATAATGGAGACAGCATTTTTTAGTGGCAGACCTGGGATGATTTCATGGAAGCAGAAGCATTTGACTAATTCACATAGCTTATAAATGAATATTAACATGACAGTGTGAAGTATGAAGCCTGAAATGACAGCTCTCCCAATGTCAAAGATACTGTCTTTATGAATGGGGAAAATCACTCTAATACCAGTAAGTGGTAAATATGTAAACATTATCATAAGTACTAATTTAAGGTAAATATTTGTACTTTTATAAATAAGTATTTTATATATAATGGGTGATTGATGTTTTTATGTTTTTAGGCCATGAATATTGTGGTTCCCTTCATGTTTAAATATGCTGTAGACAGCCTCAACCAGATGTCGGGAAACATGCTGAACCTGAGTGATGCACCAAATACAGTTGCAACCATGGCAACAGCAGTTCTCATTGGCTGTATGTGTGATTCTTTAATCTGTCTACAGGTGTTGACTTTCTTCAAGGAGGTTTCATCATATTTGAGCAGATGACCTTTTCAGTACAAACACAGCTTAGCATTTTGGATGTTTGTTGTTTTATGTGAGATGTTTTGTATGTGTTTTTAAAAACTGTTCTGTATGATACACTTTCAAAAAATTCCATGATAACATTAGGATTTTTACAAGTTCTAGAAAACAATAGTATGAAATAAGACATTAAATTCATAACAACCACTTCAAGGAGTTAGGCTTTTTGTAACATCCATTTCCACGAAGGTCAATTATTTTCTTGCTGGCATTGTTAGCTATTAAATAGGAAATAGCTAAATAACAATATATATGTACATAAATGCTTTATTAAAATGTATTCATTAGTAATAACACAAATCTACAATTTGAAAAGAACAGAATATAAATGCTGTGTGTCCCATGCATTAGAAAGGACACTATGAGATTTGGGAGACATTAGTAGGGGTATGCCTTTAGTCAAGGCACTTGATTTTTCAGGATCTCAGTTTTATCACTTGTTATTTAGGAAGATTAAATTAGATAAAAATCGTCAACAGATATGCACATTTATCCACAATAATGCCATGTGGGCTATTATTTAAGTATTTTATTTGGAAAAAAATATTTTAACATCTGAAACCTGGAGGAAATAACACTGAAGGGATTCATAGTGGTAGAAAAGTTAATACTTACTAGGCTAGATTATTTCTAGGTTTCTTTTATTGTAAATATTCTGTGATATATTCATTCATTGAATTATTCATTGTACAAACATTTTCTACACGCTTGTCATTTCTATACTCCTTTGATTCTAATATTGTTACATCCTATTTTTTCTTTTGAATGTATTGTTAGATGGTGTATCAAGAGCCGGAGCTGCTTTTTTTAACGAAGTTCGAAATGCAGTATTTGGCAAGGTAGCCCAAAATTCAATCCGAAGAATAGCCAAAAATGTCTTTCTCCATCTTCACAACCTGGATCTGGGTTTTCACCTGAGCAGACAGACGGGAGCTTTATCTAAGGCTATTGACAGAGGAACAAGGGGTATCAGTTTTGTCCTGAGTGCTTTGGTATTTAATCTTCTTCCCATCATGTTTGAAGTGATGCTTGTCAGTGGTGTTTTGGTAAGTTAAACATTTTTTCATAACAAGCTTTTATCTTAAATTCATATTAGTAGCAATTGAATATTTGAAGCTATTGTACTGTTGCATGCCTATGGGTTTGAAAACAAAATTCCGTGATGCCAGCAACATTATGCAGTTTAATTATTTTACCACAAGCTTCAATGGACTGCTCAAATTCTTTATCATGTTGTTATTGTAAATAACTATTCAGTTCTACACATAGATTAGTCATCAACTAGTACTTACAAGGTTTTTTTTAAGCAGGGATTTTTATGTATGACATTTGACTGATATGCTCAGAATATCTAGGTTTCTCATCACCATTCATAACATTTTAGGCAATTTCACCTTTTATTTATTTTTTCTCTGTTTCAACTTTTAGGTTCAGGGGGTACCTGTGCAAGTTTGTTACATGGGTAAATTATGTGTCACTGGGGTTTGGTGTACAAATGATTTCATCACCAGGTAGTGAGCATAGTACCTAAAAGGTAGTTTTTTGACCCTCATCCATCTGCCACCCTCCACCCTCAATAGGCCCCAGTGTCTATTCCCCTCGTTGTGTCTGTGTGTACCTGTTGTTTAGCTCCTGCTTATAAGTGAGAAGGTGGTATTTGGTTTTCTGTTCCTGAGTTAATTCGATTAGGATAATGGTCTCCAGATGCATCCATGTTGCTGCAAAGGACACGATTTTGTTTTTTATGGCTGCATAGTATTCCATGGTGTACATGGGCCACATTTTCTTTATTTAGTCCACCATTGATTGCCATCCATGTCTTTGCTATTGTGAATAGTGCTGCAGTGAACATATGCATTTATATGTCTTTATGGCAGAATGATATATGTTCTTTTGAATATATGTACCCAGTAATGGGATTGCTGATCAAATGGTAATTCTGTTTTAAGTTCTTTGAGAAATGTCCAAACTGCTTCCCATAGTGGCTGAACTAATTTCCATTCCCACCAGCTGCGTATAAGTGTTCCCTTTTCTCCACAACCTTGACAACATCTGTTATTTTTTGACTTTTTAATAATAGCCATTCTGACTCATCTAAGATGATATCTCATTTTGGTTTTGATTTGCATTTCTCTAATGATTAGCAATTTCACCTTTTATAGTTAAAAATATATGTATGTATTTTTTATTCCTCTTTAGGCTTATTGTACTATCTTCCTATTAGTATTTGATGGTACTGTTGATGTAGCAAGTGCAGTTTGACTTCCTACCCTTGTTGCCTAAAGTAGATTTTCTAAAGTATTTGATTTTTCACCCATCGTTCACATACATAACTTCCCGCCACCATATTTTTGTTAAAATCTTTTGACTGAGATTTGCTGTTGTGTATTACAAACTGTTTGGCAAGAACAATAACTATTTCACATTTCTTCTTTGGACTTCCTTTTCTAGTATTACAAATGCGGTGCCCAGTTTGCTTTGGTAACCCTCGGAACACTTGGTACATACACAGCATTCACAGTTGCAGTCACACGGTGGAGGTAATTTATTCCCTAGAAGCCACATAAAATTTATAAATTGTTATGCTTTTATAACAGGTATTTCATGCCTATGCAAATCTTTGTCTTACAGAACTAGATTTAGAATAGACATGAACAAAGCAGATAATGATGCAGGTAATGCTGCTATAGACTCACTGCTGAATTATGAAACTGTGAAGGTAATATGTTTAATTATACTTTCCTCTGCCTTTCACACTGCTCTAAGATTTGATCTACCATTTAATTTAATAGGTACTGTAAGTTAGAGCTTCTAGGTGTGATCTCTAGGATATGATCTCTAGGTGTGATGGAATAATACTATTTTTTTGTTTGTCTTTTGTTTAGAAACTGCCCTCCTTCCTTCTCAGTTTTTGTTTGGTACTATCAGATTTTTACCTTCTGAATTAATTTATAAGTGATCATAAATACAGTCATGCACTGTATAATGATGTTTTAGCGTCTATGTTGTTGGTCCCATAAGATAATAATGGAACTAAAATGTTCCTGTCAGCAAGTGACATTGTAGCCATTGTAATGTTGTAGCACAATTCGTTACTCTATTACTCATGTGTTTCTGGTAATGCTGGTGGAAACAAACCTACTGCGCTACCCATCATTTAATATTTGATAA
Organism: Piliocolobus tephrosceles; assembly: GCF_002776525.5. Lineage (NCBI taxonomy): Eukaryota > Metazoa > Chordata > Mammalia > Primates > Cercopithecidae > Piliocolobus > Piliocolobus tephrosceles. Next base: position 78,549,727 of record NC_045445.1, read on the forward strand.
TGATAAACTAGTATGTTAACTAGTATATGTATTTTTTACTTTTAATCATTATTTTAGAGTGTACGCCTTCTACTTCTAAAAACAAAGTTAACTGTAAAATAGCCTCAGGTAAGTCCTTCAGAAGGTATTCCAGAAGAAAGAAGGCATTGTTGTCATGGGAGATAACAGCTCCATGCATGTTATTGCCCCTGAAGACCTTCCAGTAAAAGGAGATGTGGAGGTAGAAGACAGTGATATTTGACCCTGACCCTATGGAGGTCTAGGCTAATGTGTGTGATTGTGTCTTAGTTTTTAACAAAAAAGTTTAAAAAGCAAAAAAAAAAAAAAAAAAAAAAAATTAAATAGAAAATAGCCTATAGAATAAGGATATGAAGAAAGAAAATATTTTTGTACAGCTGTTTAAGCTAAGTTATTATAAAGAGTAAAAAAGTTTTTAAAAATTTGTTTGTAAAGTAAAAAAGTTACAGTAAGCTAATTTTAATTTATTATTGAAGAAATAAAATATTAAATAAATTTAGTGTAGCCTAAGTGTACAGTATTTATAAAGTCTACAGTAGTGTACGGTAATGCCCTAGGCCTTCATATTCACTCACCACTTCCTCACTGACTCACCTAGAGCAATTTTCAGTCCTGCAAGATCCATTCATGCTAAGTGCTCTATACAGATATACCATTGCAAATCTTTACCATACTTTTACTATACCGTTTCTGTGTTTAGATATACAAATACCATTGTGTTACAGTTTTCTACAATATTCAGTACAGTAATGTGCTGTACAGGTTTGTAGCCTAGGAGCAATAGGCTATACCATATAGTCTAGGTGAGTGGTAGTCTATACCATCTAGGTTTATGTAAGTACACTCTATGATGATCGCACAGTCAAAATTACCTAAAATATGCATTTCTCAGAACATATCTCTGTTGTTAAGTGATGCATGACTGTATACCGTTAGCATCTTGATTCAGAATGAACAGTAAGCTAATCAAATTGGCATGTAAATTCTTGACTCTCTTCTATCCCTCAAAGTGCCTAGCATAGTGCTTCCCATTAATTCTTTCATTTATTTGTTCATTTTTTCCATTTAACAAATAGTTACTGAATGCCTCTTATGTGTTCTAAGTGGTTTCACAGGGGAGGGTGGTAAAAAAAAGATTACTTTCTAATCCCTGCTATCCCAGAATTTTATACTGTACTGAAAGAACTTAAGTATGCAGGTGACTAGATAAGAAGGCATAATGTTGTGAGGGTAGTGGGAATTGTCAATTCAGAGTCTCAGGGGAAGGCTTTGTGAAGGAAGTATCATTGAAGATTTTGTTTTAGATCTGGGTTGGAATTAGCTAAACATTCAGTAAATGTTCATTGGGTGAATTTTGTGGACTTTTCAAATACAATTCATTATGGAAAACTGCAGGGATATCATAGTACAATATATTGAAAGTGAATTTTTAAAATGGAATCTACAGTACAAAATTGTATTCATACATGAAGTCTGATGAAAAGTATACTGATCACTTAAGAGAATAAATTCTAATTATACTTGCCCATAGTTATTTTTATATATTTTGTAGTATTTTAATAATGAAAGATATGAAGCACAGAGATATGATGGATTTTTGAAGACGTATGAGACTGCTTCATTGAAAAGTACCTCTACTCTGGCTATGCTGAACTTTGGTCAAAGTGCTATTTTCAGTGTCGGTTTAACAGCTATAATGGTGCTCGCCAGTCAGGGAATTGTGGCAGGTAATGGGTCTGTGGCTATCACATTTACAGGCTGTTCAACTTTTATAAAGATTAATGAAAGGAATGTGTATGCGTATCTTAATTATAAAGGATGTTAAAGTGCTTTAACATCCTTGGAGTACTTTTCTCTTTGTATCAGAATGTATTTACTTGATTGTTTGATAATGGTTTTTTAACTTCCTTTTGTTTAGTACTGGCTCACTCATTGATTGGGATTACTGTTTGTAACTACCTGATCTTTTAAGAACAACTTTTTTTTTTTTAGCATCTAGTTTTTCTAATTTTTCTTGTAGACCTGTAGAGCAATGTAATTGATTTAGTGTTTAGTTCAAAGGACTAAACTGCAAACACTCTTTTTTTAAGAATTACCAGGAACCTTTTAATCTTTCTACTCCTTTTTTTACTTGCAAAACACTTCAAAAGTAAATGTCTGCTCCTCTTTTCTGTAAACTCCCCCCACCCCCACTCAGTTAGTATTCATTCATTCACTGTGACCTAAATATGTGGAAAACATATTTAGGTCACAACAACATTTTGTTGTTGTTGTTGTTTCATTTTGTTTCCTTTAACTTGATGTACATCAGAATGGTTTATCATCCTTAATTGTGATGTCTATTTTCTCCAATTTTTAATGTATACTAATTTTAAATTTCTATGTTACACTACAAAGAAACTGTTGCTAGTGTCTTAGGGGAAAAAGAGAAACTTTTTAGCCTTCCATTTCTATCCTCACTTAAACCATTCTTTTTTGTATATTATATATAGTGTATAGGTGGGCCTTTCCCATTCCTCTTAACATATACTAAGTTCCCTGTATTGCCTAAATCATGGATTAATGCTTTGAAATTGAGTTGACATAAGAGTTGTTGCTGATTAAGAATATTTTGTTTCTGTGATAATAGACTATAAACTTCTCTATCTTAAATTGGGAAAGTATGTAACATTTATCTAAAATACCCTTTTTTTCTTCTGCCAATTGCATATTAAGGCACCCTTACTGTTGGAGATCTAGTGATGGTGAATGGACTGCTTTTTCAACTCTCATTACCCCTGAACTTTCTGGGAACTGTATATAGAGAGACTAGACAAGCACTCATAGATATGAACACCTTGTTTACTCTACTCAAGGTAGACACCCGAATTAAAGTAAGTAATCCATATAGCACCTTTTCAAAAGTATGTGAACATCATCCCATTAGTAGGATTATTCTAGGAATATTCATACATCACCACGTTAGCAAGCCCAATTTCTTTTACTTGCAGGAATTGGCAGGGGGGTGGGGTGCTATCACCTGTATTAAGAGGTTGTTAGAGCTTTCACTTCTATGTTTAAAAACCTGGCCACGCAGGGTGGCTCACGCCTGTAATCCCAGCATTTTGGGAGGCCGAGGTGGGCAGATCACCTGAGGTCAAGAGTTCTAGACCAGCCTGACCAACATGAAGAAACCCTGTCTCTACCAAAAATACAAAATTAGCTGGTCGTGATGGCACATGCCTGTAATCCCAGCTACTCGGGAGGCTGAGCCAGGAGAATCGCTTGAACCCGGGAGGCGGAGGTTGCGGTGAGCCGAGATCATGCCATTGCACTCCAGCATGGGTAACAAGAGCGAACTCCGTCTCAGCATAAATAAACTAAATAAATAAATAATAAAAATCTTACAATGTTAATGAAGACTGTTATACTAGAAAGTAAATTTTGTTAAGTTGAATTATTTGTACTTACACTGAATTTAGTTATCTAATAATGACACAGAATGTATGATTGCCTCTCGCATCCTCAACCCCTTTCCTCCCCTGTCCATCATCCCTTCTCCCTCCCCACCGCCCCCCTCAAAAAGAGTTGCTCAGAAACCAAAACATTCAGGGTTTGTTTTACTTTGGCCATGAAGCATGAGAAAACAAATCTTTAAATGCATGCTTGGAAGTGGTCTAAGTCCACTTATAAACCTCCTCCTTTTCCATTATTTCCTTTTTCTTTCTGTGAATTAGAAAATTGTCTTCATAGCTGTACTCTAGGCAGTGTGTAAAGTGGCTTTTTTTTCTCTTCCCTGCTAGGACAAAGTGATGGCGTCTCCCCTTCAGATCACACCACAGACAGCTACTGTGGCCTTTGATAATGTGCATTTTGAATACATTGAGAGCCAGAAAGTCCTTAGTGGAATATCCTTTGAAGTCCCTGCGGGAAAGAAAGTGGCCATTGTAGGAGGTAGTGGGTCAGGGTGGGTAATTTAGTTATTTGTAAAATTCTGTATTATAGATTGTTGATTCCCAATGTAATATTTTTTTCTTTATTATAATGAAAATGATTACTGTGGTTTAAAACTGGGTTTTCCTAACATTAATAGGAGCTAAATAACCTTTCTTCATCTCCAATTTCAGGAAAAGCACAATAGTGAGGCTATTGTTTCGCTTCTATGAGCCTCAAAAGGGTAGCATTTATCTTGCTGGTCAAAATATACAAGATGTGAGCCTGGAAAGCCTTCGGAGGGCAGTGGGAGTGGTACCTCAGGTATTTAAAAACAGAAAACAACAAATTTTTGGAAGATTTATTGGGTTGATCAATCTGTAACTAGAACAATTTGAATCAAGGGATCAACATATGCTACTGAACTAGTCAATATTAGACCCTACCAGTGAAGTTCTGGTACCAAAAGGGATTTTTTAAAAAAGAAAAGGAAAAAAACGTGAAGGGAAAATCTGCATGATAGGAAGCCCTGGAATGATAGCATAATAGAATAGAAAGAGCACAGACCTGGATTCTAACCCCATCTCTAACTGTCATTAGTTCTGTGGCCTGGGGCCTCCGTTTTCTCATCTGTAAAATAAGGATGCCATTTATCTTTTAGGATAGAATTATTATAATTATTATGGATTAGAGATAATAAATGTAAAATACCAACTCTATCACATAATTGTTCAGAAAATGAAAACTACTATTGTAATTTGGAACAGTTTTCAACATAGTGGATTTATAATAATTACAAAGTAGCTTGGCTGCCAACCTCAATTTTGTATGCCTTGTTAACCACTTTGCCTTCAGTACCAAGCACAGTGCCTAGCCCATGTTAAACATTTAATAAACATTTCTTGTGTTACTTTGGAGGGAAAATAAATTCAAAGTAAGATCTGAGAAGTTAAGAAGTAAATAACCTTATAGGATGTGAGCTTTTCTATGATGAAAGCTTATAGAGAGACCTGGGAATTAGTTGTAGCTAGTATGTATTATAAAGTTGATTTCTGGAGCCAGAATCAAATCCCTGGGAGAATAGATCAAAATATGGGTAGAGGAAGAACTGTAAGAGAGTGATTGGACGGGGATATGTGGCTTGCAAAATGCCCCCCAAATGATCCCACACATGGACTCTTTTCTGTCCTCTTTTTCACTGAAAATCCCACGTTAGCGTGAGTCATTTAGAGAAATTATTAGGTAACTATGTGAGATGATGGATATGTTAATTTGTTCACTATAGTAATCATTTTACTATATGTATCTCATAATATCATGTTCTATACCTTAAATATATACAATACCATTTATAAATTTTAAAAAATCATATCATTTAAATTGGATTAGATAATCTAATTTAATAATTCCAGTTCTTTCTCACATACCCCAGTTACGATTTTGGAGGACTATGTGGGGCCCAGAAACCTGCCTTTTTGAAAACGCCTCCTAGGTTATTCTGTTAGAGATGTTTCATAGATTGTATGTTAAGTAACACTAATCTAGCCCCCACACGGTGGCTCACGCCTGTAATCCCAGCACTTTGGGAGGCCGAGGCAGGCAGATCGCCTGAGGTCGAAAGTTCAAGACCAGCCTGGCCAACATGATGAAACTGCATCTCTAGTGAAAATACAAAAATTAGCCGAGCATGGTGGCAGGCACCTGTAATACCAGCTACTCTGGAAGCTGAGGCAGGAGAATTGCTTGAATCCAGGAGGCGGAGGTTGCAGTGAACCGAGATTGTACCATTGCACTCTAGCCTGGGCAACAGAGCGAGGCTCAGTCTCAAAAATAAAAAAGAGAAAAAAGAAAGAAAAAGAAACACTAATCTAAACTGTGTGTCAAGTGAACTGGATTCTGAGCTGTAACTACTTAGGATTCAGTGTCCTGATCCATGTAAATAGATTCCTGCCATTCTCTTGGGCGTTGTAACAATTATCCTCATCCTTTTGAGAAGTAGCACATTCACAAAGGGAAAATATACATGATCAATAAACAAAAGACTGTCATCCTCATTGGAGGCCTTAGCAATATGAATTAAGTCAACAACAGGATATGTGTCATTTTTTCACCTATCAGATTGGCAAGGATTTTGAAATTCCTAATACCCAGTTTGGGCAAGACTGTGTAAAATGGACAATCTCTTGTTTTGCTGGTGGAAGTATACAGCTTTCCTGACAAGCAAATTGGCAATGTGTATCAAGTGCCTGAAAAATATTCCTACCCTTTATTCCAATAATTCTGTCTGTAGGAAATTTTAGTAAGGAAATAAACAGAGATGTGAACAAGTCTTTATATGCAAAGATGTTCATTACAGCATTATTTATAGTAGCATCAGTTGGAAACAATGTAAATGTCCAACAGTAAGTAGATGGTTACATTATTATCATAGGATCAGAGTCATGCAGCCATTCATAAATATTGTGTTTTTAAAGAATATTGTCATGAAAAATATGCAAATACAAAGTATTAAAAAAGAGGATAGCAAGCAAAATATAGTATCCTGATTTTATAATATTAGATGAATACATTTCAGTAGAGAAAAAAGATAGGAGAGAATATCAAAATGTAATAGTAGATCTTGCTACATGATGGGAATATGGATTATTTAAGTTTTAATTTATTACATGTGTATATTTAAGATATCTCACATGATGTTATGAGATACATATAATTAGGCTACTGTAGAGAAGCAAATTAACATGTCTATCATCTCACAGTTACCCATGTTTTTGTGGCTAGAGCAGCTAAAATCTACCCATTTAGCAGAAATTACACAAAAAAATCAGTATTTATTTTATATTAGTTTTTATATTTTCAAAATTTCCACCTACAATATTTAGCTTTTCCTAAATATAAATTATTTAAAAATAAGCAGTTTTTGTTATACAATGAGCTTATTGAGTTTAAGTATTATCTCAATATGAGAAATTTTATTAATAATAGGTATAGAAATGATTTAAATACTGTTTAAAGCAATATATGAAATTCTTGATCTGATTATGATGTTCAAGAAGATGGGTATCCTGGTTAATATGAACTAATGGAGTCATTTTATTTCCCCTAACCATAGCCTTCCAACCATTTAAAGATTGAAAGAAAAATAGGGGATGGATGCTCACTTGAAGAAAATTAGCTTTAGTGTGCCATGTGAGAATAAGTTGAAATATCAAATGAATGCTTGAAGTGAACTTTCTCCAAAAATATATATAGTGTATAAATTCTTTGTTTTCTGTTTTAATATCAATGTCAAAGCTTCTTAGAAACATAGGAAAACATATTCAAACCTCATTAGTAATTAGGGAAATGCTAATTTGAACAAAAAGCACATTTTTCCCCTAAGAGTAGCAACAACTAAAAATTATTAATATCCAGGGTTTCTGAATATATGAGGAACTGGCATCTTCATATGCCATTGGTTAGTGTGTACTTATACATTATTGGTTGCTGGTAGGGCCATATTTGGAAGACATTTGGGCAATAATATCAAAAGATAAATGTATGCTTAACTTTTAGCTCATCAGTCTACTTCTAGGGATTCTTCTTACAGAAACACACAGGTGTACAAAGTCATATACATAGTTTTATTCCAACATTGTAGTAGCAACAATTTGGAAATCACATTAAGGTCCATCAGTAGGAGAATATATACATAAATTATGATGTTTCCATAGTGTGGAATATACAACTGTTAGAAAGAATGAGTTAGTTTTCTGTTATTGACATGGACAATCTCCAGGATACGTTAAGTGAAAAAATCAATTGCAAAATAATATGTGTAGAATGACCACACTTGTGTTGGGGGGGAAAAAATACATGTTAATATATATAAATTCACAGGAACAAGTCTGGAATGATACACACTAAATTGTTTATGATGAGTACCCCTGGGAAGGGAATGGGATTTCGCAGATGAGGGATGATGAAAGGGATTGTCATGTTTTACCCTTTATGCCTTTGTCTCTTTACTGTTTGAGTTTTTAATAATGAACATATATATATAGAGAGAGATAGATATATATTCATTCAGTATATCTGCTTCAGGATGCTGTCCTCTTCCATAATACTATTTATTACAACCTCTTATATGGAAACATCAGTGCTTCACCTGAGGAAGTGTATGCGGTGGCAAAATTAGCTGGACTTCATGATGCAATTCTTCGAATGCCACATGGATACAACACCCAAGTAGGGGAACGAGGACTCAAGCTTTCAGGTGATCAGAGACTTTAGACCTGCCCCCTTCTTGTATACTTCTTTCAAACTCTAATTGTCAGAGCCATGTTTTAGAAAATATGATGAGAGACTTCAAAATGTAGTGCTCATTGAGTCACATTTGATTGGGTTACTAATCTCCTAGCCCTCACTGTAACCAATTCAACATACTAGTAACTATTCTCAAATCATGCAAGTCTTTTTTTTTTTTTTTCACTTGCAGCTGCAAACACTGTAGGTGTTTGATATTAAGTAAGTTATCAAAATATGCTCAGATCATGACTAACTTGTTATCTATAGTCTTCATGATAAAGGAAAAATGGTATCATTCTTTACCTGGGAAAGTAGTAAGGGTAGGGAGAAGTAATTTGATAACGAATAGTGTATATCTCTCATCATAACTTCCTAGATCATTAGATGTTTTCAGTACTTTAGACCTCTTTATATTTGATCCTGTTACCTGCTATATTTTCATTACAGCCAACTTCATTTTCATGTCCTTTGTTCTGTGGCCAAGGATATTTTGAGACTTATACATTTCTTGTTAAATGTTTAATTATGACATGGCTAGGTTTAAGAATGAATTACCCTAAAATGACTGATTTTTTTTTTTTTGGAGGACACAGAAAAATGTTTCTTTACCCCCAAATTATTTGAATTTCAAAAGTATAGCAATGTCTAGTTTAGTTTGGGGAGGAAATGTATCGATTATAGATAGAGGTAAGGCAAAAATAGAATGAGAAATACTCTATATGAATTTTAACGAATCCCCATTCCTCTTCATTACAAACTGGCTTCATTTATTAGATACACACTATGTGCAAGCTACTATGCTAAATGATTTGAAAGTTTAAAAAATGAAGCATAAACAGGCCTGTTACCCAGGAATTGGCAGTCTGTTAGAAAGTTTTGGGCTAGGTTTAGAAAATTTTAAGCAAAGATTATTTTCAAGTTAAGTTGGTTGGGTCATTACCTGGTAGTATAAGATGCTGGTATCATTCCAGTCCACATTTGCACTTTATTACTGCTTTTAATAGGAGTAATTTCCAGTTATCTGGCCCACCCCCAAATTATGTATCCATTTGGCTAATACTGGCGATCCCTAATTTATCATGTAATATGAACTAGCCCTCTTAATGCATGACTTTGCCTCAGCCAGCTATGCTGTGTTCTATTTTGTAATCTTATTTTTCCTTTCTGCATGCCTGTGGGGGATAGGAATAGCTAAAGAAATTTTATTCTTACCTATTTCCCATTTCCTTACAACCATACCTCTCAAAATGAGCAATTTATTATTTAGCATCAAGGCTAATAATTATGTTAGAGAATAAACAGACATTTCTTCTCCAAGTTCCAAAATACTATTGAATAGAATTACAACTGAGTTGGTTTCCACTTGAAATTTGAGAGGCACTTCAAAACTAGTCCTTCCTACTTCTTTGAGGAACTTTCTGCTACTGGGTTGATAGGTAGGCAGGAAGATAGTACTTATGGTACCTGCCTTGTTAGGAGAATTTTGATCTCGTGAGGTGGGGAAGCATATGGCTAGCATAAATATAAACTTACTAATATTAAAAATAAGGAGCCCCTTTATAGGCCAAAGATAATAATTGTAGAACAAGTAAAAATAAAAATATTTAATGTACCAGATAATGGTTAGAGCTTATTTCTTAAAGAGGTTACTTAAGCTGGAAAATATGTTTTTTTCAGACATTGATAATGTATAATAGACAAGAAAAGAAGCTAAAAGGGACATAGTCAGCAGAGTACCATCTTCTGTACTTCTAACTATAGTTCTATATAAGATTGATGACCTTAGACCTACAGTAGTCCCAGTAATAAAAGAAAGGTTTCTAGACATTTCACTACATATTTTCCCTATTTATTTAAGAAATACTTTCTAAATATTTATTCTTGTGTTTAGGAATAAATGTGGGCTTACACATTGTGATAAGAAGAGCATTGGACTGGAATGGGTCTAGTCCAGGTTCTTGCTCGGTGACCGTGAGCCAATCACTTAACTTTTCTGGGCCTGTATCCTTTCTATTTTAAAAATTTGATATGCTAGAGACCTGTAATAAATACCTAAATAAAGGAAGAGATATCTAGTATATGCCTTTAACTTTGAAGAATGCTGTGAAAAGAATAGCTTTCTGTCAAAAAACAATCCTTGAGAATACTGGCTGAATGCTACTTTTTTATCTTAAGAGACGAATTCAGTTATTCATAGTTTAATGTCTTCAGGTTTCAGATATTGATTTTTTTGGCATTGTCAATTCTGTCACTGAAATTTTCTGAGATTGCTGTTCATTGAGAATTACCTGTAATATAAAGTAACATATAATGAGCATACTTCTGGTAGAATAATAATAGTAGAATCAAAGTTGTTACCTTCCTGCCTCATTCTCATTCTTCCCACCTGCTATAAAGTCAGAATTCAGTAGTGCATTCATGTTTCAGGGAATGTAATTTGTCAAAAGATATTATATATGAACTTCAACTCTACAACTCAGTAAAATGAACTGTGATCAGGAGAATAGGGAAATGTTCAATGTATTACTTGGTGGTTGTAATCAATGGAAACACTAGAAACATAAAATATGCATGCACCATGCTTCCTTAAAGTAAACTTTTCCTTTACCAGGAGGAGAAAAGCAAAGAGTAGCAATTGCAAGAGCCATTTTGAAGGACCCCCCAGTCATACTTTATGATGAAGCTACTTCATCGTTAGATTCGATTACTGAAGAAGTAAGTTATGATTAAAATATAAAGCTCTTCAATGTTTAATACTTGGAAGTTTCAGTAAAATGGCTGCATTACTTTGTATTTTGAATAAACTTCAATAGTAAGTGATATAGAGTAAAATGCCTATCTCCCTTTTTCCATATGGCAAGTGTTGATGGTAAGAATGCCAGGTTGCATTGAACTAGAAATACCACAGTATTAAGTCCATTTGCAAATGTGACTCCTTTTGGAACTATGTGATAACTTATGCTGTTGTTGTATTGCCCCTGCATCTTACAAAGCTGTAGGAATCATCTGATATGCTGACAAAGGAAGAAAGTTTCAGTCTCTCTCCTGTTGCCACTTAATACTCATTAAAATAGTCATGGAAGTGATTGTGAAACCTGTGACATAGTACATACCAGATAGTCTTTCACTTATCATGGAGCAAATCATGAGATGCAAGTCAGGCATACACAAGCTGCAGTGTTGGTATCAATTTGTATTCATTTCACTGGAAGTGTTATGAAACACCAAGATGTGACACTGATGTCATGACATTGCCCCACAGCTGCGTTAGATTTCATAGCAACATCTTTACATTACATACAAAAGTCTCAACAACAATGGTAATTTCATTATCACATCCCCTTAATCTAGAACTGAAGATAGATGCATTTGTCAATTGCCTTCATTCAACTACCTTTTAATTCAATACGTAGTGTAAACCTAGTGTTGAAGGATAGGCCTAATTCAGCTTTGCAGGCTGTGTGACATAATATTTGCATACGGAGTTAAGTTTCAGGGCCCATTGTTTGATCTGCAGCATATTTAAAGCAATTGAATTTTGAAGTGAATTGGTTAGCCTGGGGATTTGTTATATTTAAAGTGAACCATAAGCAGGACCAGACCCCATTCATAGGAAAAGTAGGAACATGCTAATAAGAACTTTTTACCTAAAAATGTGTCATACTACCACAAACTAAAAGACCTACCAACAGTCATTATTTGAGTCATACAGCTTTATTATGTCAGAGAGCATAACCCATTAAGAGCCAACAGACAACCCCTCAAGGGGAGGAGTTATTGGAAGATTTGGTAAATTTTTGTTAATTTTTTTTTTTTTATTATACTTTAAGTTCTAGGGTACATGTGCATAACGTGCAGGTTTGTTACATATGTATACATGTGCCATGTTGGTGTGCTGCACCCATCAACTCGTCAGCACCCATCAATTCATCATTTATATCAGGTATAACTCCCCAAAGCAATCCCTCCCCCCTACCCCCTCCCCATGATAGGCCCCAGTGTGTGATGTTCCCCTTCCCGAGTCCAAGTGAGCTCATTGTTCAGTTCCCACCTATGAGTGAGAACATGCGGTGTTTGGTTTTCTCTTCTTGTGATAGTTTGCTAAGAATGATGGTTTCCAGCTGCATCCATGTCCCTACAAAGGACGCAAACTCATCCTTTTTTATGGCTGCATAGTATTCCATGGTGTATATGTGCCACATTTTCTTAATCCAGTCTGTCACTGATGGACATTTGGGTTGATTCCAAGTCTTTGCTATTGTGAATAGTGCCGCAATAAACATACGTGTGCATGTGTCTTTGTAGTAGCATAATTTATAATCCTTTGGGTATATACCCAGTAGTGGGATGGCTGGGTCATATGGTACATCTAGTTCTAGATCCTTGAGGAATCGCCATACTGTTTTCCATAATGGTTGAACTAGTTTACAATCCCACCAACAGTGTAAAAGTGTTCCTATTTCTCCACATCCTCTCCAACACCTATTGTTTCCTGATTTTTTAATGATTGCCATTCTAACTGGTGTGAGATGGTATCTCATTGTGGTTTTGATTT
>NC_045445.1:78622498-78700518 GCF_002776525.5 Piliocolobus tephrosceles
TCCACCCAGTTCGAGCTTCCCAGCGGCTTTATTTACCTACTTAAGCCACTGCGATGGCGGGCGCCCCTCCCCCAGCCTCGCTGCTGCCTTGTGGTAGATTGCCGCAGACTGCTGTGTTAGCAAGGAGGGAGGCTCCGTGGGCGTGGGACCCTCCCGGCCAGGTGTGGGATATAATCTCCGGTGTGCCGGTGTTACAGCGCAGTATTGGGGTGGGAGTTACCCGATTTTCCAGGTGTTGTGTGTCTCAGTTCCCCTGGCTAGGAAAAGGGACTCCCTCCCCCCTCGCGCTTCCCAGGTGAGGTGATGCCTCGCCCTGCTTCAGCTCTCGCTGGTCGGGCTGCAGCAGCTGACCAGCACCGATTGTCCGGCACTCCCGAGTGAGATGACCCCAGTACCTCAGTTGAAAATGCAGAAATCACCGGTCTTCTGTGTCGCTCGCGCTAGGAGATGGAGACTGAAGCTGTTCCTATTCGGCCATCTTGCTCCGCCTCCAGCTCAACTCTTAAAACATTTTTAAAAATTTAAATAATATTGAATGTCTTCTCTAACCACAATGAAATAAAACTAGAAATTAATAAGAGGAATTTTGGAAACAATACAAATACAAAAAAATAAAACAATATGCTCCTGAGTGGTCAGTGAGTAAATGAATAAATTAAGAAGGAAACTTAAACATTTATTTAAACACATGACAATGGAAACACAATATAAGAAAATTTATGGGATACAGCAAAACAGCACTCAGAGGGAAGTTTACAGCTATCAGTGCCTACATCAGAAAAAGATGAAAATCTTCAAATAAACAATCTCACAGTGCATCTTAAAGAACTAGAAAAGCAAGAGCAAACCAAACCTAAAAAGAGTAGAAAAAAAGAAATCATAAAGATCAGATCAGAAATAAACAAAATTGAAATAAAAAATACAAAAGATCAATGAAACAAAAAGTTGGTTTTTTTTTAAGTTAACAAAACTGACAAACATTTAGCCAGCCTAAGAAAAAGAAAATATGCAGATAGATAAAATCAGAACTGAAAAAAGAGACATTACAATTTCTGATACTGCAGAAATTCAAAGGATCATTAGAGGCTACTATCAGCAACTATATACCAATAAATTGGACAATCTGGATAAATGGACAAATGTCTTGTTACATACAACCTTCCCAGATTGAATCAGGAAGAAATCCGAACCTTGAACACACCAATAACAAGTAATGAGATTGAAGTTGTAATAAAAACTCTTCCAGTAAAGAAAAGTGTGAGGCCTAATAGCTTCACGGCTGAATTCTACGAAACATTTAAAGAACTAATGCCAATCCTGCTCTGTTTCGAAAAATGAAAGAGGAGGAAATACTTCCCTACTCATTCTATGAAGCTAGTATCACCCTGATACCAAGGACAGACAAAGACACATCACAAAAAGAAAACTACTGGCCAGTATCTCTCATGAATATTGATGCAAAAATCCTCAATAAAATACTATTAGGGTGGTGCAAAAGTAATTGTGGGTTTTGTCATTAGTAGCAAACCAAATTCAACAATACATAGAAAGATCATTCAACATGACCAAATGGGATTTTCCCTAGGATGCAAGGATGATTCAATGTATTCAAATCAATCAACATGATACATCATATCAGCAGAATGAAGAATAAAAACTGTAGGATCATTTCAATTGATGCTAAAACACATTTAATAATATTCAACATTGTTTCATGATAAAACTCTCAAAAATGGAAGATAAAAGGAACATATCTCAACATAATAAAAGCCATATATGACAGATCCACAGCTAGTATCATACTGAATGGCGAAAAAATGAAAGTCTTTCCACTAAGATCTGGAACACAACAAGGATGCCCACTGTCACCAGTTATTCAACATAGTACTGGCAGTCCTAGCTAGAGCAATCAAAAAAAGAAAGATATAAAGGGGACCTATATTGGAAAGAAAGAATTCAAATTATCCTTGTTTGCTGATGATATGATCTTATATTTGGTAAAATCTAAAGACTTCACAAGAAAAATAACAGAATGATAAACAATGAAGTTTCAAGATACAAAATTAGCACACAAATACATGTAGCATTTCTAAATGCCGACAGTGAACAAAGTGAAAAAGAAAGAAAAAAGTAATCCCATTTACAGTAGCGACACATAAATACCTAGGAATTAATTAAAGAAGTGAAAGATCTCTATAATGAAAACTATAAAACACTGATGAAGGAAACTGAAAAGAACACCAAAAAATTAAAGGATATTTTATGTTCATGAATTGGAAGCATCAATATTGTTAAAATGTTCATACTGCCCAAAGCAATCTACAGATTCACTGCAATCCCTATCAAAATACCCATGACATACTTTGCAGAAATAGAAAAAGCAATCTTCAAATGTTTATGGAACTGCAAAAGATCCAGAATAGCCAAAGCTATCCTAAGCAAAAAGAACAAAACTGGAGGAATCACATTACCTGACTTCAAATTATACTACCAATTTTATATAGTAACCAAAAGAGCATGGTACTGGCCTAAAGCAGACATATGGACTAATAGAATAGAGAATGCAGGAACAAATCTACACACTAACAGTTAAGTCATTTTTGACAAAGTTGCCAAGGACATACACTAGGTATACAGCTAAAAGAAAGAAAATTAGTATATTGAAGAGATATCGGCATTCCTATGTTTGTTACTGAACTATTTACAATCGCTAAGATTTTGAAGCAACGTGTCTATCAACAGATAAATGGATAAAGAAAATGTAGTAGTATACAAAATGGAGTACTCTTCAGCCATAAAAAAATAAGATCCAGTCATTTGCAACTTCATGGATAGAACTGGAGATCATTGTGTTAAGTGAAATAAGTCAAGCACGTAAAGACAAACATTGCATATTCTCACTTATTTGTGGGATCTAAAAATCAAATCAATTAAACTCATGAAAATAGGGAATAGAAGGATAATTTCCAGAGGCTGGGAAGGGTATTGGGGAGTTGGGTGGGAGGTAGGAATAATTAATGCCCACCAAAAACAATAGAATCAATAAGATCTACTACTTGATAGCATAGTAGGATGACTATAGTCAGTAATAGATTAATTGTATATCTTTAAATTATATGTAATTTAATGTAACTGGATTGTTTGTAACTCAAAGGATAAATGCTTGAGAGGATGGATACCTCATTCTCCATGATGTGTTTACTTCACATTGCATATTTTCATCAAAACATCTTACGTACCCTTAAATATATACACCCCTATGTGCCCACAAAAACTTTTCAAAATAATTAAAATTTTTTTAAATTAAAAAACTAGTGAATGGTAAATGAGAAAGCATTAAAATGAGTTATATTAACAATAAGAAAAAATCCCAGCAAGTAGGAGTGCTGAGGCAGGACAATCACTTGAGCCCAAGAGTTCAAGACCAGCCTGGGCAACATAGTGAGATCCCATCTCTAAAAAAAAAAATTTAATGATAAGAGAAGAGCAGGAAATAAAATCAGTACTCAAAATTAGTTTCTTACCTAAAGAGTTTTTCAATTAATTACATTTTGAGACTTCTTTATCATATATCATGGGAGTTTTCATTCTTATAAACTAATAATAATCTCCAGAATGATGTTTTCAAAAAAGTGGTAGAATCTGTTTCTAGAGATTTGGACTGACATTCATCTCTCTTAGGTATTTTAGGTAATTTTACTACAACAAAGACTTTTATGAATTGACTTCTTGAATTTAGTCAATGTTAGAAATTTAAACTAGAGGATATGTGGTAAAGTCAATTAAAGCTTACCAAGCTTTTTGGGTTTTTTTGTTTTTGTTTTTGTTTTTTATTTTTTTGTTTGTTTGCTTGTTTATTTGTTTAGAGACAGTCTCATTCTGTTACCCAGGCTGGAGCACAGTAATGCAATCACAGCTCACTGTAGCCTCAAACTCCTGGGCTCAAGTGATTGTCATACCTCAGCCTCCTACACAGCTAAAACTACAGGTGTGTGCCTCCATGTCCAGCATTTTTTTTTTCTATTTTTTTTAAGAGACAGGGTCTCAGTATGTTGCCCAAGCTGTTTTCAAACTCCTGGCCTCAAGCAGTCTTTCCACCTTGGCCTCCCAAAGTGCTGGGCTTACAGTCATGAGCCATTGTGCCCAGTTAAGTTTGTAGTGTTTTTTAATGTGAGGACTGATCCACTCCTGGGAGAGGAAATACAATTCTTCTGAAGGCAAACTTATCCTTAGGGTGGTCATAGAAGTGCATTATCAGTTATCAGAAAGAACTTTTTTGTTTGTTTATTTTACAAATGCTATGCTTTGGATATGGTTTGCTTGGCCCCATCAAGTCTCATGATGAAATTTGATCCCCAGTTATGGAGGTGTGGCCTGGTAGGAAGTGTTTGAGTTGTGGAGGCTAATCCATCATGAATCACTTGATGCCATTCTCACAGGAGTGAGTTCTCACTCTTAGTTCCATAAGTACTCATTGTTGAAAAGAGCCTGGCACCTCCCTCTTTCTCTCTCTCTCTTGCTTCCTGTCCCAGCATGTGATCTCTGTACACTCCAGTTCCCCTTTGCCTTCAACCATGAGTGGAAACATCCTGAAACTCTCACCAGAAGCAGATCTGGTACTATGCTTTATGTACAGCTTATAGAATTGTGAGGCAAATAAACCTCTTTTCTTTATACATTATCCAGGCTCCAGTTTTTCTTTATAACAACACAAACAGGCAAAAACAGAAAATAACCCCTCCAAAACAGTTTATGGCAAAAGACATCCTAGTAGGTCAGTTCTATGGATGTTTGTGTGTAGGAATACTTTAATTCCAGGTTTCTCACATGACAGAAGGGACATTCTTTGACTTTTTAAAGACTTATTTTGCTAATGTTTTTACACTAGATATTGCTTTTGTTAGTTACAATGCACTGCCATTAGCAATAGAAATGTTAATTGTTCATGGCACTTAAGAATATTTTTCTGTGGATTATTTTTTTCTCTTCTAGAAAGTAACTTGGCAGGTAAAAAGGAGGGAAGGATTGAGGACTCTTTGTGTTGCTTTGGGAGAGAAAATATACAGGCTAGTTTTTCTGTGTTCTCAGTGGTAAATCACTTTTTTTTTCTTTTTTGAGACAATATCTTGCTCTGTCACCCAGGCTGGAGTGTGCTGGCATGAACGTGGATCACTGCAGCCTCATCCTATGAGACTCAAGCAATACTCCCACCACAGCCTCCTGCGTAGCTGGGACCACAGACGCATGCCACTACTCCCAGCTAATTTTTCTATTTTTTTGTAGAAATGGGGTCTCTCCATGTTGCCCAGGATGTTCTCAAACTCCTAGGCTCAAGTGATCCTCCTACCTTGACATCCCAAAGTGTTGAGGCTACAGGCATGAGTTCAGTTTTAAGTTGAAGCTGGAAATGTTACATCACCAAATTGCAACTGATTCAGAAGCAAGCTCTAATGGGAAATAAGAGCAAATAAATGTAGGGAGGTGGATGAAAATTATAGTGTTAATTATTCACCTTCCTGAGATTTCTAAGCAATTTCAAGTGACCCAGTCTAATTCTCCTTCATTTTTACCAATGTGAAAACATGTAGAAATTGATGAAGTGAGTGACTCCATGTCATACTGGGAAGTACAGAGTCTAGATCAGAGGTTGTCAGAGTATGATCTGGTGGCTCCTAAGACCCTTTCAGAGCCTGTGAGTTCCATATGGTTTTCATAATAATATCAAAATGTTATTTGGATTTTTCACTCTCATTCTCTCACAAGTTACGGCATTTTCCAGAGGCTACATGATATATGATGACATCATTGTTCTGAAAGTTAGCATGTGTGTTCTTCTGTTTTCAAAAATTTTCCGAGATAGTAGGTTTAGGGTATTAACATGAGCACATGCACACACACCTCTCCATTTGTACTCGGTACTTCTACTGTTTTCTTACTAGCTATCTATGCTTATGCCTGTCATAATCTTTTGATCTCCTTATTATCCACTAAGTCACTATTTTAAAATTCTATAGTTTCCCTCATACCTATGTGGAGACACAAGAAGTAAGTACACTTTGTCTTGATTTGCAGTAATATTGTTTATTTTTCAAAAATTGATTTATATGTTGTCTAAAATATTTTAGAATTTAGTATTTTATACTAACAAAATTTTATTTATAAATGTTTTTCCTCATATTTTGATATGCATTATTGGCTTACAATGGAAACTAGAACACTCACTGTCCCAACCCACAACTACACCATCCATCTCTAAACATGCTGAAAATCATTTTCGTCTTAAAACTGACATATCCTAATGAAGTTCTTTGACTCAATGAAGGGAAGAATATACTCCAAAGAAACTGTATAATGCTGTAAATTAAAACATGATACATTATTATTTCAGCTTTATAGATTTTAATAATTTACCCTATTGTGTCTTATGGAACTGAACATATTCAGGTAGTATTGTTGAAGCCAGTTAAATCGCATTATTTTGAGGTTAATTATTCCTCATTTATAGAAAAAGAAGTTGAATATTTTAAACATAGATGAGAAAAGCTGTTTAAAGCCAAAAATTGTGTGTTACACCTTTACAAACTAGAAATAAAGCCACCAAAGCAACTTATGGGTAAATTGTCATAGACTGGCTGGAGGAATACACACAGTAACTAAGAGACTAATTAAGCCTTGTACGGTTGGCACTGCTGAATGAATGCCTATTGAATGAAAAGTCAATAAAAGGAATTGTGGCACTGCCATCTTCCAATGATACAATAACTCATCTATTTATTTAGCTACAAATATGAAGAATGACATCATCTGCAGAATTATACTTTTGCCTTTCAAACGTAAAAATCTATAAATGTTGCTGAAGTTGCTGTGAATGCTTAGAAACAAACACAAGTGTTGCTGAAATATGCAAAGTGTAGAATAACCTTTTTGAATCTCATGGTATATCCTGGAACAACTGTGTTGACAAGGGCCAAACTGTACTACTTGTTATTGTATTCTTTACCATCATGTACTTAAGTAAAATTTTTTTATGATAATTTTATTTAAAAACATCTTTGACAAAACAGTAAAAGCATTCTGTGGTGTGAAATGGGAAGTATACATAAAGCACTTCCACTACACACTGAAATATGATGGTTTTCTCATGGAAAGGTACTTGTGTAGTTGCTTGAGTTGAGGACTGAACTAGTCACTTTTGTCATGAAACACCTTTTTCACTTGAGTGGAGGATTGACAGAATTATGACTAATCAGATTCGAACATCTGACACACTTTCTCAAAAATTAATAAAGCGAGCATGTCACTTCAAGCAAAACAATAGACAGTATTTGTTGCCAATGGTAAAATGTGAACTCTCAGAAAATAAATCAGAATTTTGCAAAACTTATATCCACTACTGTGAGCCTGACAGCTTTCTAATACTTAAGACTTTTCTGAAGAGATCAGTGGTGATATTAACAAATTTAATAGTTTAGATATTTTATGAGAATATGTCAACATTTGGAAGACCTGCATAAATCCGTAAACCAATTTTTTTTTTTTTTTTTTTTTTTTGGAGACGGGGTCTTGCTCTGTCTCCCAGGCTGGAGTGCAGTGGCCGGATCTTAGCTCACTGCAAGCTCCAATTCCCGGGTTTACGCCATTCTCCTGCCTCAGCCTCCCGAGTAGCTGGGACTACAGGAGCCCGCCACCTCGCCCGGCTAGTTTTTTGTATTTTTTTAGTAGAGACGGGGTTTCACCATGTTAGCCAGGATGGTCTCGATCTCCTGACCTCGTGATCCGCCCGTCTCGGCCTCCCAAAGTGCTGGGATTACAGGCTTGAGCCACCGCGCCCGGCCCCCAATATTTTTAATATAACCAATGCATTATGTTACAAAATCATGTTTGGGTAACAGATCCACTCGAAGTGCAAGATAGACTTTAAGTAGATTTTAAGGCAACAAAGTCTGAAAAATTCACTGATATGCTGTCAGATTCCACATTGCAAACTAAGAAACTACACTTGTCAAGTTTGTTGTAGAGTCCAAAAAAATCCACAATAATTGGAAAAAGCTATTAAAATATTCCTCTCTTCCCAACTATATATCGATTTAAGGCCAAATTTTCTTCAACTAAAACAGCATATCACAGAAGACTGAATGCAGAAGCAGATATGAGAATCCAGCTATCTTCTGTTAAGTCAGACATTAAAGAGATTTGCAATTATAAGACAGTGCCTCTTTTCTCACTAATTATAAAATATTATTCTTCATAAAAAATCATATTTATGTTTTGTAATATGTTTACTATTTTAAAATAAACATATTTTCTCAAATGTAATTTTCAATACAGTAAATATTGATAAATATAACCCATATATTTAACAAAAGCTATTTAAGGTCTTTAATAATTCTTAAGAGTATAAAAGGAGACCAACATTTGAGAAATGTCCCTGGGACCAAACCTTTGAGAAATGTTCTATATGTAGGATATGGATCCATGACTTGAAGTTCCAAGCCTTGTTGGAAATGTAGCATCTTGTCAAACAAGGGAAGTGGTTTCTGAGCAGTGAGGAAGTCATTGTCTCCACTGTGACTTCTAGTGAGCTATATAAACTCTGTGCAAATTAAGTGAATTAATCCTAGAAAATAAGTGTGGGAAAACATATTATG
The DNA here is from genome assembly GCF_002776525.5 of Piliocolobus tephrosceles. Taxonomy (NCBI): domain Eukaryota; kingdom Metazoa; phylum Chordata; class Mammalia; order Primates; family Cercopithecidae; genus Piliocolobus; species Piliocolobus tephrosceles. Next base: position 78,631,147 of record NC_045445.1, read on the forward strand.
GTATGTGTTATCTTTGGACAACCTAGCATTATATTCTACATTTTTCACACCTATTATCTCTTTTCTTCAAGATTAAGAGTTTTTGATAGGTAGAGAAAGATGGCTGAATAGAAGGCTTCACAAGTCATCACACCACCCACCCTGCCCTGAAAGGAACACCAAATTTAACAACTGTCTATACAGAAAATCACTTTCATAAGAACCCCAAATCAGGTGAGCACTCAGTACCTGGTTTCAACCTAATGTCATCAAAAGAAGCACTGAAGAGGGTAAGAAAGTCAATCTTAAATTGCTGATGCCACCACTCCCACATCCCACAGCAGCAGTTGTGTGTTACGGAGAGAGAACCTCGGTTGTTGGGAGAGGGAGAGAGAAGAAATTGTCAGACTTTCCATTGAACTCGATGCTGGCTGTGACTGCAGAAAGCAAAACCAGGCTGAACTCAGCTAATACCCACCCAAAGAGGGAGCATATAGGCCTGCCCTTGCTATAAGGGAATCACACATCACAGTGGTTGGAATTTGAGTTCCAGCAAGCCTCTCCACCACAGGCTAAAGTCCTATGGGTCCCTAAAAAACCTTAAAAGCAGACTAGACCACAAGAACTGCAACTCCTAGGCAAGCCCTAGTGCTCAGGTGGGCTCAGAGCCAGTGGACATGTGGGGCATGAGACACACTGAGACACCAGCCAGGGCAGCTAACAGAGTGCTCGCACCACCCCTTCCCAAACTCCAGGTGCCACAGCTCATGGCTCCAAGGAATCCCTTCCTTCCACTTGAAGAGAGGAGAGGGAGGAGTTAAAAGGATTTTGTCTTGCACCTCAGATACCAGCACAGGCACAGTATAATAGGGCACTGGTTGCAGTCATGAGGCCCCCATTCAAGGCCGTAGCTTTTGGGTTACATTTCTAGACACACCCTAAGTCAAAAAGAAACCAACTTCATTGAAGGGAAGGACCCAGTCCTGGCAGGACCCATCACCTGCTGACTAAACAGCCCTTGGGCCCTGAATAACCAGCAGTAATAACCAGGTAGTATGCCATGGGCCTTGGGTGAGATTCTCAGACATGTTGGCTTAAGGGGATTTTGTCTTGCACTTTAGGTACCAGCTTGGCTACAGGGGTGTAGAGCACCAAGCAGGCTCTTAGAGTTTGTGATTCCAAGACCTTGGCTCTTTGATGGAATTTCTGGACCTGCCCTGGGCCAGAGGAGAGCCTGCTTCCATGAATGGTGAGTCCCAGGCCTGGCATTATTCACCACAAGCTGACTGAAGAGCACTTGGGCCTCAAGTGAACATCAGAAGTAGCCTGGCAGTACTCTCTGCTGGCCTCTGTCAGTGGATACCATGGAGTAAGGCTCCTCTGCCTGTGGAAAAAGAAGGAAAGAGTGGGAAGAATGGCATCTCATGGCTTGAGTGCCAGCTCAGCTTCAGCACAATAGAAAACCAGGACGATTTCTAAGGTTTTTGACTCCAGTCATTGGATCCCAATTGGAATCTCTGAACCCACCCAGGGTCTAGGGAAAGTCACCACCCTGAAGGAAAGGACAAAAGCCAGGCTGGCTTTACTATCTGCTGATTGTAGAGCTCTAGGGCCCAGAGGGAGCATGGGTGATAGCCAGGTAGTGGGTATAGTGGGCCTTGAGTGAGACCCAATGTTGTGCTGGCTTCAGGTCTGACCCAGTGCAGTCCCAGTGGTGGTGGCCACAGGGGTGCTTGTGGCACTCCACCCACAGCTCCAGACAGCTCAGCAGAGAGAGTAACTCTGGAGAAAGGTAAAGAAAGAGAACAAGAGTCTCTGTCTGGTAATCCAGATAATTCTTCCATATCTTATCCAAGAATATCAAGGCAATACCTCTACATGTCTTCAAGAACTACAGCATTACTGGAGTACCCCCTGGTGCAGATATGGCATAGATCACAGCAATACGTGGAAAGCCTTCCAAAGAAGGACAAGTACAAATAAGCTGAGACTGCTTTTATGAGACTAAAATAAATACCTAATTCTTCAATGCCCAGACAATGACAAACATCCACAGGAATCAAGACCATTTAGGAAAACATGCCTTCACCAAGCAAACTAAATAAGGAACTAAAGACCAATCATGGAGAAATAGAAATATGTAGCCTTTCAGAGAGTTCAAAAATAGCTGTTTTGAGAAAACACAAATTCAAGATGACACAGACAAAAACTCAGAATGCTATAAAATAAAATTAACAAAGAGATTGAAATAATTGAAAAGAATCAAGCAAAAATTCTAGACTTGAAAATCGCAACTGACACACTAAAGAATGCACGACAGTCTTTTAATTGATCAAGCGGAATTGATCAAGCAAAAGAAAGAATAGTGAGCATGAAGACAGGTTATATATAAAAATACACAGTCGGGGGAGATGATGAAAAAAAAAAAAAACAATAAAAAAGAATGAAGCATGGCTACTTGATTGACAAAATGGCCTGAAAAGGACAAATCTAAGAGCGTTGGCCTTAAAGAGGAGGTAGAGCCAGATATAGGGATAGAAAGTTTACTCAAAGATACACAGAACTTTCCATACTTAGAGCAAAATATCAATATATGAGTACGAGAAGGTTATAGAAGATGAAACAGATTTAATCCAAAGAAGACTACCTCAAAACATTAATCATCAAATTCCCAAAGATCAAGGATTTTTAAAAAAGGATCTTAAAAGGATTAAGAGAAAAGAAATAACATACAATGGAGCTCCAACATGTCTGGCAGCAGACTTCTCAGTGGAAACTTATAGACTGGGAGAGAGTGGCATGACATATTTAAAGTGCTGAAGGAAAGAAACTTTTACCCTAGAATAGTATCCACTGTGAAAATATCCTTCAAGTGTGAAGGAGAAATAAGGACATTCCCAGACAAGAAAAGGCTGAGAGATTTCATCAATACCAGACTTGTCCAGCAAGAGATGCTAAAAAGAGTACTGCATTCAGGGAAAAAAAAGGTGAATGCCACAAAACAACCAGAAAACAAACAACAAAATGGCAAGAGTAAGTTCTTACTTATTGATAAAAACATCCAATGTAAATGAACTAAATTCTTCAATCAAAAAGCAGTGGCTTATTGGAGTTTAAAACAAAACAAAACAAAACAATAAAACCCAATGATCTGCTGCATACAAGAAACACACTTAACCTATAAAGATACACATAGATTTAAAATAAAAATGTGGAACATCATATGCCATGCCAATGGAAACCAGAAAAGAGCAGGAGTAGCTATACTTACATGTCAGAAATATATATTTCAAGACAAAAACAATAAGATACAAACAAGGTCACTATATAATGATAAAGTGATCAATTTAGCAAGAGGACATAACAATTATAAACATGTATGTACCCAACACTGGAGCACCCAGATATATAAATCAAATATTATTATACCTAAAGAGAGAGATAGACCCCAATACAATAATAGCTGGATACTTCAACACCCCACTTTCAACATTGGACAGATCTTCTAGACAGATAATCAACAAAGAAACACCAGACAATCTACAAGTTGGATAAAAAGGGCCTAATAGATATTTACAGAACATTTCAAGCAACATCTGCAGAATACACATTCTTCTCCTCAGCACATCACTCTCAAGAACAGACCATATGTTAGGTCACAAAACAAGTCTTAAAATATTCAAAAATTTTGAAATAATATTGAGCATCTTCACTGACCACAATGGAATAATACTAGAAATCAATAACAAGAGGAATATTGGAAATGATAAAAATACATAAAAATTAAATGATATGCTACTTTGAATGACCAGTGGGTCAAAGAAAAAATTAAGAAAAAATTGACAATTGTATTAAAAAATGATAGTGAAAACACAACAAAGCAAAACCTTTGGGATACAGTGAAAGCATTACTAACAGGGAAATTTATAAGTGCCCACATAAAAAAACAAAGAACAACTTCAAATGACCAAATGATGCATCTTAAAGAATTAGAAAAGCAAGAGCAAACCAAACCCAAAATTAGTAGAAGGAAAGAAATAATAAGGATCAGAACAGAAATAAAGGAAATTGAAATTAAAACAATACAAAAAATGAATGAAACCAAACCTTGATTTTTGAGAAGATAAAATTGACATTTAGTCACATTAACTAAAACAGGGAGTGAGAGGGGGAGAGAGAGAGAGAGAGAGAGAGAGATCCAAATAAATAAAATTGGAGATGATAAAGGAGACATTACAACTGATACTGAAATTTGAAGGATCATTAGTGGATACTATCAGCAACTACATGCCAATAAATTGGAAAATCTAGAAAAAATGGATAAATTCTTAGACACATACAACCTACTGAACAAATCATTAACAAGTAATGAGATTAAAGCTGTAATAAAATTATCCCAGTAAAGAAAAGCCCAGAACTCAATGACTTCACTGCTGAATTCTACCAAACATTTAATTTTTAGTTTTAGTTTCAATTTTTGTGTGTACATAGTAAATGTATATATTTAGGAGATATATGGATATTTTGATATAGGCATGCAATGTGAAATAAGCACATCATAGAGAAAGGGGTATCTATCTCCTCAAGCATTTATCTTTTGAGTTACAAACAATCCAAATATACTCTTCATTTTAAAATGTTCAATTATTATTCACTATAGACAACCTAATACACTGTTAAATAGTAGGTCATATTCATTCTTTTAAACTATTTTTATTGTATCCATTAACCATCTCCACATCCTTCCTGAGTCCCCCACTATTCCTCCCAGCTTCTAGTAACCATCTTTCTACTCTCTATCTGCATGAATTCAATTGTCTTAATTTTTAGATCCCAAGAATAAGTGAGAAGATGTGATGTTTGTCTCTTTGTGCCTGGCTTTTTACACATAGCATAATGATCTTCCATCCACGTTGCTGCAAATAACAGGATCCCATTTTGTTCATGGCTGGTTAGTGCTCCATTGTGTATATATACCACATTTTCTTTATTCATCTGTTGATGGACCCTTAGGTTGCTTCCAATTCTTTGCTATTGTAAACAGTGCAGCAACAAACATAGGAGTACAGAAATCTCTTTGATATATTGATTTCTTTTCTATTGGGTACGCACTCAGCAGTAGGATTGCTGAACAATACGGTAATGGCTCAACTTTTAGCTCTTTGAGGAACCTCTAAACTGTTCTCCTTAGTGGTTGTGTGAATTTACATTCCCACCAACAGCGTACAAGGGTTATTTTTTTTTTCCACATCCTCGCCAGCATTTGTTATTGCCTGTCTTTTGAATGTAAGTCATTGTAACCAAGGTGAGATGATATACCATTGTAGTTTTGATTTGCATTTCTCTGATAATCACTGATGTTGAGCACCTTTTCATATCCCTGATTGCCTTTTATATGCTTTTTAAGAAATATCTATATAAATCTTTTGCCCATTTTTAAAATCAGATTATTAGATTTTTTTCCTATAGAGTTGTTTGAGCTTTCTTCTATATTCTGGTTATGAATCCCTTGTCAGTTGGGTAGTTCGTAAATATTTTCTCTCATTCTATGGATTGTCTCTTCACTTTGGTGATTGTGTTCTTTGCTGTGCAGAAGCTTTTAAACTTGTGATCTCATTTGTCCATGTTTGCTTTGGTTGCCTGTGCTTGTGAGGTATTGCTGAAGAATTTTTTTGCCCAGACCAATGTCCTGGAGATATTCCCCAACTTTTCTTGTAATAGTTCCATAGTTTGAGGTCTTAGATTTAACTCCTTAATTCATTTTGATTTGATTTTTGAATATGGCAAGAGATAGGGTCCTAGTTTCATTCTGAATATTGATATCCAGTTTTCCCAGCACCATTATTGAACAGACTCTCTTTTCTGCTGTGTATGTTCTTGGTGCCTTTGTCAAAAATGAGTTCACTGTAGGTGTGTAAACTTGTTTCTTGGTTCTCGCTTCTGTTCCATTGATCTATGTTTCTGTTTTTATGCCAGTACTGTGCTCTTTTGCTTACTATAGCTCTGTAGTATAGTTTGAAGTCAGGTAGCGTGATTCTTCCAGTTTCGTTCTTTTTGCTTAGGATTGCTTTGGCTATCCTGAGTCTTTGTGGTTCCATATAAATTTTACATTGTTTTCTATTTCTGTGAAAAATGTCATTGGTATTTTGATAGGGATTGCACTGAATCTGTATATTGCTTTGGGTAATATAGACATTTAAAAAATATTGATTCTTCAAATCCATGAACATGGAATATCTTTCCATTTTTGATGTTTTCTTTAGTTACTTTCCTTACTGTTTTATAGTTTTTATTATAGAGATCTTTCATTTCTTTAATTCCTAGGTATTTAATTTTATGTGTGGTTATTGTAAATGGGATTACTATTTTGATTTTTTTACACTTTGTTCGACGTTGACATATAGAAATGGTACTGATTTTTGTATGTTGATTTTGTATCCTGCAACTTTACTGAATTTGTTTATCAGTTGTAATAGTTTCCTTGTGGAGTCTTTAGGCTTTTTCCAGTATAAGATTATATCATATGCAAACAAGGATACTTTGACTTCTTTATTTCCAATTTGGCTGCACTTTATATCTTTCTCTTGTCTGATTCCTCTAGCTAGGACTTCTTGCACTGTTTAATAACAGAGGTGGCAGTGGGCATCCTTATTGTTTTTCAGATCTTGGAGAAAAGGCTTTCAGTTTTTTTCCCATTTAGTATGATACTAGCTGTAGGTCTGTTGTAGATAGATTTTATTATGTTGAGGGGTGTTTCTTCTATCCTGTTTTTTGAGGGCTTTTATCATGAGGGGATGTTGAATTTTATCAAATGCTTTTTCAACATTAATTGAATGATCAAATGGTTTTTATCCTTCATTGTGTTGATATGATATTTTGCATTGCTTGATTTGTGTATGTTGAACCATCCTTGCATCACAGAGATAAATCCCACTTTATCATGATAAACAGTCTTTCTAATATCTACTGAATTCAGTTTGCTAGTCATTTGTTGAGGATTTTTGCATCAATATTCATCAGAGATACTGTCCTGTAGGGTTTTTTAATGTGTCTTTTCCTAGTTTTGATATCAGGGTAATACTAGCCTCACAGAATGGATGCATAAGTAGTCCCTCCTCCTCTATTTCTCAGAATCGACTGAGTAGTATTGGTATTAACTCTTCAATAAATGTTTGGATAATTCAGCAATGAAGCCATCAGGTCCTGGGCTTTTCCTTATTGGGAGAGTTTTTATTACAGCTTTGATTTTGTTATTTGTTACTGGTCTCTTCAGGTTTTCGATATCTTCATGGTTCAATCTTGATAGTCTGTATAGGGATTTGTCCATTTCTTCTAGATTGTCTAATGTATTAGTATATAGTTGCTCACAGTAGCCACAAATGATTCTTTGATTATCTACAGTATCAGTTTTAATGTCTCCTTTTTTGGTTCTGATTTTATTTATTTGGATCTCCTTTTTCATAGTTAGGCTGGCTAAAGGTTTATCAATTTTGTTAACTTTTCAAAAAAAAAAGTTTTGTTTCATTCATCTTTTGTATTGTTTTCATTATTTCAATTTCATTTATTTCTGCTCTGATCTTTATCATTTCTTTTTTTTCTAGTAATGTCAGGTTTGGTTTGCTCTTTAAGATGCATCATTAAGTTGTTCATGCAAAGCTTTTCCTCTTTTTTGATATAGTCACTGATAGCTATAAACTTAACTCTGAATACTACTTTTTCTGTATCCCATAGGTTTTTAATGTTATATTTGAATTATTATTTGTGTAAGGAAATCTTTCTTTCAATATTTTGTTAATTTCTTCATAGACCCACTGATAATTCAGGAGCATATTGTTTAATTTTTATGTATTTGTTTAGTTTTCTAAATTCCTCGTTATTAATTTCTAGTTTTATTTCATTCCAGTCAGAGAAGATGCTTAATATTATTTCAATTTTTGGAATTCTTTAAGAGTTGTTTTGTGAACTAACATGTGGTCTATCCTTGAGAATGATCCATGTGATGAGGAAAACAAAGTGCATTCTGTAGCTCTTGCATGAAATGTTCTGTAAATATCCAGTAGATCCATTTGGCCTGTAGTGCAGATTAAATCTAATGTTTCTTGCTGAGTTTCTGTGAGGAAGATCTGTGCAATGCTGAAAGTAGGATGTTGAACATATACCCTCCCAAAACTAAACCAGGAAGAAGTTGAATAACAGGCTTTGAAATTGAGGCAATAATTAATAGCCTACCAACCAAAAAAAAGTCCAGGACCAGACAGATTCACAGCCAAATTCTACCAGAGGTACAAAGAGGAGCTGGTACCATTCCTTCTGAAACTATTCCAATCAATAGAAAAAGAGGGAGTCCTCCCTAACTCATTTTATGTGGCCAGCATCATCCTGCTACCAAAGCCTGGCAGAGACACAACAAAAAAAGAGAATTTTAGACCAATATCCCTGATGAATATTGATGTGAAAATCCTCAATAAAATACTGGCAAACCAAATCCAGCAGCACATCAAAAAGCTTATCCACCAAGATCAAGTTGACTTCATCCCCGGGATGCAAGGCTGGTTCAACATACGCAAATCAATAAACATAAACCATCACGTAAACAGAACCAAAGACAAAAACCACATGATTATCTCAATGGATGCAGAAAAGGCCTTTGACAAAATTCAACAGCTCTTTATGCTAAAAACTCTCAATAAACTAGGTACTGATGGAATGTATCTCAAAATAATAGGAGCTATTTATGACAAATCCAGAGCCAGTATCATACTGAGAAACAGGACTAGCTGGATTTCCTAGGCCAACTAAGAATCCCTAAGCCTAGCTGGGAAGGTGACCACATCCACCTTTAAACACAGGACTTGCAACTTAGCTCACACCCAACCAATCAGGTAGTAAAGAGAGCTCACTAAAATGCTAATTCGACAAAAACAGGAGGTAAAGAAATAGCCAGTCATCTATTGCCTGAGAGCACAGCAGGAGGGACAGTGATCAGGATATAAACCCAGGCATTTGAGCCAGCAATGGCTAACCTCTTTGTGTCCCCTCCCTTTGTATGGGAGCTCTGTTTTCACTCTATTAAATCTTGCAAATGCACACTCATCTGGTCCATGTTTGTTACGGCTTGAGGTGAGCTTTCGCTCGCCGTCTGCCACTGCTGTTTGCCACCATTGCAGACCTGCCACTCCTGATCCAGCGAGATGCCCATTGCCACTCCTGAACAGGCTAAAGGCTTGCCATTGTTCCTACCTGGCTAAGTGCCTGGGTTCATCCTAATCGAGCTGAACACTAGTCACTGGGTTCAACGGTTCTCTTCCATGACCCACGGCTTCTAATAGAGCTATAACACTCACCGCATGGCCCAAGATTCCATTCCTTGGAATCCGTGAGGCGAAGAATGCAAGGTCAGAGAACACGAGGCTTGCCACCATCTTGGAAGCAGCCCACCGCCATCTTGGAAGTGGCCTGCCACAATCTTGGGAGCTCTGGGAGCAAGGACCCCTGGTAACAATACTGAATGGGCAAAAACTGGAAGCATTCCCTTTGAAAACTGGCACAAGACAGGGATGCCCTCTCTCACCACTCCTATTCAACATAGTGTTGGAAGTTCTGGCCAGGACAATCAGGCAGAAGAAAGAAATAAAGCGTATTCAATTAGGAAAAGAGGAAGTCAAATTGTCCCTGTTTGCAGATGACATGATTGTATATTTAGAAAACCCCATCATCTCAGCCCAAAATCTCCTTAAACTGATAAGCAACTTCAGCAAAGTCTCAGGATACAAAATCAATGTGCAAAAATCACAAGGATTCTTATACACCAATAACAGACAAACAGAGAGCCAAATCATGAGTGAACTCCCATTCACAATTGCTACTAAGAGAATAAAATACCTAGGAATAAAACTTACAAGTGATGTGAAGGTACCCTTCAAGGAGAACTTTAAACCACTTCTCAACAAAATAAAAGAGGACACAAACAAATGGAAGAGCATTCCATGCTCATGGATAGGAAGAATCAATAATGTGAAAATGGTCATATTGCCCAAGGTAATTTGTAGATTCAATGCCATCCCCATCAAGCTACCAACGACTTTCTTCACAGAATTGGAAAAAACTACTTTAAAGTTCATATGGAACCAAAAAAGAGCCCGCATTGCCAAGACAATCCTAAGCAAAAAGAGCAAAGCTGGAGGAATAATGCTACCTGACTTCAAACTGTACTACAAGGTACAGTAATCAAAACAGCATGGTACTGGTACCAAAACAGAGATATAGACCAAAGGAACAGAACAGAGGCCTCAGAAATAACACCACACATCTATGACCATCTGATCTTTGACAAACCTGACAAAAACAAGAAATGGGGAAAGGATTCCCTAATTAATAAATGGTGCTGGGAAAACTGGCTAGCCATATGTAGAAAGCTGAAACTGGATCCCTTCCTTACATCTTATACAAAAATTAATTGAAGATGGATTAAGGACTTAAATGTTAGACTGAAAACCATTAAAATCCCTGGAAGAAAACCTAGGCAATACCATTCAGGACATCGGCATGGGCAAGGACTTCATGACTAAAACACCAAAAGCAATGGCAACAAAAGTCAAAATAGACAAATGGGATCTAATTAAACTAAAGAGCTTCTGCACAGCAAAAGAAACTACCATCAGAGTGAACAGGCAACCTACAGAATGGGAGAAAATTTTTGCAATCTACCCATCTGAGAAAGGGCTGATATCCAGAATCTACAAACAACTTAAATGAATTTACAAGAAAAAATCAAACAACTCCATCAAAAAGTGGGCAAAGGATATGAACAGACACCTTTCAAAAGAAGACATTTATGCAGCCAACAAACACATGAAAAAATGCTCGTCATCACTGGTCATCAGAGAAATGCAAATCAAAACCACAATGAGATACCATCTCACACCAGTTACAATGGCAATCATTAAAAAGTCAGGAAACAGCAGGTGCTGGAGAGGATATGGAGAAATAATAATGCTTTTACACTGTTGCTGGGAGTGTAAACCAGTTCAACCATTGTGGAAGACAGTGGGGCAATTCCTCAAGGATCTAGAACTAGAAATACCATTTGACCCAGCCATCCCATTACTGGGTATATACCCAAAGGATTCTAAATCATGCTACTATAAAGGCACATGCACATGTATGTTTATTGCGGCACTATTCACAATAGCAAAGACTTGGAATCAACACAAATGTCCACCAATGACAGACCGGATTAAGAAAATGTGGCACATATACACCATGGAATACTATGCGGTCATAAAAGAGGATGAGTTCACATCCTTTGTAGTAACATGGATGAAGGTGGAAACCATCATTCTGAGCAAACTATCGCAAGAACAGAAAACCAAACACCGCATGCTCTCACTCATAGGTGGGAATTGAACAATGAGAACACTTGGACACAGGGCGCGGAACATCACACACCGGGGCCTGTCATGGGGTGGGAGGATTGGGGAGGGATACCATTAGGAGAAACACCTAATCTAAATGATGAGTTAAAGGGTGCAGCAAACCAACATGGCACATGTATACGTACGTAACGAACCTGCACGTTGCACACATGTAACCTAGAACTTAAAGTATAATAATAATTTAAAACAAAGTAGGGTGTTGAAGTCTCCAGCTATTATTTTATGAGTGCATATTTATCTCTTTAGCTCTAATATTTGATTTATATATCTGAGTGCTCCAGTGTTGGGTGCATATATATTTATAATTGCTATATCTTCTTGCTGAATTGACCCCTTTATCATTATATAGTGACCTTATTTGTCTCTTCTGATAGTTTTTGTCTTGACATCTATTTTTTCTGATATAAATATAGTAACTCCTGCTTTTTTTTTTTTTGGCTTCCATTGGTATGGAATATCTTTTTCTATCTCTATTTTCAGTCTATGTGTGTTTTTCTGGGTGAAGTGTGTTTCTTGTAGGTAATAGATCGATGGATCTTGCTTTTTTATTTCTTCAGCCAGTCTATGACTTTTGATTGGAGAGTTTAGTCCATTTACAGTCAATGTTATTGATAAGTAAGGACTCGCTCCTGACATTTTATTATTTGTTTTCTGGTTGTCTTTTAGCCTCCTTTCCTTCTTTCTTTTCTTTCTGTCTTCCTCCAGTGACAGTGGTTTTCTTTGGTGATATAATTTCGTTTCTTGCTTTATATTTTTTGTGTACCCATTATATGTTTTTTGGCTTAAGGCCACCATGAGGCTTGCAAATGCTATTTTATAACCCATTATTTTAAGCCGATACCAAGTTAACACTATCTGCATTTAAAAAACTAATGGAAACTCTATGCCTTAACTCCATTCCCCTGCTTTTTAACTTTTTATGGTTTCCATTTATGTATTATTACATTGACTATGTCTGGAAAATTTCTTGCAGTTATTATTTTTATAGGTATATTTTTAGCCTTTCTACTTAGGATAATAATATTTTACACACCACAGTTAGTAATCTAATATTCTGTGTTTTTCTGTGTACATACTATGACCAGTGAGTTTTTTTCATTCAGGTGACTATTTCTCATTAATGTCCTTTTCTTTCTGATTGAAGTACTCCCTTTAGCATTTTTTGCAGGATAGTTCTGATATTAATAAAATTCCTCAGCTTTTCTTTGGGAAAGTTTTTATTTCTCCTTCGCATTTAAAGAATATTTTCACCTGATACACTATTCTAGGGTAAACGTTTTGTGTGTGTGTGTTTTTTTTCCTTCAGCACTTTAAGTATGTCATGCCCCTCTCTTCTGGCCTATAAGATTTCCACTGAAAGTTCTGCTACCAGAAGAATTGGAGCTTTATTGTATGTTTTTTTGTTTATCTTCTTTTGCTGCTTTTAGGATCCTTTCTTTATTCTTGACCTTTGGGAGTCTGATTATTAAATGTTTATAGGTAGTCTTATTTGGGATGAATCTTCTTGATGTTCTATAACTTTCTTACACATGGATATTGATATTGTTCTTTAGGTTTGGGACATTCTCTGTCATTATCTCTTTGAATTAACTTTCTACCCCTCTTACTTCCTCTACGTCTTTTTTAAGCCCAATAACTTTTAGATTTGCCCCCTTCAAGGCTATTTTCTAGATTCCGTAGACAGGCTTCATTGTTTTTTATTCATTTTTCTTTTGTGTCCTTCTGTGTATTTTCAAATAGCGTGTCTTTAAGCTCACTCTTTCCTTCTTCTGCTTCATCAATTCTGCTATTAAAGATGCTGACACATTCTTCAGTATGTCAATTGCATTTTTCAGCTCCAGAATCTCTTCTTGATTTCTATTATGTCAATATCTTTGTTAAATTTATTTGATAAAACTCTGAATGACTTCTCTGTGTTACCACAAATTTCTTTGAGTATCCTCAACATAGCTAATTTGAATCTCTGTCTAAAAGGCCACATATCTCTGTTGCTCCAGGATTGGTCCCTGATGCCTTATTTAGTTCATGTTGTGAGCTCATGTTTTCCTGGGTGGTGTTAATGCTAGTAGACGTTCTTCAGTGTCTGGGAATTGAAGGGTTAGGTATGTATTCTAGTCTTCACTATCTGGGCTTATTTGTAGTCGTCTTTCTTGGGAAGGCTTTCCAGATATTTGCAAGGACTTGGGTGTTTTGATATAAGCTGTATCTGCTTTAGGGGGCACCCTCACACTGTGCTTCTTGCAGACTCTTAGAGGTATTGCCTTGATGGTCTTTGACAACATCCAGGAGAATACTCTGAATTACCAGGCAGAAACTCTGGTTCTCTTTCCTTACTCTCTTCTAAACATATAGAGTCTTTCTCTCTGTTTGAGTTTCTTGTATTTGGATGTCTAGATCTCTAGCAAGACCAGAGAAGTTTTCCTTGATTATTCCCTAAAATAAGTTTTTGAAACTTTTAAATTTCTCTTCTTCCTCAGAAACACAAATGCCTGGTCACTTGACATAATCTCAAATTTTTTGGAGGCTTTGTTCTTTTTTTATTCTTTTTTCTTTGCCTTTGTTGTAGTGGGTTAATTTGAAGCCTTGTCTTTTAGCTCTGTTCTTCCTTGTATTTGTTTCATTCTGTTGTTGAAACTTTCCAGTGTATTTTGCATTTATTTAAGTGTGTCTTTAATTTCCACTAGTTGTAAATGTCTTTTCTTTATGATATCTATTTCTCTGGAGGCTTTGTCACCCATATTCTGTATTTTTTAAAATTTCTTTAAGTTGATTTTTACCTTTCTATGGTGCCCTCTTGAGTAGCTTAATAACCCTCTGAATTCTTTTTCTGGCAATTCAGTTATTTCTTCTTGGTTTGAATCCATTGCCAGAGAGCTAGTGTGATCTTTTGGGGGTGCTATAGAATCTTGTTTTGTCATATTACCAGAATTACTTTTCTGGTTCCTTCTCATTTGAATAGACTGTTTCAGTGGAAAGATCTGGAACTCAAGGGCTGCTGTTCAGATTCTTTTGTCCCACACGGTGATCCCTTGATGTGGTGCTCTCCCTCTTCCTCAAGAGATAATGTTTCCTGAGAGCTGGATGGCAGTGATTGTTATTGCCTTTCTTGGTCTAGCCACTCAGCAGGACTGCCAGGCTTCAGGCTGGTGCTGGAGAATGTCTGCAAAGAGTCCTGTGATGTGATCCCATCTTTAGGTCTCCCAGTTGTGGATACTAGCACCTGCTTGGAGGTGACAAGGGAGTGAAGTGGACTCTGTGGAAGTCCTTGGTTGTAGTTTTGTTTAGTGTCCTGGTTTTCTCAAATGCTCATTATGCTAGGAGTGAAGTTGTCATGTGGACAGACTCAGGACCTCTGGTTAGCCAGGGTGTTGCAGGCCGTTGAATTAGCTTCTGTTTTCTCCTTCTTTGAAGCAGGGTTGTTCTGTTATGAGTTGCTGTAATGGCATAAGTTTGTTGGCCTCCAGCCAGGAGGTGACGCTTTCAAGAGAGTGCCAGCTGCAGTAGTACAAGGGGAATATAATCTTGCCCTACATTGGCCAAGATGACTACTCGGGTTTCTTAGGTGATGGATGCGGCCATAGAGCTCCCAAGAGATTATGTCTTTTGTCTTCAGGTACCAGGGCAGATAGAGAAAAACCGTCAGGTGGGTACAGGGTTGGGCGGGTCCAAGCTCAGGCAGGGCTTACTGTGGACACTATGGAGGATGGGGGGATGGTTGTGAGGCCAATGGAGTTATGTTCCCGGGGGGATTATGGCTGCCTGTGCTGTGTCGTGCACATCGCCAGGGAAGTGGGGAAAAGCCAGCCATGACATGCCTCACCCAGCTCCCACACAACCAGCAAAGCCAGTCTCACACCAGCTGTGCCTCCCCAACTGCACTGAGTTGATATCCAGGCAGCTAGTGAGCAGGGCTGAGATCTTGCCCCAGGCCAGAAGCCTCCTGGCTGAGAAAGCAAGCAGAGTTCTCAGGCCTTGCCTCCCCACCTGCCTGCACTTTTAGCTGTAGTTCTGTGCTTGTATCTGCATTTGTCATTTGCCCCCTCCCCAGATTCTGCTCAGGAAAGTTCATGCTCAGTAGAAATCATTACAAAGTTCAGCTACGAGCTTCTTTCACCCTGCGGCCCCAAAGTCTTTTAAGTCAGCTTGTCATGAATGCTACCTGACCTGTGACTCACCCTTCAGGGCAGCAAGATTTCCTCTCTGGCCCAGGTCAGGACTAAAAACGCCATCTAAGTGTCAAGTCCTAGATTTGGGGACCCCAAGAACCTACTTGGTGTTTCATACCCCTGGGGCCATGCTGGTACCTATGGTGCAAGACAAACTCCCCTTTACTTTGCTTTCTGCTTTTTTGAAGGAGAAGGGATTTTTCCCCATAGCCACCACAGCTGGTAATGTACTAAGTCTCACCTGAAGCCAGCAAGTCTCAGATGCTCACCCAAGTCCCTAGATGTGGTACCTGGCTATCACTGTTCATTATTTAGGGCCCAAGGGCTCTTCAGTTAGCAGGTGATGAATGTTGCCAGGACTGGGTCCTTTTCTTCAAGGCAGTGTGTTCCTTTCTGGCATATGGTTGTCTAGAAATGTCATCCAGGATTTATGACCCAAAACTAGGGCCTCATGACTGACCAGTTCCACATCCTGCTGTGACTGAGCTGGTATCCTACATGCAAGACAAAATCCTCCCTACTCTTCCATCTCCTTCTCTCAAGTGGAAGAAAAGGTCTGTTGTGGCCTGGGGTTGAGGGAGGAGTGATGCTAGCACTCCCTTGGCTGCCCCAGCTGATGTCTCAGTATGTTGCGTTCCAACAACCCCCCCCCCCCCGCCCACCCAAGTTCACTGTCCTAGTTCAGTACTAGGACTCACCTAGAAGTTGCAGTCCTTATGACCTAGACCATATTTCAAGTTTACTTGGAGACACAGAGTGCTGTGGCCCTTGGTGGTAAGGTTTTCAAGCACTCAAGTTCAGACCACTGAAATTGACCCTTCTTCTCTGGCTGGTTTAAATGTTCCCTCCATCAGCAGGTGTCAGCTGAGTTTGGTCCAGTGTTACTTTTCTGCTCTAACAGGACAGCACTGAGTTCAATGTCTCACAAGTGCTGTGTTCTCCCTTCCCCAGTGCCCACAGAAGCTCTCTGCACCAAGCTGCTGCTGGGGGTGGCAAAGGGATGGCATTGGTGATTCTGTACTGTTTATTTAAATCTCTTCAGTGTCTCTTACAGTGATGTGAAGTTAAATCCAGGTACTATGAGTGCTTACCTAATTTTTTGTTCTTCTGAAAGTGTTTTCTTCTGTGTAGATATTTGTTAACTTGGTGTCCTTGTTGGGGGTCAATCAGTGGAGATTTCTCTTCTAACATTTTGCTCCATGTCGTGAATTCTACCAAACATTTAAAGAAGAACTAATACCAATCCTACTCCAACTATTCCCCCAAAATATAGGAGGAAATACTTTCAAACTCATTCTACAAGAGTAGTATTACCCTTATGCCAAAATGAGACAAAGACACACCAAAAACAAACAAACAAAAAAACTATAGGATAGCATAACTGATGAATATAGATGCAAAACTCTTAAACAAAGTAACAGCAAAGCAAATTCAACAATACATTAAAAAGATTATCATCATGATCAAGTAGGATTTATCATAGGGATGTATGGATGGTTCAACATATGGAAATCAACCAATGTGATACATCTCATCAACAAAATGAAGGATAAAAACCGTATGATCATTTTAATTGATGCTGAAACAGCATTTGATAGAGTTCAACATTGTGCTTCGTAATAAAATCCACAAAAATCTGGGGATAGGAGAAACATATCTTAACATAATAATAGCTATATATAGGACAGACCCATAGCTAGTATCATAGTAAATGGAGAAAAACTGAAAGTCTTTTCTCTAAGATCTGGAACCTTAAAAGGATGCCCGCTGTCATCACTGTTATTCAGCTTAGTACTGGAAGTCCTAGCTAGAACAATCAGGCAAGAGAAAGATACAAAGGGCATTCAAATTAGGAAGAACGAAGTCAAATTATCCTGGTTTGCTGATGGTATAATCTTATGTTTGGAAAAACATAAGACTCCACAAGAAAACTATTGTAGCTGATAAACAAATTCACTGAAGTTTCAGGATACAAATTCAACATACAAAAATCAGTAGCATTTCTATATGACAACAATGAACAACTGAAAAAGAAATTTTAAAATTAATCCCATTTACAATAGTGACACATGAAATTAAATACCCAGAAATTAACCTAACCAAAGAAGTAAAAGATCTCTGTAATGAAAAGTATAAAACACTGAAGAAATGACATCACAAAAACATCAAAAAATGGAAAGGTATTCCATGTTTATGGATTGGAAGAATCAATATTGTTAAAGTGTCTATGCTACCCAAAGCAATCTACCAGTTTAATGCAATCCTTATCAAAATGCCAATGACATTATTCACAGCAATGGAAAAAAAAACAGTCCTAAAATTTATATGAAACCACAAAAGACCCAGATTAGCCAACGCTATCTTAATCAAAAAGAACAATACTGGAGTAATCATATTACCTGATTTCAAGTTATACTACAGAGCTATAGTAACCAATACAGCATGGTACTGGCATAAAAACTGATACATAGACCTGTGGAATAGAATAAAGAATCCAGAAATAAATATATGCATCTACAGTAAACTCTTTTTTGACAAAGGTGCCAAGGACATACAATGGGGACAGGACAGTCTTTTCAATAAATTGTGCTGGGGAAACTAGATATGTATATGAAACAGAATGAATCTAGACCCTTATCTCTCATCATATACAAAAATAAAATCAAAGTGAATTAAAGCTGATATATTAAGATGGCAGATAGGAGGCAGGACTAGCTCGCAGCTCCTGGACAGAGACAGCAGCATGTGGAGACTCATATCATAAACTTTTGTTGCAAGAACTACCAGAGGAACTCATAAGGAAACCTGAGAGAATTCACAGACCCTTTGAGGAACTGGATTGCCGCTGCAGGTTCTCTGAGTTGCCAAAAAACTGTAAGTTAGCTCCCTTTCTCAGCAGAGAGGCTGGTGATCTGGGACAAGTTCTCAGCCCTGGTCACCGACTGCCTGGAAATAGACTCGGTGCTGCATGGGAGTAGGGTGAGGCCTGTGACTGCTGGCTTTCACCTGCTTCCCTGAAGACCTGTATGACTTAGCAGAGGTAGCCATAATCCCCCTGGGAACATAACTCCATTGGCCTGGGAACCACACCCCCATGTTCCACAGCAGCCATAGCAAGCCCCACCCAAGGAGAGTCTGAGCTCAGACATGCCTATACCTGCCCCCACCTGGTGGTCTTTCTCTACCTGCCCTGGTTGCCAAAGACAAAGTACATAATATCTTAGGAGTTTTATGGTCCTGTTCACCACCCGAGAAGCCCGAATACTTAACCAGGCAACACTAGGACAAGTTGACATCCTCCATATAGTACCACAGCTGATGTGCTCTTGAAAGCGCCACCTCCTGGCTGGAGGCCAAGCAACACAAAAATAGCACACTAAACAGAAATACAACCAAGAACCTTCTCAGAGTCCACTTCACTCCCCTGCTACCTCCACTGGAGCAGGTACTGGTATCCACAGCTGAAAGACCTAAAGATGAATCACATTCCAGGACTCTTTGCAGACCCTTTCCAGTACCAGCCTGGAGCTCAGTAGCTCTGCTTGTGGCTATACTCAGAAGAGCAAAAACAATCACTGTGATTCAGCTCTTAGGAGGGCCCATCCCTAGGGGAACGGGGAGAACACCATATCAAGGGAGCACCTTGTGGGACAAAAGAATCTGAACAGCACCCTTGAGTCCCAGATCTTCCCTCTGACACAGTTTACCCAAATGAGAAGGAACCAGAAAAAACAATTATGGTAATATGAAAAGACAAGGTTCTTTAACATCCCCAAAAGATTACACCAGCTCACCAGTAATGGATCTAAACCAAGATGAAATCTCTGAAATGCCAGAAAAAGAATCCAAGTTGATTATTAAGCTAATCATGGAGGACCAGAGAAAGGTGAAGTCCAACTTAATGAAATATAAAAAACATGATACAAGATATGAAAGGAAAAATCTTCAATGAAATAGGTAGCATAAATAAAAAACAATCACAACTTCTGGATATCAAGGACACACTTAGAGAAATACAAAATGCACTGGAAATTCTCAACAACAGAATCAAACACACAGAAGAAAGAACTTCAGAGCTTGAAGACAAGAATTTTGAATTAACCCAATTCATCAAAGGCAACAAAAGAAGAATTTTTAAAACTGAACAAAGCTTCCAAGAAGTCTGGGACTATGTTAAGCATCCAAACCTAAAAATAATTGGTGTTCCCAAGGAAGAACAGTAATCTAAAATTTTTAAAAACTTATTTGAGAGAATAATTGAGGAAAACTTCCCCAGCCATGCTAGAGATCTAGACGTCCAAATACAAGAAGCTCAAAGAACACCTGGGAAATTCGTCGCAAGAAGATCATTGCCTAGGCACATAATCATCAGGTTATCTAACATCAAGATGAAGGAAAGTATCTTAAAAGCTGTGAGGCAAAAGCATCAGGTAACCTATAAAGGAAAACCTATCAGATTAACAGCAGATTTATCAGTAGAAACCCTACAAGCCAGAAAGGATTGAGGTCCTATTTTTAGCCTCCTTAAACAAAACCATTATCAGCCAAGAATTTTATATCCAGTGAAACAGCTTCATAAATAAAGGAAAGATAGTCTTTTTCAGACAAACAAATGCTGAAACAATTCACCACTACCAAGTCACCACTACAAGAACTGCTAAAAGGAGCTCTAAGTCTTAAAACAAATCTTGGAAATACACCAAAATAGAACCTCCTTAAAGCACAAATCTCACAGGACCTGTATAACAATAACACAATGAAAAAAAAAACCCAAGGTATTCAGGCAATAAATAGCATGATGAATAGAATAATACCTGACATCTCAATACTAACATTGAATGCAAATGACCTAAATGCTCCACTTAAAAGACACAGAATGGCAGAATGCATAAGAATTCACGAAGTTTCTGCTGTCTTCAGGAAACTCATCTAACACATAAGGACTCAGATAAACTTAAGGTAAAGGAGTACAAAAAGATTTCCATGCAAATAGACACCAAAAGTGAGCTGGAGTAGCTATACTTATATCAGACAAAACAAACTTTAAAGCAACAGCAGTTTAAAAAGACAAAGAGGGACATTATATAATGATAAAAGGATTAGTCCAATGGGAAAATATCACAGTTCTAAACATATATGCACCTAATATTAAAGCTCCCAAATTTATAAAACAATTACTACTAGACCTAAGAAATGAGATAGACAGCAACATGATATCCACATACAAGGGATATACCTCAGTGTAATACAAGTCATCTATGACAAACCCACAGCCAACATAATACTGAACTGGGAAATGTTGAAAGCATTCCCTCTGAGAACCGGAACAAGACAAGTATGCCCACTTTCACCACTTCTATTCAATATAGTACTGGAAGTCCTAGCCGGAGCAATCAGACAAGAGAAACAAATCAAGGGCATCCAAATCAGTAAAGAGGAAGTCAAAGTGTTGCTGTTTGCTGATAATATGATTGTATACCTAGAAAACCCTAGTGACTCATCCAAAAAGCTCCTAGAACTGATAAGTAAATTAAACAGAGTTTCAGGATACAAAATTATTGTACACAAATCAACCAACAGTGACCAAGCTGAGAATCAAACCAAGAACTCAACCTGTTTTACAATTGTTGCAAAAAAATAAAATACTTAGGAGTATACTTTACCAAGGAGGTAAAAGATCTCTACAAGGAAAACTGCTGAAAGAAATCATAGACAAACAAATGGAAACACATCCTATGCTCATGGATGGGTAGAATCAATATTGTGAAAATGACCATACTGCCAAAAGCAATCTATACATTCAATGCAATTCCCATCAAAATACCACTATCATTCTTCACAGAACTAGAAGAAACAATCCTAAAATTCATATGAAACCAAAAAAAAGCTGCATAGACAAAGCAAGACTAAGCCAAAAGAACAAATCTGGAGCCATCACATTACCTGATTTTAAACTATACTATTAGGCCATAGTCACAAAAACAGTATAGTACTGGTATGGATGCAGCTGGAAACCATCATTCTTAGCAAACTATCACAAGAAGAGAAAACCAAACACCGCCTGTTCTCACTCATAGGTGGGAACTGAACAATGAGCTCACTTGGACTCGGGAAGGGGAACATCACACACTGGGGCCTATCATGGGGAGGGGGGAGGGGGGAGGGATTGCATTGGGGAGTTATACCTGATATAAATGATGAATTGATGGGTGCTGACGAGTTGATGGGTGCAGCACACCAACATGGCACATGTATACATATGTAACAAACCTGCACGTTATGCACATGTACCCTAGAACTTAAAGTATAATAAAAAAAAAAAGGCACATAGACCAAAGGACTAGAATAGAGAACCCAGAAATAAAGTCAAATACTTACAGCCAGCTGATCTTCGACAAAGCAAACTGAAACAAAGTAGGGAGGCCGGGCATGGTGGCTCATGCCTGCAACCCCAGCACTTTGGGAGGCTGAGACAGGCAGATCACGAGTTCAAGAGATTGAGACCATCCTAGCCAACATGGTGAAACCTCATCTCCACTTAAAAAAATTTAAAAATTAGCCAGACATGGTGGTGTGCGCCTATAGTCCCAGCTACTCAGGAGGCTGAGGCAGGAGAATCACTTGAACCCAGGAGGCGGAGGTTGCAGTGAGCCAAGATTGCACCACTGCACTCCAGCCTGGTGACAGAGTGAGACTCCATCTCACAAAAATAAATAAATAAATAAATATAAATAAATAAAACAAAGTAGGGAAAGGACACCCTATTCAACAATTGGTGCTGGGATAATTGGCAAGCCCCATGTGGAAGAGTGAAACTGGATCCTCATCTTTCACCTTGTACAAAAATCAATTCAAGATGGATCAAAGACTTAAATCTAAGACCTGAAATTATAAAAATTATAGAGGATAACATCTGAAGAACCCTTCTAGACATTGGCTTAGGCAAAGACTTTATGACTAAGAACCCAAGGCAAATGCAACCAAAACAAAGGTAAATATATGAGAATTAATTAAACTAAAATGCTTCTGCACAGCAAAAGAAATAATCAGCAGAGTTAACAGGCAACCCACAGAGTGGAAGAAAATCTTCACAATCTATACATCTAACAAAGGACTAATACCCAAAATCTATAAAGAACTTAAACAAATTAGCAAGAAAAAGACAAACAATCCCATCAAAAAGTGGGCTAAGGACATGCATAGATAATTCTTAAAAGAAGATAGACAAATGGCCAGCAAGCATATGGAAAAATGCTCAACATCACTAATTATCAGGGAAATGCAAATCAAAACCACAAGGTAATACTACCTTACTCCTGTAAGAATCCCATAATAAAAAAAAATCAAAAAATCATAGATGTTGGCATGGATGTGGTGAAAAGGGGACGATTTTATACTGTTGGTGGGAATGTAAACTAGTACAACCACTATGGAAAACAGTGTGGAGATTCCTTAAAGAACTAAAAGTAGATCTACCATTCGATCCAGCAATCCCACTACTAGGTATCTACCCAGAGGAAAAAGAAGTCATTATACATAAAGAATACTTGCACAGGCATGTTTATAGTAGCACAATTTGCAATTGCAAAAATACGGAACCAGCCCAAATGCCCATCAATCAACGAGTGGATAAAGAAAATGTGGTATATATCTATATAGATAGATAGATAGATAGATAGATAGATAGATAGATAGATAGATAGATAGATACGTGTGTGTGTGTGTGTATATATATATATATATATATATATACACACACCATGGAATACTACTCAGCCATAAAAACAAACAAGGAAATGATGGCATTCACAGCAACCTGTATAGAATTGGAGACTATTATTCTAAGTGAAGTAACTCAGGAATGGAAAACCAAACATCATATGTTCTCATTTATAAGTGGGAACTAAGGCTGGGTGTGGCGGCTCATGCCTGTAATCTTAGTACTTTGGGAGGCTGAGGCGGGTGGATCACTTGAGGTTAGGAGTTCAAGATCAGCCTAGCCAACATGGCAAGACCCCATCTCTACTAAAAATACAAAAATTAGCTGGGCGTGGTGGTGGGCACCTGTATTCTCAGCTACTCGGGAGGCTGAGGCAGGAGAATCACTTGAACCTGAGAGGCAGAGGTTGTGGTGAGCTGAGATCATGCCACTGCACTCCAGCCTGGGCAACACAGCAAGTCTCTGTTTCAAAACAAAACAAAGTGGGAGCTAAGCTATGAGGACACAAAGGCATAAGAATGATACAATGGACTTCAGAGACTCAGGAGAAAGGGTGGGAAGGGAGTGAGGGATAAAAGACTACACTTTGGGTAAAGTGTACACTGCTTGGGTGACAGATGCACCAAAATCTCAAAAATCACCACTAAAGAACTTACTCATGTAACCAAACACCACCTTTTCCCCAAAAACCTACTGAAAAAAAAGTCCCTGTAGATGCTTTAAAATAAAAAAATAAATAAATAAACACACAATGAATTAAAGACTTAACTCTAAGACCTCAATCTATGAAACTACTAAAAGAAAACATTAGGAAAACTCTCCAGGACTTTGGATTTGGCAAATATTTCTTGAGCAATACCCCACAAGTAAAGACAACCAAAGGAAAAATGGACAAATGGGATCATATGAAGTTAAAAACCTTCTGCACAGCAAAGGAAACAATCAACAAAATGAAGACACAACTGACAGAATGGGAGTAAATATTTCAAACTACCCATCTAGCAAGGAATTAATAACCAGAATATATAAGAAGCTCAATCAACACCACTGGAAAAAAAAAACAACAACTAATGATTCAATTTTTCAAAAAGGGCAAAAGATCCGAATATACATTTCTCAAAAGAAGACATACAAATGGCAAACAGGTACGTGAAAAGGTGTTCAACATCATTGATCATCAGAGAACTGCAAATCAATTATACAGTGAGACATCATCTCTCCCCAGTTAAAGTAGTTTTTACCCGGAAGACATGCAACAACAAATGCTAGCGAGTATATAGAGAAAAGGGAACCCTTGTATACTGTTAATGGGAATGTAAATCATTACAACCACTACGGAGAACAGTTTGGAAGTTCCTCAAAAAACTAAAAAGAGATGTATTATATAATCCAGCAATCCTACTACTAGGTATATATCCAAAAGAAAGGAAATCAATATATTAAAAACATGTCTACACTCCCATGTTTGTTATAGCACTTTTTTTTTTTTAAGCAGCATTACTCTGCAATTTATTTTCTTTTTTCAACTTTTATTTTAGGTTTAGGAGTACATGTGCAGGTTTTTTATACAGGTAAAGTGCATGTAATGGGGGTTTGGTGTAGAGATTTTTTCATCACCCAGGTAATAAGCATAGTTCCTGATAAGCAGTCTTTTATCCTCTCCCTTCTGCCACTCTCCACCCTCAATTAGGCCCTCGTGGCTGTTGTTCCCCTCCTTATGTCCATGTGCTTTCACTGTTTAGCTCCCACTTATAAGTGAGAACATGTGGTATTTGGTTTTATGTTTTTGCATTAGTTCACTTAGGATAATGGTCCCCAGCTTCATCCATGTTGCTGCAAAAGACAAGATCTCATTATTTTTTATGACCACATAGTATTCTATGATGTATATGCACAATATTTTCTTTATCCATTCTACTGTTAATAGGCATTTAGGTTGATTCCATGTTTCTGCTATTGTGAATAGGTATTGCAGTACTATTCACAATAGCCAAGATATGGAAGCAACCTAAGTGTCCATCAACAGATTATTGGGTAAAGAAAATGTAGTACATGTACATAACGTAGTACTATTGAGCCATAGAAATAATGAGATCCTGTCATTTGTAACAACATAGATGGACAGGGGGTCATTATATTAAATGAAATAGGCCAGACACAGAATGACAAACTTCACATGTTCTCACTTATTTGTGGGAGCTAAAAATTAAAATGATTGAATCATAGAGATAGAGAGTAGAAGGATGGCTACCATAGGATGTAAAGGGTATTATGGGGGTAGGGGTGGAAGTGGAAATGGTTAGTGGGTACAAAACATACTTAGAAAAATGAATAAGACCTAGTATTTGCTAGCACAACAGGGTGAGTATAGTAAAAAAAATAATTTAATTGTAATTTTAAAACAACGAAGAGTATAATTGGATTGTTCATAACACAAAGGACAAATGCTTGAGGGAATGGATACCCCATTTGCCCTGATGTGACTATTATGCATTGCATGTCTGTATCAGAATATCTCTGTGCCCCATAAATATATACACCTATTATGCATCCACAAAAATTTTAAAAAATTAAAAAGATTAGAAATGTTTTTAAAGATAAGTACCCGTACTTTTTGTTATAGATGAGAAATTTCAGGCTCAAGAAGAGATATGATTTATCTAAAGTCTATTGTTAATGGGCATTTAGGTTGATTCCTAAATAATAATGTTCACTGCATCCACGGTAACTAACACTATGTAGAGACTCAATATGAGGTGTGCTTATCTAAATGAGTGAGTAAGTGAATCAATAAATCAATGACAGAGCTTGGAGAAACCAGGACTCCCTATTCTGAGTCCTGTATTCTCATACTCTTACACAGCCTCCTTATATTAATATAGAAAAAAAGTAAACATGCTTCAATTACAGTAGCAGGAATGATTTAGATTATTCATAATAAAGAAGTTTTTGGTAATTTAAGGCTAATTCTAGGCTTTTATCTTAAGATATAGAGTGTGCCCCCACCTCTCTTAAGAACAGGAGAAAACCACTGGAAAAGTTATACTGTATCCTCCTAGTAACCCTATTGGTCTTTCTTACTGGGACTTTCAGATTTTCAAGAAGAGGTACAGCTTCATTGAGTTCAGGGTCTTTTTCCACCCGTGTCATAGCAGTAAAATCCCTTTTCATCAGAAACTACATTTCAAATGTACTTTTATATGTGTGTATATATATAAGTGTATACATATATGCACACATAGACACACACATAAATGAATTGTAATTATCCACACACCACATTCAAGAACTTACAGCCTAAAGAAAGGGTCAATGTTTAGTAACCCAGATATAGGTTCCCAATTACTTTCTTTTTATAGGTATCCTGGTCCAGTTATTATAAGAAAGGGTAAAATTCTAATTTATGCCATGCCCAGGATGTAATAGGAGCTCACTTTGTTGCTTGAATGACTAATCTTATAGGAATATTAACAAAGGCATCTGGATGTAATACTTCCCTGTATAAAATGGGCTCCAATTTTTAAAGGAAAGCAGACACAAAGGTTACTTTTTGACCCACCCTTTGATGAATTTACAGGGAATATCACACACTTCAGACTTCTTTTAAAAGTCCTTGTTAATGGTCGAGCTTATTGGGAACTCAGTCTACAGTCTTCGTAAAGTCTTCCAAGGCTCAAGAACCCATCTCTAGTAAATTCCAATGCAATGTCTTTTTAATGTTTCCAGGAACTAAGATTTGGAATGAATAAAAATGTTACAGGCTGGGCGCGGTGGCTCACGCCTGTAATCCCAGCACTTTGGGAGGCTAAGGTGGACAGATCACCTGAGGTCAGGAGTTTGAGACCAGCCTGACCAATATGGCGAAACCTCGTCTCTACTAAAAATAAAAAAAAATTAGCCAGGTGTAGTCGTGTGCCTGTAGTCCCAGACAGTCGGGAGGCTGAGACAGGAGAATTGCTTGAACCCGGGAGGCGGACATTGCAGTGAGCCGAGAGCTGAGATTGCACCAATGCACTCCAGCCTGGGTGACAGAGCGAGACTCCATCAAAAAAAAAAAAAAAAAAAAAAAAGTTATAAACAAATTAGAGTTGATAGTTCCTAATGTAGAGGATTTTACTTAACTTTTTAAAAAGGTATTATCTTGGGAAGGAGTGGAGTTTGAACTATTGGGGTTTAAAGTGGGAGTTAGGAAACCTACATTCCAGTCCTGGCTCTGCTATTGATTGTTGTTGAGGGACCCTGGAGAGATGACTTGCTGCATACTCTGGATAATTTCTGTCTCCCTGTGCTTCACAGGAATTATATAACAGAGTGAGAATGTATGTGAAAACATATTGAGCTCCTTAATATAAAAATTAAATGCCACAGCTAGACTTAAGAATAAAGTTATCTTCTATTTTCCCATCCAAAATGCTCCATTTCCACTCCTTTACACACTTTAAGGGCTGTTACAATAAACAAAGTGTAATGTTTAACACATATAATAAACCATAGATTCTGACCAAAAATAAACCAAAAAAAAAAAAAAAAAAAGCAGGTGGTCCAATATAAAAAGAAATGCGCTTTTTCCCCCTTACTTCTATTATGGCACCAGCCACCCTTCTAGTTAGTTACCCAGGCTTGTAATCATTGTGTGTGTGTGGTTTTTTTTTTTCTTCTTGTCTATGGCACACTAAACTGTAAGCTTCTGGAAAGCAAGAACCATTCGTTCACATTTGTAGCTCCGACAGTATCTAGTAAGGCCCTTGCTCATGGGATTCGGTAAATGTGTGTTTGGTGAATAGACTCTCAGCGTAAGGTTGCTTGTAGAGCTTCTTACCTTTTAATTCTTCTGGCTTCCCTACCTCCAGTGAACAAATAAGGCTCACGATTACTTGCTCTTTCCTATAATTCTATTTCCAGCTTGTTCTCTCTATTACTTTTTGCAAGTTTAAAATGTCATCTGGCTTTTACTATCATAAATTGAACTAAGAAGCCGTTCTAAAATGATATTTGACCTTTGTAGGAAAAAGCTCTGTGTGCAACTCTAAGATGAAAGATTCAAGAGAAACCTAAGAAGTGCCTGACTTACTCTAGTGTGAAGCTTGTTTTATTTTAAACTCTAGCATCTACTTTTCCACCACTGATCGCCTGAAGGCCAACTTAGAACATATCTCGAACTCCCGAAGGAACACTTTGTATCAGATATGTGAATAATTCACAAGACAGCTCCTTCTCTTCTTTTTTATCTTGATTAAAGTCACTCTGTTGTCCTAGTCTCCTACTGATATCTTCAGAATCCCTCAAAAAACAACATTTTGTCAAAGTCCATTAGTTTACTCTTGCTAATTCATTTAAGCAGACATTTGCTCCTGAGATATCTCCAGTTTGCTTCATTCTCATTGCACCTCCCTAGTTTAGGCTCTTATTACTTGAAATCACCAGGCCTATTCATTACTTGCAAATGGGAAATTTTCATGTGCAAGCCATTCCTTCCCCATTCCTTTTCCAGTCCATTCTTTTCTAGTCCATTCCCTCCCCATGTCCCCAGGGCCATCAGATTTATCTTCCTAAAAACACGTACCTAAGCTTGAGCTCACTTCTTAATAAAATCCTAACTGCTCAGCCTGGCATCCAAGATCCTCCAAAATAAGCCCCAGTTTAGAGTGCCCAGTATCATCTTCCATTTCAGATTTGAAAGCACAAGTCTTACATGTACATTATTTTATCACCATCACCCATTTTTTTTTACTTTTACCTCTGACTCCTTGTTTAAGTTATTACTTTTGCATAGAGTGCTCTACTCCCCCATACCTGAAAGATTTATCCGTTCTTCAAAGAAGGTTCAACTAAAATCCTATACCCTTCACAAAACTTACATTTCCCAAATCCAACCCCAGTTTAAATTCATCTTTCCTGACCGTATACTCCCTTCACACTTTAGACTTGTGGACATAAGTATTTGTGTCACTCTTTGCTTTACTGTAACCTTCTTAAGAAATTTTCTTACTGAATTATTCCCCCACAGCACCACCCAGCACAATATTTGCACTGAATATACTTGGTATCATTCAGTAAATGTTGAATAAAGTTTGGGTCAGAAAAATTGGAGTACCAGTCTAGAAGTTCTTGCTCATCAACACTGGGCTTTTATTGGTCAAGGCGATACTATGCCAAGCAAATGGATAATCCTTGCTACTTCGTGTTTTTTTGGGAAGGTTAAAAGGCTTAAAACACACATTTTGAGGGAGTACTATGAAAGTCATTAGGCATATATGGGTCTCTAAAGAGCATGTGTTTTTCTGTTTGTAATTATTAAAGTATAGAATCTTCAACAGTGTCTCCTTCTCAGTGTTTCCTGGTCCTAACACATGTGTTAGTAGAACCTGACTTGTGATATGCTGAATTGTGCTTTACCCATATCTCCAATTTTTCCCACAGATAGGGATGAGGCTTACCTATGGACTTCGTTCAAGTTAATTCTTCCACCTTATCACTCAGCATTCCAATTTCCTCCTTAATAGGATGATGCCCAGATTCCGCCCATCTCACCTGAGTTATTAATATTAGTCTAAAGGTTTGCATTCATAGACTCCTTTTTCCTTCTGGAATCAAACAGCTCATCAGTAAATAATCATGGCTGGATAACACTGCAAATTTTTAGATATTCAAAAGTATCAATTAAGTACTTATGAAATATCTGATCCTATTGTAGGTAATGGGAAATTACAGTGCCAGATAAGATAGACATAACATTTGCAGGGGAGTGAGGAGAATATATTACTTATTAGAGAGGCAGATAACAAGGTACAGCTAAAAGAAGCCAGGCAGATTCTTGCCTTTTAGAAAGAAACAATCATGTTGGCTGTTTTCAAACAAAACTTACTCAGAACCCAAGTGTCTACAATGAACTCAAGTGTAGAGCAGCCAGTGGGGAACTTAGCTACTAGTACAACAGTTCTTGTGGCTTCCTTAACAGTAATAAGAACAAAGAGGCCATTGGGCAGCAGAATAGCCAATAATAATTACATTCAATGGGGAGATATGGACAAAAATACAGGAAATTTCAATATTATGCAATCAGGGTAGTCACAGTTCAGGAGTGAGGAGCAGTGGGCATTGGTCAAAGAAGGCTTTCTGGAAGAGACAGTTAACTGAAGCATGAGTAAGAATTGCTCATGGGGAAGGAATTATTACACACACAAAGCCCAAAAAATGAAAATTAGAGTGGAAAAGAGCAAGCAGATGAGTTTATGGTTGAAGCGTAGAGTGAGAAAGATGGAAGTGAATATTGAGAACTAGGGGCAAATCTTTGGCAAGTCCTATAAGCCATGGTACAGTACTTGGATTTTATTTATTTTAAGCATCAGAAAGCCACTGAAGGAGACTTTTTAGATGAGAATTATTTTAGAATGATTACTCTGATTTGGGGAAATAGTTTGTAGGAGATTAAGACTGCAAACACTGAGACGATTTTGCAGGCTTTGGGTGAAAATGATGGGGAGTGCGTGTCTTGTGGACAGCGAATAGTTGGATCATATTTCTTCCTTCATCTACCAATCTCTGCCTTTTAACTGAAGAGTTTCTTTACATTTAAAATACTGATAAGGAAGACTTCAATTCAACCATTTTGCTATTTGTTTCCTGTATGTCTTACATGCTTTTTATTCCTCAATTTCAACATAACTGCCTTCTTTTGTGTTCAGTTGACTTTTTTTGTATTTTCTTAGTGGTTACAATCAATATCTTAAACTTATAACGATCTAGTTTGAATTAATACTAACTTTGCTTCAATCATACACAAGAACTCTCCTCCTATACAGTTTCCTCCCTTCCCATTTATGTTGTTATCACAAATTACATTTTATACATTATGTGTGCCCATCAACACAGATTTATAAATATTGTTTTATGCATTTTTCTTTCAAATCATATAGAGAAAAATCCATTTCAATGAAAATATAATGCCCATTCCACACACAAATTTTGGGTAGCATGTCTGTATGTATTCTAAATAGCACTTTGCACATTCAAATATCACAGTGACCTTGTCAGAATAGAAAGACATCAGATCTGAGTTCTGAGCACATTTCACATTGTCCTGAATAGCTTGTTTTGGTTTTCCTGAAGCACTAAAGTTATGTTCCTGAACTTTCTCATATCAAGCATAGATAGAAAGTTCTAATATTTGCACAGATTTCTGGGATATGTGACCAAGGTAGCTCACAACTTGAGTCCATTGGGCTTCGGGGCTCATGTTACCATAGGCTCTGACTCATCTTCCTAATGGTTGAAGGAATCAATAACCGGTCTTACTTGTTACCTCTTCTTGGCACATCAATTGAGAACCTATGCTATTTTTCATCCAGCCTTTATTCTGGATGGAGAAGCAATCACTGAAGGGATTTGCTTAAAAAGGAAAAACAATGTTTCATGTTGTAGGCAAAATATATGGTGTCGCATCCCCCAGTATTTCCCTTTCCCTGGTGTACATTCCCTGAATAATCCCCAGGGCTGTGAAGATGATGCATTTTACTCCTGTGATTAGGTTATATCATGTAGCACAGCTGATTTTAAGACAGGGAGATTATCTAGTGGACCTGTCCTAATCACATAAGTGCTTTAGAAATAGAGTTTTCTCCAACTGGGAGCAGAAGAGTAAGTCAGAGAGAGGTGCTCCATCAGGCCTGGAATAAAGCAAAACACCCCTAGTGTGAACTGCCAATGGAGAGGGGTAGCCTCTGGAGCTGAGAGCATTGCATTCCCTAGCCAACAAATAGCAGAAAAATAGGGACCTCTGTCCTACAGCTGGAAGGAAATGAATTCTCCAACAACCTGAATGAGGTTTGAATTAAATTACTCCTTAGAGTTTCCAGAAAGGAATGCAACCCAGCCAACACCCTGATTTTAGTTCGGTGAAACCCTGAGCAGAGAAATGCAGCTATAGCATTCCTCAACTTCCATAGAACTGTGAGGTAATAAATGAGTGTTTTTTTTTCAGCAGGTAAGTTTGTGATGATTTATTACATTGCCCTAAAAAACTAATATAGTCCCTTTCTCTGATGAGTTCAGATTTATAGAGACCCTCTTAGAGATAAACCTGTGATAACAAGGCTAAGGGTTACTTTACGGGAGTCTAATGAAAAGAACTTAACAAGACTTTATGTAACTACTATATTACTATATTACTACTGTCAGAGTCTCACCTAAAAGATGAGAATATTAGTTGTGTCAGTCACTAATCAATTATGGATAAAATGTCATACAGGAAGTCATCACTGAGTGGATAGCCATTTAGGGTTAGGGGTGTGGGTACTTAATGGAAGAAGAAAAGGAAGGAATAGCTATCTTATAAGTAATAGGAAATACATTGATACCTGCCATATGGAGACTTGGAGAATGGGTAAGTCAAGACGCCTGGGAAGTGGTATTGGCCAGTACCTGGGGGCTGAAGCACAAGTAGCTAAGGAGACAGAATAAGGCATGGGACATGGCTTAAGAGTCCTGTAAGCCAGTTAACTAGTGTGGAATTGGAAAAAAATTCTTTGGAAGCTTGGTTTTCTTGTGTGTGTTTTGTACTTCTTTGTTTTCTTTGCGTTCTTCATTCACATTTTTTCAAGTCTTTAAAAAATTTCAACCTTTTACAGCTGTGCTACGGGAAACCAAGCAATAAGGAAATTGTTCACACTCATGCCAGAGATTTAATACAAAAATAGTGTTCCTCTGGAGGTCAGACATGATAGTTTAAGCTGGAAGAAAGGCTTCAGGAAAGTATTTCCTGTTAGGGGCCACTTCAGATAGGTTTAAAGTTAGTTAATCTTAAACACCCCTAGTGTGACTGATTTTTAATAAAAGGGTGGCATGAGGAAGCTTCTTTCTGGTAATGGAACAGTTTTGTATCCTGATGGTGGTGGTAGTTACACGTGATGAAATTTCATTTGAAATAACTCCAAAAATGAATGCATATAAAACTTGATAACATCTGAATCAGGTCTATAGTTTGGCTAATAGCATTGTACCAATGTTAATTTCCTGGTTTTCATAATGTTTATGGTTACATAAGATGTTTCTACTGGGGAAATCTGGATGAGGGGTACACAGGACTCTCTACTGTTTTGCAACTTCTTATGAGTCTTAACTTATTTCAAAATTAAAAATGTTTAACTGAAAAAAAACTGAACACCCCTAGACTTCTGATACCATCCCAAACATTGCTTTCTGAAGTTGATCCAGACTAGGAATTACGTGAAAAGTATTTTTACAGGAAGTTTTAACAACTAGGAAACACCCACTAAACCCCAGCCCTATGACAGAATCACAGAGCACCTGGATATGAGAGGCTCTACCTCAGGCTTCTATGTTAATATCAGGGCTGTAAACACATTCTGAAGAAATATTAACAATATCTCTCAATCCTCTAACTCTCCCTTCACTTTCTACCCCTAAACCAGTCAACTCTCCTATGGGAACTTACACCCAGAAGTGAGAAGCAGAGGATGGTAAGGAAAGGTCAACAGCATTATTACTGAGGTAATTACAAGACAAAGCCCTCAGGCCTTTGACTTACTGTCCTGCTGGTACATGTTATACACCACAAAGCTTTGCTTATTGTCATCTGTCTTCTAATCATCTGTGAGACTTGATAATATGAGACACTGTCCCAAAGCCTAGTGCATGATATAGAAACAATGAGAGATCCATGTAGCAGAAGGTTCTGTCTGCACTGAGCAGCTGTTTATCAGGGTTATCTCCCTCCACTGAAAGAATGCAGGCACCCAACATACCAACATATCAGCTTCCTGTTTTACCATGCAAGCACTCCAGTCTTTTTTTTTTTTTTTTTTTTTTTTTTGCAGGACTACACATTTTCTTTCTCCCTATCTCCTTTTGTGTCAAAAAAAAAAAAAAAAAAAACAGTCTTGCTCTTCATCAAAATCCAGGCTCCAAGAGCCCCAACAAGCATGTCACTCACCCCTGGTTTAAAACAAAGAAAAATGAAAATGTATTTTAGAGAAGGACAGGGGTGATATACGTAAGAACCTTTTGCCTAGGCTAGTATTGTTGTAAGGTCGTTTTTAGAAACAGCTTGAGTTCTAAACTTAACCAGATGGAAATGTGCCTGCTGAGAGTTGGACCTAATTCAGAAAAGATTGTTAGCCAATAGATGAGGTATTTAGACCAGCATATGCCAAAAATGGTCAATCAAGTTGTCCCAAGTGTGACTCCCCCATAGCAGATGTCACTGTCTCTTTAAAGGCTTTTGAGTGTCATCCTTTAGCATGGAGGTGGGTTTTATACATGCACACATAGACATAAATAAAACCTGGGCCTGTAGCCACCCTTCATTTTATAGCACTATGGCCTTATCACTCTATCAGTAAAGAGCATAAGCCTGCTCTTAGGGCTTTTAAATGAACACAGATTTTGCAAATCAAACAAAAGCTATGAGCATACACAACTAATTCCAAGCAACTATCCTTGCTTTTCTCATCTTTTCATGTTCCTCTATTATAAAAGCAACAGAAATATAATACCGTAATTGTCCACATTCTCATCACCTAATAAAAGTCAGTATTTGTATTTGTCCATGTTACCTTTTATTACTTGCCCTTTTTCTTATTCAACTTTTGACATTTTCAAAAATATAGATCAGAAATGGAACTTTGCCCTCCTAAAAATAGGCATACCCTGAAAAGACACTGTTTTCCCAAACCTGGAAAAGTAAAGAGATACTCCAAATGCAATGATGACCATTACAGTGCTCTACAGTTCAAAAGCCCTTTTATATCCATTTTCTCATTACATCCTTATGACAAGCTTATAAGGCAGGCAGGGCTCTAGGAAACTGACAAAAGTATAGGTTCTCTTGCCATCCCCTCTCTCTAGCTAAACCAGAATAAAAGCCCTTCCTGGGCAGAAGGTCAGTTTGAAGAGCTTCAGATGCACAGAGGAGGCTGAAGATTCTTCTAAGTGAACTGAATGACATTTGAACTGGATCTTAAAGAATGGGCAACATTTGGACTTGCAGAGATGGCAAGAGAAGAAACAGAAGGTATCACACCCAAGGCAACACATGAGGAAAGCATGTGACATATTAAGCAAACTGTTTTCTTGAATGCAAGATACATGAATATGAATTGTAAGAAACAAGACTGAGAGATAGGCTGGTATCAGATCATGAAAGGTCTTAAATGTCATATTTAAAAGTTTAAATTGTGTGACCTCTAATTATGTGACCTTGAGCAAGTTAACCTCCCTGTGTTCCAGTTTTCTCATCTGTAAAATGGGTATTATAGTACCTACTCTACAGTATTATTGTGGGTATTAAATGAGATAATGCATGTCAAGCACTTAGGACAGTGCCTGGCACACAGTAGGCAACTTGTAAATGATAGCTGTTGTTATTCTTATCTTAATTTACCTTCATTGTCAGGCTCTGTTTCCTAAACTGTAAAATGAGGAAGCTGGACTATATCAATTTACTTCCTAAATTCCCTAGACATCTTCAACACTATTTATCATCACCATCTTCTTGCTCCCTCCTGTACTATGCTATCCCCAAACCCAACCTCTAAGCTAGTGGAAATTTTATCATTTTGTAAAAAGAGAGTGAGGTTAGAAGAGGTGATTACAAGAACCTTGAATATTTCATCCAGATGATATAACTAAAAGTCTTTAGCTAAGAATCTGCAAGCTTCCTTTAGCATAATCACAATCCCAATTTGTTAAAGAATACAATCAATCTGGATAACAACAGACCCCAACAATATTTACAAACCATACATACATACATACATACATACATCTGATAAGGGGTTAATATCTAAAATTTGTGAGGCACACAAAGAACTCAATAGGAAAAAAACAGGCCAATTTAAAAATGGGAAAAGGACCTGCATATATATTTCTCAAAAGAAGACATATAAATGGCAACAGGTATATGAAAAAGTGGTCAACATCACTAATCATCAAAGGAAATGCAAATTAAAATCACAATGAGCATGGACACAGGGAGGGAAACAACACACACTGGGGCCTGTCATGGGGGCCAGGGAGATGGAGAGCATCAGGATAAATAGCTAATGCATGCCAGGCGTAATACCTAGGTGATGGGTTAAAAGCTGCAGCAAACCACCTTGGCACATGTTTACCTATGTAACAAACCTGCATGTCCTGCACATGTATCCCAGAACATAAGATAAAATGAAATTAAATTTAAAAGAAAACACAATAAACTATCACCTCATACCTGTTAGGATGGCTATTGTCAAAAAGATGAACTATAACAAGTGTTGGTGAGGATGTAGAGAAAAGGAAACACTTGCATGCTTTTGGTAGGAATGTAAATTAGTACAGCCATTATTGACAATGGTATGAAGGTTCCTCAAAAATTAAAAATGGAATTACCACATGATCCAGCAATCCCACTCACGGGATTATAGCCAAAGAAGATGAAATCAGTATGTTGAAGAGATATGTGCACTCCCACATTCATTGCAACATTATTCACAATAGCCAAGATATGGAATCAACCTAAGTGTCCATCCATTGTGTGTGTGTGTGTATGTGTGTGTGTGTATAATGAAACATTCATTATTCAACTTTAAAAATAAATTCTGTCATTTGCAACAACATGAATGAACCTGGAGGACATTATGCAAAGTGAAATAAGCCAGGCACAGAAAGACAAATACTGCATGATCTCAGTTATATGTGGAATCTAAAAAAGTGGAACTCATACAAGCAGAGAGTAGAATGATAGTTCCCAGGAGCTGGGGGAGCGAGGAAATGGGGAGATGTTGGTCAAACGGTGCAAAATTTTAATTTAACAGGATGAATAAGTTCTAGAGATCTAATGTACTGCATGGTGACTATAGTTAATGATGCATACTTGATAATTGCCAAGAACATAGATCTTAAATGTTCTCATCACACCAAAAAAAAAAATGGGATAGATGAGAAAATGAAGGCATAGAGAGGGAAATGTCTTTTAAGGTCACATAGCTTGTTAGTGATAGAACCAATACTCGAACCCAGGTTTCCAATACTGTCCTTGTCCTTACCACCACAAATCACCACCTTGATTACATCACTTAGAGCAGTGGTCTCCAACCTTTTCGGCACCAGGGACTGGTTTCATGGAAGACAATTTTTCCATGGACGGTGGCAGGGGATTGTGGGAATGGATTCAGGATGAAACTGTTCCACCTCAGATCATCAGACATTAGATTCTCATAAGAAGTGTGCAACCTACATGACTCACATGTGCAGTTCACAATAGGGTTCTTGCTCCTGTGAGAATCTAATGCCACCACTAACCTAACAGGAGGCGGAGCTCACTCTCCCACTGCTCACTTCCTGCTGCATGGCCCAGCTTCTAACAAGCCACACATCTGTACCCTTCTGTGGCCTGGGAGTTGGGGACTCCTGATTTAGAGAGCTAGAAATCTGTTAATCTGCCCAGTTTCATTCAAAGAGGCAGACTGAACCTGCCAGAAAATTGACAGTCCATTTGGCTCTCTGTAGAAATAATAATAGAAAACAATAGAACGTTGTAGGAAACCAGTTAAAACCATAACAAAAAGTGAGACCTTACCTTATGTGGGAACATTCTGCCCTTCCCAATTTACATGGAAAACTAAAGATAGAGCTGAGCTGTTTTTGTTGCAAATGAGTAAGAGGTAGAAAGATTCTGAATCTTTAGTTAAGATATATGGATTAATATTTTAAATGACCAAAGAATCTTTGCTACTATCCAGAAAATGTTTCCAGACGTTAGGAAAAACTGATCACACTTTGTGCTAATCTATTTGCACTCAGCACATTAGGCCTTGCACTAAAGTTGCGTTTTTGTTTTTTTTTTTTTTTATCTCACAGATTACTGCATTATAAGCTCCTTGAGGGCAAACAGAACATTTTTCTCATTTGAGTCCTCTTTGGGGTGAATTTGCCTTGGACTTTGCACATAATAAACACTGGATTAATAACCACTTGTTCTGTGAATTAATTGGCTTTTATTGGTTATAACTTAAACCAATGATTTTCATTGTTTTTCCTATTTTTGTTAAGTGAAATGGGAAGGCCATATTGCCCCCTCCTATAGTAAAAAATTAATCATAGAGTAAAATTAAGTTTGTAAGTCTAAGTGGACAGTTAAAATCTCTAGCAACCCTCATTGGATGACATTTGTGACCTTTAAAAGTCTCTGCCCTTCATATACGCCATGGAATACTATGCAGCCATAAAAAAGAATGAGTTCATGTCCTTTGCTGGGGACATGGATGAAGCTGGAAACCACCATTCTCAGAAAACTAACAAAGAACAGAAAATCAAAAACCGCATGTTCTCACTCGTAAGTGGGAGTTGAACACTGAGAACACATGGACACAGGGAGGGGAACATCACACCCCAGGGCCTGTTGGAGGGTGGAGGGCAAGAGAAGAGATAGCATTAGGACAAGACCTAATGCATGCGGGACTTAAAACCTAGATGACAGGTTGACGGGTGCAGCAACTGTATACCATTATACATGTATACTTATGGCACATGTATACCTATGTAACACACCAGCACGTTCTGCACATGTATCCCAGAACTTAAAGTATGATAAAAATAAAAGTCTCTGTCCCTTTCCGTTTATCTCTTTATGTAAGAACAAGAAACAAAGTTATATGGAAAAGTTTTTTTAATGAATATTTTTAATTGAAAGAGCTCTACCTGGTAACAATTTCAAGTAGTCCAAATGTTAATGATCATTTTTGGTTTTCACCTTAATAATAACAATTATTGATCACATTATTTGAAAAAAGTTGTTTCATGTAATCCTTATTACAATCCATTTTATAGCTGGTGAAACAGTCTCAGTTACTTTAAGGAGCTTGTCTAAGGTCATGAGTGATCTGAATCCCCAAGACTAACTGATAACAGAGCCAGTAACCTTCACTAACTATGCTATATTCCTCTCAAAGCCTTGTTTGAGGTTTTCTATACCTGAGGGAAAGCCACCATGTGGGGAAATTGGCCCTGAAAGAAATCATAAGGAATAATTTTTAAGGAAAACTTCGTCCTCATTGTATTAAAAGGGATTGTAGCTTTAAATTATAAACAGTTCAAAAATCCTTGATTACATAAAAAGAGACCAATAGTTTTTTGTTCCAAAAGGATATTTACTAGAGATACTTAGTTTCTGATCTCATGCTCATTTTTCCAACACAGGGTACTCTTTGTACTTTTCGATTTGTACTGAGAATTATTAATACTTTATCAGAAAATGACCTGTTTTTCCCCTGTAACTCTGTCATTCTAAATGAGTTCCTGTATTATTAAGTGTGTGTTTTAAAATTTGTCATTTGGTCCCAATTCTTCCTATTAGAGAAGCCATTTCTGGTTTTGTAATGAAAGGCACTGAAAATGTGATTTGATTAACAAATGTGCTTCATGGTAAGGCAGGTTTTATTTAAAGTAAATATATTTAAATCACAGGTTAGGAAGACTTGATTTCATAGAACCATAAAATATTGGCATTGAAAGGGAAATTAGAGGTCATTGAGACCGACCCTCCATCTCAGATTATTAACTACATCCCTGACATTTTTCTTGGAAAAATGCTTTATTGTTGTTTGCTGTAGCCTTAATGCAGGTTATTCAACTCAGCAGTAGATTTAGGCTTCATTTTAGAAGGTACATAATAGTACAATTTAAAGCAATGACTCACTTTTTTACTCTTCAGATTAATTTTGCATCTACATAAGGAAACTTAGTAATGGTTTCTTAAAATTTGCCAGAGCTAATTGAAGTAGATACTTGTGAGGTCATGGGAGATATGTCATTTCCTATTCAGTTGGCTAGTCATGAATATTGGTGAGTTATTTTTCACCAGACTGTATTTAAAAAGAGAATGAAGGTGTTTCATGTTAACAAAAATGACCAACTTATTCTGGAAAGTTTTCCTTTGCTAAAACATATATAATTATTTTAAAAAGACATGAATATGAACTTTCAAAGTGTTTATTTACTGATAAGTATATGTGTAGTAACCATAATTTTAAATAAAAATCAAGTCCCTTTTCATCCAAAAAGCTAAAAGTATTTTACTTAAAGAAGTGAATTTTCATCTTTAGCTTCCTATTTATTTGTATATTTGAAGAGAAAGACTAATATTATATTTTATATATTTTAAAATTCTTCTCAACTCAAAATGAATTTGTCTAATGGGAGAAAACATTTCCCCTTTATCTGTACAAGAAGGTGTCTTGTATTAAAACCAAGATCCATCACTGTGGGTATCTGAATCCATGTGTTTATAAGGTTTCTATTCATTTGCAGTGTCACTTTGCTGACAGGCTCAATAATAGCAAGACTGTATTGTTGAAGGATTCATCATTGACAAATATTTTCAGAATGCCTGCTTTGTATCAAGTGCTTTGCAAGGGGTTGGGGATATAAAGATTATTCCACCCCCGAACTAGTCCCTAACCTTAAGTTTACTGGGGGAGCCAGAGATGTTTAAATGAAAGCAATAATAGTACAATATACAGAACGTAGAGCACAAATTGACTACCCCTGCCTTAGGAAGTCAGAGATATCTTCACAAAGGAACTGACTTATGAATTAGACTAATGGATAAATAGGAGCTTACCAGTCAGAGAATGTAGAAAGACATTCCAAGCAAAGAGAATAAAATGTGCAAAGGCATAAGTGTATGACTGAGTATGGACTATTCAGGATATTTTAAGAAGGTTAGTGTGATTAGAGGGCACATGTGTGGAAATTAAGTGGAAGGAGATGAGGCTGAAAGAATGGATCAGAGAAGATGCTTTCCCTGTAGGTTTTGAGATGCCATTAATGTTTTCTTAGCAAGGGAATAATAGGATCAGTTTTGTATTTTTTAAAGATCACAACAGCTGTGCTATGAAAGATTAAATAGAGTCAACAAGACTGAAAGTAGAGAAACTGGTGAGGCTTCTACAATAGTAGAGAACGAGGGTTTGACCTAGAGTAGAGGAAGTAGGAACAAAAGGGAGAAGGGTATATTCATGCGAGATATTTTACGT
The DNA here is from genome assembly GCF_002776525.5 of Piliocolobus tephrosceles. NCBI lineage: Eukaryota > Metazoa > Chordata > Mammalia > Primates > Cercopithecidae > Piliocolobus > Piliocolobus tephrosceles. Next base: position 78,672,479 of record NC_045445.1, read on the forward strand.
AAAGTAGACGTGGATGAGGGAGATGAGAGATGCAAGGGTGACTCAGATTTCCGCGCAACAGAATGGAATTTCATAGAAGGTAAAAAGTTCAGTTTGAAGTGCCTGTACAATAGCTGGGTAGAGAGAGCATATTGGCATATTTATTTGGTTTGGAAATATGTTCCAGGTAGTGTTATGCCAAGATGCTTGTGGACATTTATGTCAGATTCTGTCTTTCAGCTTTGACTAGAACCAACTGTTGAAAAATCTCTCAGAGAAAGACAGAGCTACATGCTCCAGTGTGAAGGTAATTGTAAACCTTTGAGACCTGTTGATCTGATCTGCTGAGAACACTTTTCCAAGATGTTTTACTCTAGGTAATTAGGAATTATCATTTATATACCACATGAGTCTCAGAAAGCATTCAATGCACATACATTGATTCCCAGGTACTTATCAGATAAGTGCCTTCTTTCTAGGCTAGGAACTGTGTTAGATGTTGAGGTATGAAGGTTTAGTCTCATTCCTCTAAAATGATCAAGGCCTAGTGAGAAGTATACAGAGACCTTTCTAAGATCTCTCAAATACTGAAGTCATCTCCCTATTCTCCCAGAGTTTAACCTAGATTTAGGAGGAGACTGAGTAAGTTTTGAAAAGCAGAGATCACTGTCTTTCTAACTTAAGGTTATACCAAGATGAAATTCTCACACACAGACTTCAGCTTTATAAGCCATTGTTTTACAATTTCATTGTAAGAAATGGACTATTGGTATTAATTTAGAAATGCTTGTGTCATATAGACTTTGCCTTCATTTTGGGAGAATGGAATTCTACTTATAGTAGCTAAAGTACCAGGGTCGTTAGTGTGCTTAATATTCCCCATACTGATTACACCTTTTTCTGCTTTTTAAAAAACTTTTCTTATTTTTCTTTTATGTGTAAGTGGTGGAAGGTCTCAAAGCAAGAATGTGTCTGCTGAAAGAGTGACCTAGGCTGTTGTGCTTGCTCTTAGAGCAAGTAGTGTCTCTTTTTCTTTTCTTTAAAAAAACATTTTCTTCTATTTCTGGAGTTTTTATTTCATCTCAGTTGATGAAGGGAAGGCATTTGACAAAAATCCAACACCATCTCTCAATAAAAATACTCAATAAACTAGGAATAGAAGGGAACTTCTTCAACATTAATAAAGGCCACATATGAAAAACCCACAGCTAACATCATACTCAATGGTGCAACTGTGAAAGTTTTTCCCATAAGATCAGGAACAAAACAAAGATGTTTACTTTCATCACTTCTATTCAAGATTGTAATGGAAGTTCTAGCCGTAGCAATTAAGCAAGAAAAATAAATAAAAGCATCCAAATTGGAAAGCAAGAAGTAACACTACCTCTATTCACAGATGACATGATCTTACTTTCCAGAAACCCAAAAGAATCCACACCTAAGGCCATGGTGTGGTAGCCTACGCCTGTAATCCTAACACTTTGGGAGGTCAAAGTGGGAGGATAACTTCAGCCCAGGAGTTCAAGGCTGCAGTGAGCTATGATTGTGCCACTGCACTCCAGCCTGGGTAACAGAATGAGACCCTCTATCTAATGAAAAAAAGAATATCCTCCCCAATAAAAACCACTGTTAGAGCTAATGAACAAATTCAACAACATCGTAGGATACAATATCAAAAAGAAAAAATCACTGGTATTTTTACATGCTGGCAATGAGAAGTCCAAAAATGAAATTAAATGACTCCATTTATATTAGCACCAAAAATAGTAAAATATTTAGGAAGAAATTTAACAAAAGAATTGTGAAACTTATATTCTAAAATTGTTATAAAATATGAAAGAAGACTTAAATAAATGAAAAGACATCCCATGTTCATGGATCATGGGATTGCTAAGGTGGCAATACTCCTCAAATTGATCTATAGACCCCATCAAAATTCCAACTGAATTCATTACATAAATTGAACTGATCATAAAATTTATAAGAAAATTCAAGAATCCAAAACATTCTTGAAAAGAAAAATGTTGGAGGATGCACACTTCCTGATTTCAAAATTTACTACAAAGATGCAGTAATCAAGACAGTACAGTACTGGTTTAAAAATAGAAATATAAATCAGTGGAAAGTAATTGACAGTCATTTGCTTTTCAATAAGAGTACCAGGACAATCTGATGGAGGAACAAGTCGTGTTCTCAACACGTGGTACTGGGACAACTGGATAGTCATCTGCAAAATAATGTGGCTGGATGCGTACCTCACCCCACGTAAAAACATTAAGTCAAATTGATCATAGACTTACATGTAAGTGGTAAAGCTGTAAAACTCTTAAAAGAAAACATATAAATAAATCTTCACGACCTTGGATTAGACAATAGTTTCTGAGATGTGACATCAATAGCACAAGGGGAGAAAGCAGAAATAGATAAATTGGACTTCATAAAAATTAAGGTCTATTGTGTGTCGTCAAGAAAGTAAAATGAGAACCTAAAGAATAGGAGAAAATATTGGCAAATTACATTTTTGCCAAAAGAATTTAATGTAGAATGTATAAGAACTCTTACAGCTCAACAATAAGAAGACATAAGTCAATTAAAATGCAAAAAGAATCTGAATAAACATTTTTCCAAAGAATATATACAAATGGCCAATAAATACACAAAAAGATGCTCAACATCATTATCCACTAGGGAAATGAAAATTAGAACCACAGTGATCTACCATTTCACACCCACTAGGATGTCTATAATAAAAAAAAGGCAGGGGGGAGGGGCCAAGATGGCAGACTAGAAGCAGTTCCTGTGCACTGCTCTCATAGAGAGGAATCAATAGGGCTAGTGAACACTGACACTGCAGGACAATCATCTCAGACACCACACTGGGATCCATCAAGACAGCAGGGGGACACAGAGAGCAGAGAGAAGTAAAGCTTGGCACCAGCCTTTCTGGGCTCAGCATGGGACCAGGAGAACCTCTCCAACACGTGAAAGGGTGAGTGAGTGACATACCCCTGGGGATTCATGCTCGCCACAGGGACCTGTGCAAGACTGGGAATGGGAAAATTCCCCTCATCCCCTGCACCTCTCCCCACTGCACTTCTAGACTGAGCCAGAGAGCCACGTAGACATTTTGCAGGGGCAACTCCTGAGTCCAGGGGGAGCTCTATAATCCTTGGACCCTGGAACAGACCCGCACCAGTGCCATAGCCCCAGTAGAGGCTGCACTTGCAGTGTTGGGAACAGAAAGATTGTTCCATACCCCCTCACCAGATGGGGCTCAGAACCAGCTTCTGACCCAGTGGTTCCACTTCTGCCTGAACTCATCTAGCAATTCTTGTTGTCTTGGGATGCACCCAAATGCCAGAGTGGGTGACCCCACCCAACCCCGCCACTGGTAGCCAGGCATATAATGCCTGCTAAAGCTTCTATCCCAGCACTCCCACTTGTCTGTGAACTCAGCTGGTGGATGCAGCCTCCTGCTGTCACAGGAAGCACCTGGACAGCAGGGCATGTGCTCTCACTCACCCCCACCACTGGTAGCCAGACAGGTAATGTCTGCTAGACCTTTTAGCCCAGCAATCTCTCTCTTGCCTAAAGCCAGCTAGTATGCTCAGCCTCCTGTTATCCTGGTTAACACCCAGACAGCAGGGCCCCACTGCTGGTAGACAGGAAGGCAATGCTGGCTAGAGCTTCCAGCCCAGCAGTCTCAATTCTATCTGAATGTAGCTGGTGGGCACAGCCTCCTGCTCTCCTGGGAAACACCTGGACAGCAGGGTGGGTGACTCTACCCACCCTTGCTTCTCATAGCCAGGTGAGGCATGCCTGTTAGAGATTCCGGCCTAGAGGTCCTACCTCTGCCTGAATTTGCTGAGGGGCACTACCTCCTGTTTTCCTGGAAACACTCAGATGACATCTCAGGCAACTCAACCTACTCCTGCCTCTTGTAACCAGATGGACCACACCTAAAAGAGCATCCAGTCCAAGGTTTCCCCTTCTGTCTGAACTCTGCAAGCAGGCACAAGCCCATGTCCCCCTGCAGGAAGCACTCAGGCAGCAAATCAGCACTGCCTTGGCAAGGATATAGCGTGTCTGCTAGCAGCAGGTCCTACCAAAAGGAGCACTGTGGACCAGAACACCCAACAAAAGAAACATGGGCATGCAGACAGTAATTGAAGGGGGCTCCTCCAAGATCCAGGAGCACACTAAAATCAAAGCCAGTTGACTGAACCCAGTTTATATGGCAATCAAACACTCAAGGGCATCAAAGAAATTAAAAGAAAAAAAGCCATCCAAAGGACAACTTCAAAGATTGAAGGAACATCAGCCCACACAGATGAGGAAAATATAAAGCAACCACACAAACAAGTCTGCGTAATAACCAGCTAACAATATGATGTCAGGATTAAATTTATATTTATCAATATTAATACTAGCCTTGAATGTAAATTGACTAAATGCCCAAGTAACAGAGTGGCAAGTTGGATAAAGAAACAAAACCCAATGATATGCTGTCTTCAAGAGGCCCATCTCACACACAGTGAAACCCACAGCCTCAAAGTAAAGGGATGGAGAAAAATCTACCAAGCAAATGGAAAACAGAAAAAAGCAGGGTTCATTATTCTAATTTCAGAAAAAAAGCAGACTTAAAAACAACAACCATCAAAAAAGACAAAGAAGGGCATTACATAACGGTTAAGGGCTCAATTCAACAAGAAGACCTAAATACCCTAAATATATATGCACCCAATACAGGAGCACCCAGATTCATAAAACAAGTTTGTAGAGAACTATAAGAGACTTAGATAACCACATAATAATATTAGAAGGCTTCAACACTCCGTTGACAGTATTAGATCATCAAGGCAGAAAAACTAACAAAGCTATTTGGGGCCTGAACTCAACATTTGACCAAATGGGCCCAATAGACATCTATAGATCTCTCCACGCAAAACAACAGAATATACTTCCTTCTTATCTGCACATGCCACATACTCTAAAATCAACTACACAATCAGCCATTTAAAAAAATCCTCAGAAAATTTCAAAAAAATCAAAATCATACCAAGCATACTCTCCAACCACAGTGCAATACAAATAGAAACCAACATGGCACATGTATACATATGTAACAAACCTGCATGTTGTGCACATGTACCCTAGAACTTAAAGTATAATAATAAAAAATAAATAAAAATAAATTGCTCAGTGTATTTTTAAAAAAATAGAAATCAATACTAAGAAAACTCACGCAACACCATACAATTACATAGAAATTAAACAACCTACTAACAAATGACTTTTGGGTAAACAAGGAAATTAAGGCAAAAATCAAGAAATTCTTTGCAACTAATGAGGCTTCATACCAGAATTTCTAGGACACAGCTAAGGCACCGTTAAGAGGGAAGTTTACAGTACTAAATACCTAAAGTTAGAAAGATTTCAAATTGACAACCTAACATCATACCTAGAGGAACTAGGGATATAACAGCAAATCAACCACAAAGCTAGCAGAAGACAGGAAATAACCAGAATCAGAGCTTAACTGAAGGAAACTGAGATGCAAAAAAATCATACAAGAGATCAATGAATCCAGGAGTTTGTTTTTTGAAAGAACAAATAAGATTGATAAATGGATAGCTAGACTAATAACACCAAAGAGAGAAGCTCCAAATAAACACAATCAGAAATGACAAAGGGGACATTACCACTGACCCTACAGAAATACAACAAACTCTTCGAGACTATTATGAACATCTCTATGCACATAAACTAAAACATCTAGAAGAAATGGTTAAATTCTTGGAAACATACAACATCCTAAGATTGAACAAGGTAGATATTGAAGCCTTGAATAGACCAGTAACAAGTTCCAAAATTGAATCAGTAATAAAAAGCCTACAAACCAGAAAAAAAGCCCTGGACTAGACAGATTCAGAGCCAAATTCTACTAGATATATAAAGAAGAATTGGAACCATTCCTGCTGAAACTATTCCCAAAAATTGAGGAGGAGGGACTCTTCCCTAACTCATTCTATGAGGCCAGCATCATCTTGATACCAAAGTCTGGCAGAGACGCACAAAAACAAAACAAAACAAACAAACAAACAAAAACTTCAGGCAGATATCCTTGATGAACATAGATGAAAAAAATCCTCAATGAAATACTAGCAAACCAAATCCAAATCCAGTAACACATCAAAAAGATAATCCACCATGATTAAGTAGGCTTTATCCCTGGGATGCAAGGTTGGTTCAACATATGGAAATCAATACATAGGGTTCACCACATAAACAGAACAAAAAACAAAAAAACACATGATCATCTCTATAGATGCAGAAAAGGCTTCTGATAAATTACAACATCTTTTCTTGTTAAAACCCTCAACAAACTATGCACTGAAGGAACATACCTCAAAATAATAAGAGCCATTTATGACAAACCCACAGCCAACTTCATACCAAATGGGAAAAAGCTGGAAGCATTGCCCTTGAGAATGGGAACAAGACAAGGATGCCCACTTTCACTATTCTTATTCCACATAGTAATGGAAGTTCTAGCCAAAGCAACCACGCAAAAGAAAGAAATAATGGCATCCAAATAGAAAGAAAGGAATTAAAACTATCCCTGTTTGCAGATTATATAATTCTATAACTAGAAAATCCCATAGTTTCTGCCCAAGAGGTCCAAGATCTGAAAAACAACTTCAACAAGATTCTGAATACAAAAATGAATGTACGAAAATCAGTAGCATTCCTATACATCAACAACGTGCAACCTGAGAGCCAAATCAAGAATGCAATCCTATTCACAATAGCCACAAAAAGAATACTGCTAACCAGGGAGGTGAAAGATCACTACAACAAGAATTACAAAACACTGCTCAAAGAAATCAGAGATGACACAAACAAATGGAAAAACATTCCATGCTTATGGATAGGAAGAATCAGTATATTAAAAATTGCCATGCTGCCCAAAGAAATTTGCAGATTAAATGCTACTCTTATCAAACTATCAATGACATTCTTCAAAGAATTAGAAAAATCTATTTTAAAATTGATATGGAACCAAAAAAGAGCCAGAATAGCCCAGGCAATCCTGAGTAAAAAGAACGAAGCTGGAGGTATCACATTATCTAACTTCAAACTACACTACAATGCTGTAGTTACCAAAACAGAATGATACTGGTACAAAAGCAGACACACAGACCATTGAAACAGAATAGAGAACCCAGAAATAAAGCCACACACCTACAACCATCTGATCTTTGACACAGCAGACAAAATCAGATAATGGGGAAAAGATGCTCTATTCAATAAATCATGCTGAGATAACTGGCTAGCCATATGCAAAGGATTGAAGCTGGACCTCTTTCTCACACCACACAAAGAAATAAACTAAAGATGGATTAAACACTTAAATGTAAAACCTACAAGTATAAAAACCCTGGAATATGACCTAGGAAATACCATTCTTGACATAGGATCTGGCAAAGATTTCATGTGGAAGATGCCAAAAGCAATTGCAACAAAAACAAAATTTGACAAATGGGATCTAATTAAACTAAAGAGTTTCTGCATAGCAAAAGAAACTATCGACAGATTAAACAGACAACCTGGCCGGGCGCGGTGGCTCAAGCCTGTAATCCCAGCATTTTGGGAGGCCGAGACGGGTGGATCACGAGGTCAGGAGATCGAGACCATCCTGGCTAACACGGTGAAACCCCGTCTCTACTAAAAAATACAAAAAACTAGCCAGGCGAGGTGGCGGGCACCTGTAGTCCCAGCTACTCGGGAGGCTGAGGCAGAAGAATGGCGTAAACCCGGGAGGCAGAGCTTGTAGTGAGCTGAGATCTGGCCACTGCACTCCAGCCTGGGCCACAGAGTGAGACTCCATCTCAAAAAAAAACAGACAACCTATAGAATGGGAGAAAATATTTGCAAACTATGCATGTGACAAAGGTCTAATATCCAGAATCTGTAATGAACTTAAATTTGCAGGCAAAGACCAAACAACCCCATTAAAAGATGGGCAAAGGACATGAACAAACACTTTCCAAAAGAAGACATACACACAGCTAACATGCATATGAAATAATGTTCAACATCACTAATTATTAAAGAACTGCAGATCAAAACCACAATGAGATACCATCTCACACCAATCAGAATGGCTATTATTAAAAAGTTGAAAAATAATAGATGCTGGCTAGGTTGCTTATACAATGCTGGTGGGAATGTAAATTAGTTCAGCCATTGTGGAAAGCAGTTTGGCAATTTCCCAAAGAACTTAAAACAGAAATATCATCCAACTCAGCAATCCCATTATTGGGTATATACCCAAAGGAATATAAATAGTTCTCCATAAAGACACACACAAGCATATGTTCATTGCAGCACTATTCACAATAGCAAATTCATGAAATCAACCTAAATGCCCATAATCCTAAAAGCCCTCAACATTAGTTCCGGTAGACTTGATAAAGAAAATGTGGCACCTATACCATGATATTATATCCTTTGCAGCAACATAGATGGAGCTGCAGGCCATTATCCCAAGTGAATTAACACAGGAATAGAAAACCAAATACCACATGATCTCACTTATAACTGTGAGCTAAACATTGAGTACACATGGACACAAAGAAGGAAACAATGGACATCAGGGTCCACTTAAGGGTGGAGGGTGAGAGGAGGGAGAGGATCAATAAACTACCTATTTGGTATTATGGTTATTACCTGGATGATGAAATATCTGTACACCAATCCCCATGACATGCAACTTACCTATAGAACAAGCCTGCACATGTACCCCTCAACCTAAAATAAAAGTTAAAAAAAAGAAAGAAAATAAAACAGATAACAACAAGTGTCGATGAGTATGTGGAGAAACTAGAATCCTAATACATTACTGTTAAGAATGTAAAATGGTGCAGCTTCTATGGAAAACAGTCTGACAGTTACTCCCAAAGTGTAAAATAGAGTTTCCGTATGACCCAGAAATTCCACTCCCAGGTATATACACAAGAGAACTGAAAAACAAAAACTTGTATGCCAATGTTTATAGCAGCATTATTTATAGCAGCTAAAAAGTGCACATGGCCCAAATGTCCACCAAATGATAAATAAATAAAATGCAGCATATCTGTACAATGGAATATTATTCATTAGTAAAAAGGAGTGAAGTTCTGATACCTGGTACAACATGGATGAACCTTGAAAGCATTATGGCAAGTAATAAGACAGTCACAATCATGTATAATCCATTTATATGATATATCCAGAATAGACAAATCTATAGATTCAGAAAGTAAATTATTAGTTGCCTAGGCTTGGAGAAGGAATGTTGGGAATAAATGGAAAGTTACTGCTAGTGGGTACTGGGTTTTTTGTTTCTTTTGGGGGTGACGACAGTGTTCTAAAATTGATTGTAGTAATCGTTGTGAAACTGTGCATGTACTAAAAAGCATTGAATTATATACTTTAAAGTGGTGTCTTGTTTGGTAGGCAAATTACATCTCAATAAATCTGTTACATTTAACTAAAAGTAACATAACCAGTTGGAAGTATGGAGAGAAAGACAGATGTGCATGTTGATGAAAATTGCTGCAGTGACCATGGCACTGAGGCTAGGTGATCCTTTTGATTACAGAAGGAGAGAATATATATCAGAGTTGGCAAAGTTCTATTCTACAAAGTAAATTGCTGGACAAAGATTAGAATACCATAACCTAATTCTTTCCAAGCATTTACTAGGAAACATGTTCACAAGCACAGCTCTCTCAGCTGAAGTTTGTCTTCCACCATTTTCTTCTTCCCTGTAGTGCTTAGGTGCCAGCCTCTGGTTTTCCAGAGATGCTGCTGCCACTGCCCTGGCCACTGTCACCACCACCAAAGATGGTGCTGCCACCAGGAACTAATGTTGAGGGCTTTATTGTCTGCATCGTGGGTCTTCTTTGAGCCAGGCTATGCCTTCATTTTTAGGCTATATTTAACAAGAAAGCTCCCAAAGCAGGTCTGCCTCATATTTCTTATATCTGCTCTTTTTGGTAGAAGAGATTTCCTTGTTTTTCCTCCTGTCACACTGTCTTCAAAACTCAGGCTTGAGTAACCCAAGATCTGGGCCAAAGAAAAAGCTGAGTGATAGGCACTGCAACCAGTGCCCTGTTGAGTTTTACCTTTCTCTCTCATGCTGTTCACTGCTGTACTGCTGTTTATCCAAACTTGTGAGCCTCCACTGTTTTTTTTTTTTTTTCTTTTTCTAACTGGATTCTTTCCCAGAAGGCTTCTCAATCCTTCATCTAAATAGATTCCTTAAAAGAACATCCTATCAGTCCTCTAAACATGTCCGAATCTTATGCTAACCAGTATGTGCTCAAGCTCAGACCACCCTCTCGCCTGAGCTCCCTCTCATAACTGACACAATCTTTATTCATCAATTCATACCTTATTTACTAAGCACCTGTCATGTGCCAGGCCCTATTCTAGGCACTGAGAGGTGAGCCCAATGCAATCCCTGCCTTCATGGAGCTTCTGTCTTGAAGGGGGTAGACAACAAGAAATTTCATGACTTATTATTTAATTGTGCTCTATAGGAAAAACGTATAGGCTGCTGTTACAAGATTTGATAGGAGGATCCAACCAAGGCTAGGGTAACAGGAAAGTGTCCTTGAGGAAGTGGTATTTCAGCTGCATTCCAGAGGCTGTGAAGGGGTTAACCAGATGGAGGAGGTTGAGGCAGAGAAATGAGTTTTACAGGCAGAGCAAACAACCTCCATTCATTCATTCCTTCATTCATTCTACAAGTATTCACTGAGCATCTACGATATATTAGGCATTGTTCCAAGTGATGAGGATACAGTAGTGAAAAACAAACAAAATTCATATTCTCATGTTGCTTACATTTTAATGGACGAAAGGGCCAAAAATGAACAATAAATATGTAAAATACTTGATATGCTAGGTGGTGTTTAGTGCTATGGAGGTTTTTTTTTTAAATCAACAAAGGGTGATAGGGAGGGCTGATGATAGGTGTGGGGAGGGGGTGTGGAGTGCAGTTTGCAAAGATCTAAGGTAGGGTGACTTCTAATACTTTCCAGATGATGAAAGTAGGCAAGCATGGCTGTGGGACCAAGAGTGGATCCTTGTCCTGCTGCTTCTATTAGTACTATCTTCAATTTATATAGCACTTTATTTTCATATACATTATTTCATACACTGCCCAGTCTTGCCCAATCCTTTCCAGCACAGAATAGATGACCCTTCTTCACCAAAAGCTTTTGATTCAGCATGTTGTGGGGACAGTTTCCATGGGAACACGCCTGCAACTTTACAATGAAAGTCAATAGAGAATTAGAGAATTAGGATTCTCTTTACAGAAATGTGTTTTTAGCCAACTTTGCTGGGTCAAAAATGTGTTTGTGGAAATTAATATCTTAGAGCTTTAAATTCTAGCTAATTAAGTCAGACAAAGGGGAAAAGCATTTTGCCAGAAAGACTAAATGTGCAAAGGAAGAACTCTGATTCTGAGAAAAGGCAACGTTAAGTGACCTGCAAAGCAGGGAATGATGGATCTGGCTTTCATAGGAGGTGATATGTAGCTGAGTGTTCAGAAGCAAGTGTTCAGAAGAACAAGTAGGCAATTCAAAGCCCATCTAGAATGTTTGCTGAGAATGAGGCTATACTGCATTTTTGGAATGAGTTCCTGACACACTTGACACATTACATGACATTCAAGGAAAAGCACTGAGAAATAGTCTAGGTATCGGGTTTAAAGAGGAGAAGAAGAGAGAGATATTGCATATAGTTATTGAGCAAACACCTTTTAATCTGGCCCTGTCAATTGCTACCTATATGAACTTGAACAAGTCTAAGCCTCAGTTTCCTCATCTATAAAATGAGAATGAGAATATACATTTTACAGGTTATTGTAAGAAATAAATGAAACAATGAATTTGGAAAGTATTTCAGGATACTGAAAGAGCTGATTTTTATTGAGGTCTTACTATCTTCCAGATACACATTTAAGCATTATAGTTTTAAGTATAAAATAACTCATTTAATCTTCACAACAACTCTAGGGAACTGATACTATTATTATCCTCCCACTTTACAGTTGGGGAAACAGGCTCAGAAATGTGGGATAACTTATTCATCGTCACACAGTAAATGAAAGAGCCAGGGTTAAAACTTTAGAGATCATGCTCTTACACTACACTGCCTAGGTAACAATTCTAAGGGTAGGGGAGCTAATTTCTCAGAAGCTGGGTATGAAATCTAACTAGTAAATAGCAAACATAGAATTCAAATGAAATCTGACTCCAAAGTCCATTTTTATTAACTATGCAGCATTCCGAGCACAGTAATCATAGTAGCTATCATTTGTTGACTGCCTATTTACCAAACACTTTATGTACAGTACCACTAATCTTCACAAGATAGATAACCTTACAAGGTAAATATTATTTTCATTTGACAGGAAAGGAAAATAAGCCTCAGAGAGTTGTTTTTTGATCAAAGGCACACCACTCAGGTTTTGAATCCACATCTGCCTCACACCAGACCCTGTGTCTACTACACCTTGCTATCATTCTTGTGGAATGTAAAGGGTACAGATGTTTGTTTTTGGTATCATATGGGTCAGAGTGTGTGACCATAAGCATCAGCTATATGCCTGTGGAAACTCAGTGATATGATTTTACATGAAAATGATACCAATTAGCTGTCATCTTCCAACTCCTACAATGTCTCTCATCTGATTTAAGGTGGCACGTCTGCCTCTTTCTGCTGTCCCCTCCCTTTTAGCTCTTTCTCGCCTTCCCATCTCTCCCTCCTCATTTCCTTTATCCGTTCTTCTCTACTCTCTTTTCTTTTCTCTTCTTGTTTATCTTGCAAATGTCTCTCCACTCTAGAGCCATCTGAGTTCAGTCAGGGGGACATGAGGGCATCTTCAGGTTTCTTCAGGGTCACAACAATCCTAGAACTGAATGAACCTCTTGCAGAGACAGTGGTCCCGGTCAGGTTCATCTCATAATGGATGAGGAGCCTGGCAACTGACCTAACCTCATCCAGATTTTGATAAATATGTGGACCAAGCCAGTCTCAAGAAAGACCCCACTGTTCTCTGAAGACATGTCTTAGGAGCGTGCATCTTTGGGGCCATAGCTGGTGTAAGAGTGTGCATGAAATCTCCAGCTCATTCATTTATTAAGACATTTTATTCTTCAAATGTAAGTGCCTGGCACTATCTGAAGAATGAAAAGATAAAGAGAAGGCAGCAAGATCCCTACCCTCCAAGAGGTAGAAATTCTCAGTCCAATGTGGGAGCAGACACATGGCCAAATACATGTAATACACAAAGATAAGTGCTTTAATGGAGATTTATGCAAGAGGCATAAGAGACCAGAAGAAATATCCACTCATTCTTCTTGGGAGGGTAGGAAGTCAAGGAGGACTTCAGTGAGGATGTGGCATTCAAGCGAGGCCTTGGCAGGTGAGGGACAGATCACCAGAGGAGGAAAGGACATTCTAGTCAGAACAAAGAACTTGTGCAAAGGAACAGAGGCATGAGAGCTTTTGAAGACAGCAAGTAGTTTAGTATTTCCAGTAAAGGCTTAACTCCATCACTTACCAACTTTGTAACTGAGGCCAAGTCACTTGCCCTTCTTGGCTTGCTTTCTCCTCTGTTAAATGGTTAGTATAATAATGATAATTTTATCCACACATGTATCTCACTAAGACTGTATGAGGAGGAAATGAAATAGTTAACATGGAATCCCAGCATCACTTGAGGGTGTGGATTTAGCCATTCTTTCTAACCTTTAAAGGCTATGTGACAGTAATAATTTTATAAATTGTAAAGCATCATACACATGTGCTTTGGTAATGTTGTAAGTCTCATGGGCTAAAACCACATCCCCACAGGGAAGCTTAAGAGTCAATTTTTTAGCCATAGTTTTTAGCCACTGGGCTGCAACCCCTCACCACCTAGTTTGGTTCTGGGACTTCCCACTCCATCCCTTCAACCCCATGATGGCTTTTCATCAGTTTATGTAGGATGATATGTAGGCAAGACTATTTCTCTGCACCTGCCTACTTGGCCTGTTCTTACCTTTTTATCTTTCTGTCTCTGGGCCCCAAATGGGGACATATATCCTTCAATTCTCCCTTCCTCACTCCAACCTCCCTCACTTTAGTCTGAGAGTTTCAGGCAGTCTGTCATTCTCCTTTATTCAGGCATCTTAATTTCACCATATGGGACCCTAATTGTCAGTTACAAAGTTCTATTCACAGTATTTTCTAGGGTTTGGAGTGGGGTGGTGTATGTATCAGGGAGACATTATGCAAACAAACCTCCTGGAAATCTGCCTTAACTTCTCAGGATTTCAGTATAGAATAAAGAGTTGGGTTGCTCTTGTGCAGGAAGTGTTAGTGATAGAATTTGGTAAAGAGGCATGTTTTATTCTGATCCATGAAATGGGCAGAGAATATGTGCTCTGAGTAATTAGTGTTGTATCACAGGAAACCCAAAGAATGTGGATGTTTCAGAAGAGAAACATAGCAGGCTTTCCTGGCCAAGTTCATGGTTCTAAGTTCTATTGAGCCAATAGGCTTTCTAACTTATTCTAACTTATCCAGTAGTCCATCAGTTGCTCCTACTGGCAGATGATCATATCTGGCCCCATAATTGTCATGTGTATTTGCTTTTTCCTTTTGGATAACCTAAGCTTGTAAATGACAATGTCTATTCCTTATGGATTTATGCATCTATTTATGCCTAACCTAGTGTTTGGCATATAGGGGCTCAGTTAAATGAATTATAGACACTTGAGTAAATCAGTAAATAAGTTTGGAAGACATGATGGCTTGATTTGGGGTTCCCAAGAAACCATTGCTGCTTGGAATATAATACTATAGGCAGTTACAATTGCCTCCTGTTAATAGGGTAAGTGATACTTTCCCAGGGGCAGGCACTTATTCTAAATCATAACTCTGATGGTTAGGTAGTACATTGTTGCTCCCAGCCTACCTTTCACAGCCATTTCCCTCTGTCCTGGAATTGGAAGGTAAATCAGCCATTCAAAAATTTTGACAATAATTAATTGAACACCTTCTATATATTAAGCACTGGGATAAGCAATAAGTTTCACAGAAATTAATAAGACATAGTTCTTGCTCCTGAAGAACTTGTCCTCTGGTCAGAGAGAAAGACTTGTATTCACACACGTATAATATAGAAGGGAGAATAAAGCTGTGCTCTTATGAACAAAAGTATGTGCTGTGTAATATCAAGAGAAGGATATATTAATTTCGTCTGGATGGATGTAGTGGGTTGAATGGTGACTCCCAAAAAGAAGTGTCCAAGTCCCAACCTCTGCTATCCGTGGATATAACCTTATTTGAAAAGATGTCTTGTCAGTGTAATTAAGTGAGAGATATTGAGATGAAATTATCCTAGATTAACACAGTAGGACCTAAATCCAATGACAAGTGCCTACATAACAAGATGAGAAATAATACAGAGACAGAGGGAAGAACGTCATGCAAAGATTGAGGTAGAGATTGTAGTTATGCTTCCACAAGCCAAGAAATGCCAGAAACCACCAGAATCTGGAAGAGGTAAGGCAGGATTCTCCTATAGAGCCCTTGGAAGGAGTATGGCCCTGCTGACACCTTGATTTCAGACTTCTGGCCTCTAAAACTTTGAAATAATACATTTATGTTGTTTTAAGCCACCAAGTTTGTAGTAATTTGCTGCAGCCGTCTTGGGAAAATAACACAGGGGGATTAAAGAAAGACCTTAGAAATGTTATGACATTTCAACTAGACCTTAAAGGAAGAGAAGGATCTTGATTATGGAGGCACACATAGAGCTTTCCATGCTGGGGGAATATCCTGAGAAAAGACATGGGGATATAAAATAGAGAGTGTCCATGTGTTATTCAGCAAAGTTGAAGACACACATAGACTCTTCTGAACAGACAGTCACACTGGATGTATGTTGTCTCTAAATTTTCTAGATGCCAATGGATTGGTATGTATGTAGCCAAGAAAGATGCTCAGGAAGCATTTGTTTTAGATGAATGGAAACATCTCTTTTCTTGGCTCGTTATGCATTCACTTTTGAAACACACCCCCCCATTCAAAGTAGAAGCTTCTTAGGATGCCTTTTGCTGAAGAATCTTTGGTGAAATGTTTTTAGGGATTTAGCATGAATGCCTATGTAGATGGACCCAAAGAGGTTAGTTCAGGGAAGATCAGACCTCCAAACAAACCAGAGCTTCTGTTTCCTTCCTAAAGTACTCTTCTTCTCTCACTCTCTTTTACCCATATTATGTATTCTATGATCTCAGCCAGTCATTGTTATCCATATTATACTATCACTATCACCATCACTGTCAACATCAGCAGGAACAGCAGTTATTTAACAGGGTAAAAGGAGAATATCATAGGAACTGCTAGTATTGATAGAAGGAAACATACATCCATCAGTGAATTAGGAAAGCCTTCTTGCAGGATGGGAGATCTTAGAAGCTTCTGGAATATATGCATGAATAGACACATTTATTATATACCTCTATATATAAGCTTTTTGCAGGTGTTTTCATACACCTTAACTCATGAACTGCTCACATATTCTCTGTAAGATAGAAATTATCATCATTGGCCCCCCTTTTTTTTACAGATTAGAATACTATGGATTTATTTATTTTTTATTTTTATGATATGGGGGTCTCACTACGCTGCCCAGTCTGGTCTCAAACCTCTGGCCTCAAGCGATTCTTCTACCTCAGCCTCTCAAAGTGCTGAGATCTCAGGCATGAGCCACCGCACCCAGGATCACATTAGTAAAGGGTAGAGCCCCATAGTATTTAATTCCACTTCTAGTGTTTTTCTACTATAATAGAGCTCAATCCTCCTCCCCTTTACCTGGCTTGTTGGGGATGGGGGAGTGAGGTACACTCTGAGATACTGGATTTCACATGAACAGGAGTTTTTTGAGGTCATTTTCTTAAGGGAGCAGAGATTACCATGTCCAAGAAACCCTGGACCAGATGATTCCAGAGCTAAGTGAGCTTAGTCTGTGCCTCCTCCTGAAACCATGAGACTACATTAAAATTTTCGACAGTGCACATTTGGCACTACTAATACTTCCCACAGTGAATAAGGCCTGTAAGTCTGTGCTTGACAGAGAGAGCTCACACTGTACAGGGTGCTCTGGTCGTGTTCAACTCTGAGAAGCCCAAAACCCACATCACACACTCCATACATTCCCCACAGAACTGCAGTGTCACCCAGGCATGCAGCTGCATGATGGAGGGCTGCACTTCACTGTGGGAACAAGTTAAAGATGCCTGCTGATCTCTGTCCATGGTCCTGTCCTAAGGCTGGACACATTTCCTTACTATACCCACCACAGCTCCCACCTTGCTCAGTGCTGCCAAAGCCACAAACATCTTTGGCTTGTGGCTAGAACTGTGTAACAGGTCCTTGTGTGCTGAGCTGTTTGGACTGGCTTCATCTGGGGCTTCTCCAATGGCTGTTGGCAACTAAAGATGGAAGTGGTTTTCTCCAGATCTCAGTTCCCTAACTTTGAGTCACTCAACCCTGTCCCAGCATGTTTCAAAGGCTCACCCCAAGAGGAGAAGTACTCAAGTGGCAGGAGCTACCCTTGTCTAGGCTAGCTTTGAACACAGCAGCCAAGGCACCTGAGCATGTTGGACAAATGGGGGCAGGACACCCCAGACACTCTGGGAACCAGCACTTTGCTCATCTGGGCTCTATGTGTGAGCCCTGCTATTTACCTCCTCTCTCAACAACACAGATCCACCTCCATAGGACAATGAGCGCAATCAACAGGTTATGTTTGTTTGTTTGTTATAAGGCTTCAAGGAAGTAGGAGGAAAGGGAATATCTGCTATAGGGCACTTTGTTTGAATAAATTTTCATGAACAGAAGACATGATGTGTGTGAAATTATATCATAAATCATAAATGTTCAATATTGCCTATCGTCTGAACTCCAAGGGTAACTTCCTCAGATATCTACCTATCTACCGTGTGACCATGACCTCTTCCACATTTATAAAGTAGGGAGTGAGAATTTAAGGTTAATATACCCTAGAGTTCCGAAGCCTTTCATATGTGGCCCCATCCAACCCCTCCAAATTTTGCTTGCTCCACTGAACAAGCCCTTGGCTCCAGACATGCTGTACATATCAACGGACTCCCAAATACATTGCTCATCATCCTGCCTCAGCACTTCCTCAGCTCATGCTCTTCCTCATGCTCAATATGCTCTTCTCCTTACTGCCTAGTACAGACATACTTCTCTTCCCGGGCATGCTTAGGGACCCCCAAACTCCTTTGGTACCCTGAAGCCCTTTTTCTCACCTCTCTTTCAGTCCTGAATCTGCACAGCCTAAGAGTGTTGCCTTCCTGTGTTTCCATTTCCCCTTCTAGACTATAAAGTCCTTTGAGGCAAAAAAAAAAAAAAAAAAAAAAAAAAAAAATGTGTCTTTAATTCTCACTGTTTTCTTCTCCAGGGCCTAAATCAAACACTAGCTGAATAATTCATAGAATAGGGATCCCCTTGCCCCTTCAAGGGCTGCTGTAAGGGGAAAAAATGAGACATCTGTCTATTGTCAGGAGAGCTATAGTTTTCTAATACTGTTTAGGACAAAAGAGAATTATTGAGCCAGCTTGTCAGTTCCACTGTATTTAAATGGAGCCCTGGGTGCTGCCCCTCAAACAAGAGGAACAGCCGATGCTGGTTTTGATTCATTGACCTCTCAGTTCTGTAATCCCCCTTCAGTTCCTTTGGGCCATTCTTTGAAATTCACCAGGGAAAGGGACCATAAAGTCCCAGCCAGAGGCCATTAGTGTAATTACTGTATAGTATCTGGGCACAATAGTGGCACATTATATGAAAAGTAATATGGTAGTTTCTTTCATAAGTAATATGCTAGTTTTTGTATATGCATATGATACCATAATAATGTTATTTCTGTCATTCACCTTCTTTTATCCTTCTGGGCTAAAAACACACATTTGGGCTGAAAGACATCCCGTGTCTGGCCTCAGCATGATAGAAAGAAACTTTCTGGGTCCATCTTGAGAATGTCAACATCTCTTATGCCCCAGAAATATACAGACACTCTAGCTCCCTTCACTGGGAGTAGGTTGAGTTGTGGGGCCGACAGGGAGGTGATATGGCAGGCCAAAACCACAACACCCTTGGCTTTTGGCTGGCATCTGAAAAAATGTAGCCATTTTGTGATACCAGTTCCAGAGGTTGAGAATCTTGCAGGCATGTAACATGGAAGTAATGGAGGAATGAAATGTTTTCCCAAAGAGAAACTCCAGTAAATTCTCTTTAATCTTAATCTATCAGCCAGTGGAGAGATTATGTTCTCCATACCCCCTATGGAAAAACTATGGTTCAGAGAGGTTTGGTAATTTTCTAAACATCATACAGTTTGTTTATGGCTGAATTAAGGTTAACACCCAAGATTATAGGTTCTGGTCTCCTACTTCATTACCCCACTTTGGTCTAATGGATATGCTACCATTCACTGTTAAATAGCAGAGACCAATTATTTCCAAATAGCACCTTCTTGCATTGAAGTCTCACAGTGATTCTCTTCTTTAGATCTGCCTTACAGGGAGGACCACTCTATTTGAGATTCTCTGTTACGTTTTTAGACAATAAAACCCCAGGGAAAGGGATGATGGAGGCTAAGATAGGCCTGACTCAAGTTCCATTCTAGAAAAAGCAAAGAATGTACTGAAAATCCAATCAGTGTTTTTATATTGAGTGCCTCGGTTGTTCTGGGCACTGTGCTCAGACATGGACATCAAAGTTGAAAGTATCTGCTCTACTCTTCATAAATGAACAGTCTAGAAAGGGAAGAAAACACATAAGCAGACAGTGTCAGTATCATATACTAAGTGTAATGATTATGGTAAACAGAAATGTATGGGAGCACAAAGAGGATGCCCAGGCTAGTCTAAAGGTAGGGATGGGCCCTCAAAAGTTTTCATGGAGTAACTACAATTAATATCTGTGCCTGGCCCTTTGAAAACATTCAATAAAAGTTAGCTATTATCACCATGCCAGTACATGTTGTCCCTGCCCTCAAGGAGCTCATGGTCTAGCAAAGGAAAAAGTACCAATATATCACTATAATAATATGCAATTTAAGCTGTATGGTTTGTTGGAGAAAACAGAAATGGATAATAACTCACATTCAGTGAAGGCTGCCTATGTGCCAAGCACTGTTCTGAGGACATTATATTTATTCCTTCATTTAGTTCCCACAACAACCCTATGGTTAACACAATTTTTTCTCAATTATTAATATAAATGAGGAAACTGAAGCACAGACAAGTAAAGTAACTTTCCCAAAGCCACACAACTAATGGACAGTGTTAAGTAGTCACACTTACACCTGTGTTAAAGAAGAAGAAAAGCCATCTTGAAGATGACCTGGCACTCACAGGTAGGCCATGGCTGGTCTCCTGATGGACATAAACACTCTCACAAAATACTGACATTGGACAGTGTTACACTGAGAACATGACAAAATGAAACAAAATAAGTCCCCTTCATAATTTTGTCTAAGCACAGATAAAAATCCCACAAAAGCCTTATCTCCACTTTACCTCCCAATAGATAAGATTTATTAAGATGCCCAGTCATAGAATTGCCCTTGCTTTCTGAGAGCATTTGATGTAGAATTAATTCCCACTTTCTTAAACCCTCCCCCAATTACCCAACCAAAATCCAAATCCTATAAGTCCTTTCTACCACCTTTTATCTGAGACACCCTATGGTTTCCTGTTTTATTAGTTTGCTCTGGCTGCCATAGCAAAGTATTACAGACTGAGTGATTAAAACAACTGAGATTTATTTTCTCACAGTCCTGGAGGTTAAAAGTCCAAGATCAAGGTTTCAGTAGGTCTCGTTTCTCCTGAGATCACCATCTCCTTGGCTTGCAGGTGGCCTTTTTGTGTTGTCTGTGTCCCAATTTTCTCTTCCTATAAGGACCTCAGTCATATTAGATTAGGGCCCATCCTCAATGCCTTATTTTAACTTAGTCTCCTCTGCAAAGGCCAGATCTCCAAACACGGTCACATTCTGGGGTACTGGGAATAGTCAGAGCTTCAACATATGAATTTTGGGGGAAATGCAAATCAGCCCATAACACCCATGGTGTGTGTTCTCCCTCACTCTAACAAGTAGTAAACCCAAATTATTCAACTACAGTTGTGTTTCTGGTAGTTTTTGGCTGGAGGACATTGACAAAAATTATAAGTGGTACCTAATAAGCAACTAACTTTATAAAGGAAGAATAGCATATGTAGTTAATACAGATGAAACCAACGTGCTTTCTGACAGCGGAAAAAGAGCAGTTCATTCTGGACGTTGAGATCCAGCCAATAGATGGGTGGCATTTTACATGTTTAATCTTTTTTTGTTTGTTTATTTTTGCTTTTGAGAGCAGAGGCCAAATTTTACTTGTCTTCTTATTTATTCCAGTGCCTGAAAGATGCAAATATATTTGTACAGTGTCTCACAAATGCAAGATAAATAAGATAACATTCCTATCCTCAGGACACATACCTAACTTCCTTGTGACTCGATTTTCTGATTTATAAAATGGAGATAGTAAAATTATGTTTGCTGTGAAGATTAAATAATTCATGTAAATTGCTTAGCACAGTGTCTGGCATATAGTAAGGACTCAATAAGTAAAATTATTTCAGGATGAGCTATTATTTATGGATGAGATTCATAGATATAAAATGAGAGGGAGAAATAATAAGAGTGTTTCAAGCAAGTGGGGTGACAGAAACAAAGGCACAGAGATGAGGAGTTGTAAAAGCCATACAGACACTTTATGGTCCAGGAATGAAAGACCCATGGTAGAGTGCCTCAAACTTGGTAAAGTGACACAGACATTATTGTTAATGGGATATCTGAAACATTTGTCTCCTGTACTTTGCCAGGGAAAAGAAAATATACCCCCATCCCCACTTCTGTGATGTTTCTGGGGAGGGGTTGTGTGACAGGTGATGGTGAGAAGTTGCACACATCAGATCTCAAAGCCTGAGCCCTTGTAGCAAAATGAGGCTGTAGCTGTGGCAGCAAAGAACTCTGAAATTGGGCCCTGCCTGACTGGAGAAGCTGTGCTTTGGCAATGATGTTGGAGCAAGTGCACACAAAGTAGCTACTTTTACCCCTTCTGTTCTAGTACCAACCTTTTCATCTCTTGCCTTGGCTCCTAGTGGTGACAACTCCCGAGGCTCAGGCCCCAACCTTGCACCCAGGACTCCAGAAGTACTAAATGGTCCCTCCTGAGTTGCTCTCCAATCGTTTTGCTGTTTCCTGTTGAGTTTCCAGGACGTCTGAAGGAAAATGACCACCTAAGAGATTTTTAAATGACAGCCATCAGGCAGATCTGTTTTCCTTCCTGGCCATATTCAGCTTCCCTTCTTTCCTTTATTCCCCAAACATCCCTCCCCAATTGTCTGCCTTCATCCAACCCTTCAAACAGGACCCACCTTCCTGGGGGCCCAGGCCCTGAAGTTAAGACTAGGTAAAGGTTGAATGGTTAGATGCTTCGTGGATGAAACCATTCCAATATTCTTCCCCAAACTTCAGAGTGCCCCTCTCCGCACACACAACTGCCCTAAAAGACGTGGGAGAGTGGTGTCCAGTTGCGTGTCTGCCAGGGGAAGAACGCACCAGTGGCGTGGTGGACTGGAAGGGCAGCAGGAACGCGAGTGGGGGGCGGGGTGGGAATGGGGAAGGGGGGTGCGCGCCCTTTATGACAGGTGGCCGCGCAGTGCGCGCTCCCGGGCGCCCGAGGGGAGGGAGGGACAGACGGACAGAGTTGGGGGGGCACAGAAGGAAGGGACCGTAGAGAGGGTAAGGAGAGCGGGAGGGAAAGGGAAAGGGAGGCCTGTGGTGGGGAAGAAGGGTAGAGGGGGGAAAGCGTCCAGCAAGAACAGCCGTGCTGGAGGAAACAATGGCAGGGGCAATAGCGATGGTGGCAGCAGAGGCGGCCCCACTCTGTGCACCTTTCTGAATGGGCAGAGACAGCTCCGGGAGAAGAGGGGACCAGGCAGTGCCTGCAGAGGCTCCGAGAAAAGCGGCAGAGGGAGGAGAAGAGGGAGGAGGAGGAGAAGGAGGAGGAGGAGTAGGAGGAGGAGGAGGAGGAAGGGGGAGGAGGGGGGACGAGGCAGGGGAAGAACCTGGGAAGGAAAACCAGTAGCATCAGCAGCAGCAGCAGCAGCAGCAGCAGCAGCAGCAGCCGCCGCCGCCGCCGCCGCCGCCGCCACCGCCGCCGCCGCCGCCACAGCAGTAGCATTAGCGGCAGTAGCAGCATTTAGCAATAGCTTTAACAGCTATAGCGACAGTAACAGCCGCCCTCCTCTCTCCCTCTCGCGGACGGCCGCAGCCACCGCACCGAGCGGGCTCCAGGCGCCGAGCGCTCAGCCCGCTCGCTAGGTAGCTCCAGCCGGGGCCAGCGATAGTGCAGGCGAAGCACGGACCCTTGGAGCAGCCGGGCAGCCGCTGAAGCTCTGAGTTTCAGGGCCAGAGCCCGACAGCTCTGACTCCATCTAGCGCGGCGGCGGCGGAGCCTGAGGGAGCGAGCGAGGAGAGAGGCGCGTCCACCTGGCGGGCCCAGCGCATGGAGCTAAGGCAGAGGCGGCGGCGGCGGCGGCAGCAGTAGCAGTAGCAGCGGCGGTGGCGGCGAAGGCAGCTTGAACAGCTGCGGCGACGGCGACAGCCCAGCCTTGACTGCGACCGCGCTAGCTACAGCGCCTGCTGCCTGAGCCCGCCAGCGACGTGCGCCTCGGGAGTCGGCCTGTTGAGGTGAGTATGAGCGCTGCCATACAGCTCCCTGGCCTTCTCGCCGGCTCCCCGGCTGGCTCAGGGTGGCGGCGGCGGGGGGTGGAACGAATTGGGGTAAGTCGAGCGAGAAGAGAAAGAAGGGAAAACGGAAGGGAGGACGTGTGTGTGCGAATGTGTGTGTCTGTGTACTAGGGAGCGAGGCCGCTAGGGCGAGAGATCCCAGCTCGCCTTGACAGGCACTGCAATCTAGGAAAGGCCTCTGTGCTTGCGCCGTAGGAAGGGGGTTGCGGGGGGAGGGGAAGCGAGCGGACCCGAGCCGCCGCGCTTACACGCACACCGCCCGGCAGAGTGCCGCCTCCTTTCAGATTGGTGCAGGGTAGAGCCTGGCCAGGGAATGGGGCATGGGCATGGCACGCTTCGGCGAGAGCGGGAAAACCCACGCGGCGGCCGAGGCTGGGCGCTCGGACCAAAGCCGCAAAGGTGCGAAGCCGGGCGGCCGTGGCGACCACAGAGCGCCCCCAGGACATGCGCCCCTCGGCTGAGGCTGCGGACAGGTTTAAGTTGGGGGCCAGACCGAGCCTCGCCCAGCTTGTCTCCTTTGCGGAAATTGGCTTGTGGCCCCTTCGCGCTCTCGGTAGCGGTCGAATTGAAGCTTTTCTGTGTGGCTTCTGGCGCTTCTCTTCTGCCGCGCCCCGCAGCACACGTCGGCTCGCGTCTTGTACACCCTATAGGGCGGGAAGGCCGTGAGCCGGCGCGGGGAGCGGAGTCCCGCTCCGGGAAAGTGTGGAAACCGCGCTGCTGAGTTGGCGCCGTTCCGCTGAGGAATTCAGCGATTTCAGCATGACTGCTTCTGTCTGTCTGATTCGTGAGGGACCGAATCACCCGCGCAAGGTTTTCTGTCTTTTTCGAAGTTAAAAAAAAAAAAAAAAAAAAAAAAAAAATTGGCATCCCCATTTCGACAACAGCACTCTTGATTTTTATCAAGCTTCTGGTTGCATTTTGGAATAAGTGGGTCTCATATTTTGCTTCTGGATTTTGGCTCCCAGCGTATTGTTGAATGCTGTGCACAGCACTACATTTAGCTATGTGGCCTTTTTCTAATGTTGCATTTTCTAGACTGTTATCTGAAAAGACATTTGTGTTGTAGGGCTGGCAGGGCTGTTTTTGAAAAATGTCTAAAGCACTTTAATCCCGGGATTTGAATATATCCTTGGTTGTTTTTGGTGGAGGAGTTCCTGGAATATTTTGCTTGGTGAGAAAAGGTGCTGTAATGGTCTTCTCTGAACTCCTTACAACCATTTGTGTTTTGGGGGGGGAGGGGGGTGAATCTCCCTTACATCTTTTACACATGAGGTAACATATGACCAAATGTTTTATTTACAGCAGTGACGTTCTTATGGCTGAGGAGAATTTACACTTATTGAAAAAATATTTTTAGAAGGGAACAAAAAAGTCCTAAGTAACTGTCATTTTACATATTAACTGGGAAACCGGCTAATCAAATAAAACTGGCTGAGTGTCTGAAACTCTATCCCAGTGAAATATGTGGCTGTGAATATAATTAACCATCTGTCTAGTGAGCAATTTAAATTTGGGCTGGTACATTTTTATTACAGTGTCTAATTTCTGGAAGACGTACATTTTACCCAGCAGTAACAACAAAAACGTATTTGCTTACTAGGTCAAAAATTTACTTGTGTGTTGGTGGTATTTCTCTTTCTTCCTCCATGTCTTTCATAGTCCCCACACTGCTTAACCTGGGAGGTCAAAATGAGCTCCTTGTTTTTGCAAATAGCGTATTTACAATAGAGGAACTGAAACTAGCCCTGGTGGCTAGTGATTAGACATTTTTGTTTCTTAGAAATACTTTCCAATATTTTACCTCCTCCAAAAATCTAGATAGACTGCATGCATGCTAGTTAAAAAATATAATTTTTTGGTGCACATGAGGTAGGGTGTTTGAACAAAATTTGTAAGATTTAAAATTTCTCTATTTACTTTCTCTTATTCTGATGAATTCTCTACCTGGCTCTCCCAACTGGCCCCCCAGACATAAACTCATACAAAAACACATCCTTTTTTCTTTACAGACAGTTTTTAAGGTTAGCAGTATTCAGATCTATGATTTTAACAATATACTGATAAACTGCTTTTTTTTTGTAAATCATGAGTGTAAAATATCATGACATAAAAAGACATTGTATATATATTTAAAGTTTTCCCTATCGTGTGATTTTAGCCAGAAATTTATTACTAGGAAAAAAGAGGGATAGAGTTTAAGTAGAGATGAAATGGCTCCGGGAAGATTAGATTTGAGAGACCTTCACCAAATAGCTATTGTTAACATAACATAATTTAAATGAACCACGGATTGATTGTGCAGTAAACTAGAGAAAGTCATTTAAAGTAAAAATACTTTTAAAGCAAATACTTGCCTAAATAACAGCTCTGATAAATTGATAACAATTATGTAAGTACATGGCAGAATTTGACATATGTCAAATCTGTTAAATAAATCAACCTGTTCTTTGATGCATCAGTGCTTTTTCACACACACACACACACACACACACACACCTGTAACACTCTGTTGCCAAAGTCAAACTGCAATACTGCCACTTTCTGTTTTACTTCAAGTCTGTCTCTTTTCCCTCTTTTTCTTTTTTCCACAATCTTCTGATTACTTGTAAGCTACCCGGTGACCAGAGAGAACGAAAGGTGCAGTGGTGTTGCCAGTGTTTAGGAGGTGGGAGAAAGATGAGAAAAGTGCTAAGTGTTGGAGCACACAAAGATGTGCTCATGGATCCTGGACATGGTCACTATGGAGGTCCTGGTTTCACGGACCATCATAGTGTATTTGCATAGGAGAAGGACTGGCCTATCCAGAGAAACATTGGTTGCAGTTTCTCTGTTCCTAAATCCAGTTCTAAATAATATTTTTTTCTTCTGTATATCCCTTAGTAAGGGGAGAAAAATAGATTCTAATTGGCATTCGACTGTTACATTACCTTTAAGCTTTTATCTGATGGCACATGTATAAGTGTTCCTGGTAGGAGTAAGCAAAAGGAGAAAAGGGTCAAAGTGGATGAAAGGGAAGGGGAATGATTCACTAAGGAGTAGGTCATTTGGCTTCCTTGTTTTTCCCATCTTAAGAGATTTTAGGTTTGGACATCATTCATTTTTTCTTTTTATTTTTTTTCTTTTACTTCCTCTGAAAAGTTGGCCACCAGCTCCCTAATGGACAGTTTCTCCACCAGAGCACCTTTTCAAACCCAAGGTCATAGGGTCAGACACAAAGCACTTGTTATGTTCTCTATGCCACTTCTCCAGGGCTGCTTGAAAACAAAACAAAGAATATATACACCTACTACGTACCCATACGAATTAGAAAAACAAAAACAGAAAAAAAACAAAGAGCACCAAACAAGATTGCATCACTTGGAGCTACCTTTAAGTTCACACCTTTTCTCTTGCCCAGAAAATGTATTTTTAGGCAGAGGTGCACATTTCTCTCTTCTCAAACAACAGTGGCTCTGTTTGTAAGTACATCACAACCTTGAGGAAATCTGGTCTGAGGTGTCAGCCGGGAAAGTGGAGGGTTGGGGAAAGCTGCCTTTTAGTAATGATAGGGTCTTTTATGGGCCAGCTACACGTAGGCGTGAGGACCTTCATTGTCTCTGTTCCCTTCAGTCCCTCACTGCCCACAGTAATTCACAGGCCTTTGCTAGGTAATGTGCTCATTTTGGTAATTTTCTTTTTTTTTTTTTTTTTTTTTTTTTTTTTTTTTTTTGAGACGGAGTCTGGCTCTGCTGCCCAGGCTGGAGTGCAGTGGCCGGATCTCAGCTCACTGCAAGCTCCGCCTCCCAGGTTTACGCCATTCTCCTGCCTCAGCCTTCCCAGTAGCTGGGACTACAGGCGCCCGCCAAATCGCCCGGCTAGTTTTTTTTTTTTTTTGTATTTTTTTGTAGAGACGGGGTTTCACCGTGTTAGCCAGGATGGTCTCGATCTCCTGACCTCGTGATCCGCCCGTCTCGGCCTCCCAAAGTGCTGGGATTACAGGCTTGAGCCACCGCGCCCGGCCGTATTTTTCTTTAGGTAAGTGCTGTGATCTAATTTCTTTCCCTACCGTCTTCTCTGGTGGAAAAGAAGCTGAAGTCTTCATGACCAACTATTAATACTATGCACACAATTATTACTTTTCCAAA